>NW_020654878.1:4151497-4170008 GCF_003589595.1 Hyposmocoma kahamanoa | reverse complement strand
TACTTCATACGCGCCGACGACGCGCGTTTCTCGAACGCGCGTTATACGGCACCGCAGAGGCTCAAAAAGCAGATTGTTGCGTTTGTATCGATTCAAATACGATACATACGCGACAGTTTGCATCGCGTTTAAATCGATTCAAACTTGCTCAACATGATGTTGCAATCAAGAAGCTTACATTATATTATATTAGGATTTCATCTAGTTGCTTAATTTCAAAATTAACAAACGAAACTAAAATTAAATCTATGTCTTCTCAAAATGCGCGATACATACGCGCGACTACAACGCGTCTGCTGCGCGTATACAGATGACCTGCGCTTTCGGCGCCACTGAATTTTCAACCTGTTTTTTGGCTCGTATCTATTACACAATCATGAGAAGTTCATTACGCTATGTATAGCTTGTATTTCGTTCCGCGGCAATGTAAATAGAGCGTACGCGCCCTCGCAGCCAGGGAAGACTATCTTCTTAAAATTACTTTAGTAAGCGAACTCGAAGTATTCGTCCCGATAATCAGTAAAAAGAACCTTTTTACGAAGTACCTGCCAAGATTTAGCGTCTTTCACCACCGGAAATGTTTTGTCTTTCATTTAAATTAATAACTTAACTAAATCTTGGTATTTTCTAACACTAAGGACTTAAAATAGACAAAATTAAATGACTTCTGTGCCATGAGGTTACCGTGAAAGTTGCTACTTATACGAACATGGTATCGCGATTGCGCGTTTCGAATTAGAAAAAAAAAGATTATAGTAGTTTCTGTCAATTAATCTATCTTTCAAAACTGATCATATGTAACCTAAAATAAATACCGTTTGTGCCAAATCGGTTGTTTGGGTAAATAGATAGATCTAGATAAATATAGGGCCATATGTCGTTCTTGAACTCGTTGATTTTTAATTTGCAGATTTAAAATTATTTATTCGCTGCCACCTTTTATTTGCTATTTTTTCGTAGCAGTAGAGCTCCTTGTGAAAAGTTGCCTGCATCTTACATATTTCTGCTGCCAAGTGTAATATGAACTGCGTTTCGGTTTTGATGGAACTTGTCAACTTATGTCTCAGGGTGACAGGGTGGTAAATCTCTGCGATATAAAGCTATAAGCGGTACCACATCTACTGCTAACTATGAACAGGCGTGTCGCTTGCCACCAGGCGCACGACTTATTCATACCGTCATTTGATATAATAAAAAAAACTTGATTAGCTTACTACTATAGTACGAATCATAATTAGGTGCCAAAATGTAAGCAAAGGGGATAACCCAGCAAAAAAATATATTTTAAATGGTAGTTTCCTATTTTTGACGATAATAAACGTTCACAACTCATTTCATGGTGTAATCTAGTAAAAAAGAAAGATTCACATTTTGCAACATATATTTTTACTTAATTTAGATTAATATAATAATTATAATAAATGACTGTTTAAGATCGTAAATAATTTTACGACACCGGTAACATAATCGGTATTAAAAAATATTTTTTGTGCCGCCATTTGTCGTGTCACAGATGTCATTCTGGCTTCGTTTCTTGGACTCGAATGTTTTTTTTGTTTCCGTAGCGCGTTTGTTAAATTACTGTGTTGTTTTTACAGTTTTTGTTTATTGTTAATCTTTTGTAATAGATAATTACATTTGTAGGAAATGAGAACATATTCTTCTTTTCAAATTGCGTTAAAAATTGACGGTTTAACTTAGTTTAAAACGCCTCATTCACACTTTCACAATAAATTTTCTTTGATTACATTTTTGGGTATAATCTATCTATCTTTTTTTATCTTTTTAGGGTTAAAAACTAGGGAATGTAAATGTAATACAAGGTCAGAGTTACCATTGACAGATTGGTATGTATATTTTTATATTCAAGTATTTTCTTATATTACGTACAAGTACTTATATTTATAACGTTACTATGTAATGTCTATCGCTTATTTATTTGTAACACATTCATACTTCGCAAGTAACATCTTTAGTTTATGTTAAATAGATATATCTCATTGCATACCATTACATACATACACCTTACGAATACACACCCGACACAAACACATCCTACAATACACAATATCACACATTCCACGCGTGTGTATATTCACTTGTTTGGACTATACTTTATTTTTTAACTGTCATTATGGTACTAATAAAACTATAATTAGTTTCACTATATTTGTGTATTTTCTGAAATGCAATTATAAACACAATTACTTTACTATTCTTAACCCGAAGATAATAAAAAAAAATAAAAAATAAAAATCTAATTATGGTTCATACTATAAGTTGGCTTTTGCTATAAACGTCCTCAGTCTCGTACGTTCACTGAGATAGAAAAAAAAACCTAGGATACGATTGTCTTTCTTCTTTCCTTCTATGTAACTAGTACTGCAATTAACATTCACAAATGTGATTTACAGAAACGTACCCGATAAAAACGCTCTTATCCGTCGTCATCGACATGTCACAATGCGCCTCAAATTATCTTATCCATACCATGTCCGTATTGTAATTACAGGCAGTATAAAGCTAAACATTATTTCCAGAATGTACACAAGTCGCGTTTAATCACAGACATGAATGCTTGAATAAATTGTAACATAAATAAGACAGCAAGTTTATAACAATCGAACAATTGAATCCGTCGTCTTCGCTGATAAAGTAATTGGAATCCAAATTGGTGGCAATTTCAATTAAAATTCCTTGAACTTGCCTACATTATAATAACAATAGCGTCAGTGTGCAATCTATAGTATCATATCTATCATTTTCATTCATTAGTATGTAATGTATAAAAATCCGACTTTGAATAAAAAAAACAAAAACCTTCCTCTACGCATAACATAATATCTCTGTCGATACAACCTCAAATGGCTTTGGTTCATTCCGTATATCAGTGAAAGTGTTAAATCAATTACTTTGGAGAAAATATATAGTTTAATTGAAGATATGCACTGATTAGTAAGCGGTGTGAAAACAAGATTCCTAAAAATTTTCGCTATACAAAAAATAACAAATTTACCTCGAAATTTTACAAGAAAACCGCTGTATTCAATAAATACTTTTTAATACAGTTGCTCAAAACGTGGTATTTTTCGCACTACAAAATCGTGCGGAAAGTTGGATTTCTCGCACTAGTGCTTTTTACTTTTCCAGTTTTTTTTTTAATTTACTGTTGTTTTAAGTCTTAAACATAGAACTAAATAGATTGTATATTTATTTCATATGTATGTGCTCTGTGACGTAAGTCATTCGTCATTACTATACTATATCTATGGAGATACCGCATTTTTACACCTATGAAGTAAATGCTCCTTAGTAGCGATTATGTAGAAAATAAAGTAATATAAAATAGTAATTTTAATGTGGCTGAATACTGGCAACAGTTGCCATATTGAAAAAAGTCGGCCAAAAAAAGTACTAATTTTTTTCATCGTTTCCCGCCTTTTTCACTAACTTTTTTAATTACTGTTTTATTTTACTTTGAATGTAGTTTTTTCGCAAATGTATTAAAAAACGTCGTTTGATACACGTGCGGATTTGTCATTTTCACTTTTCTCGCGTCTTGACCCTCGCCTCTGGCTCGGGCCAAGAAGCCTCGAGACTCGTGAATAATGACTAACTTTCCGCACTTGTATCAAAAATAACTATTTCATATACCAATTATTTCTTTTAAGTATACCAACTGAACTAAATAGAACACGTATAGTACACGATATATATTTTTGAAATGGCTTCAGTTTCGTTTGTAAAAAAATAAATTTTGAAGTAAAGCCAGTATTCCTGTCGTGACCCAAGCAAAATGAAACGTATAAATACGGGAAAAAATTTAATTCGAGTGAGGTAGTAACTCTTAAGGTGCGTACATATTTACAGGATTTTTTTAACGATCGACTTAAATGATTTCATAAGCATAACAAGGGTGCTGGTGAAATTACAGGCACTGGAGACTTGTCAACTTACGTCTGAGGATGACGGGTGCAGTGGCAATGCCCCTCAGATCTTTGTGATTTAAGTGGTACTGCAATTAACAATTGCACTTGGAATTTCACTTGCAAATTGCAATTGCACATTGCAATTGGACAGGCGTGTAGCTTAGTGTTAAATTATTTGATTTAATAAAAAAAAAAATCAAAAAAATTCTTATTGAATATCATTCCCCTTATAATAAAATCGAAACAAACGTAAATAAATAAATAACACAAACACTATTCAATATAACTGTTACAACCACTGCAAGTCAAGAGCATACCAGGCTTCACTCTTTGGTTTTTGGACCGTGCTTATTGTGAGAGGCATTTGTGTGAGTTGAATTCAAATCTCAAGCATCAAGCTTGCCATGCTCTTCCTATACATACGAACTCTTAATAAGGCAAATTGGAGATAGAGTATGCAATAATGATTAAATCCACAGCCTGACCGAAAAATGAGATAATTCTACCCCAATACCGTAGTCTATATTTTCATGTGTGATGTTCATAAAACTTTGTACCTTCACGTGAACGTTGTTACATTGATCTAATAGGAAGCAGGTCGTTTCGTTTTCTCGAAACAAATAGACACCATTGTGAAGTCACAGAAAGTTCTGTAAAATGAGATCCATATTTGTGAATTGATACTGAGTTCATAGATCTCGTGATTACAACATGTTGGAAATTAAAGTATCTAATATCCATTATCTCATAGTTAGCTGCGTGACCATATATATCATTATCTCGCGCATTGTGAATAAGTGTTGCCATATGGTTACATTTCTTACATTTTTCGTAAATTTTGACGATCTGACGTAATATGTAAGAATTTTCATTTTGCACCCAAATTAGACGATAACGAACTCAAAGATGGCGCAAACAAAATGTAATCAACCAATTATTTTATAAAACTTTTCTAGAAAGTTCGTTTTTGTTTTCTATGATTTAGGCGTATATATAAATATATATCGTTTACTTTAGAATTTTTTATTTAAAATATAAATTTTGCCTCACAAATGTAACTTTTAAGATAACTCGTGCTAGGCCTAATATTCTTTATAATAGGCCTAGTCTGAAGGTGGATTGTTTGAAAAAAAAAACTATCAATACGCAATTTAGATCCGAAATAATAGATTCATTTGAATAGAACTGATTTTTTCAAAAATAAATAAGCGTTTAGTTATGCTCACTGCCTTAAGACAACAAAATGTACCAATATCTATGGAAAATTAAGTCGGGTTCAGACGACAGAAATTTAATGTCATCTCTCGAGGTGCAACTGAACCCAGATACGAAATTTAATTACTTTTGACAAGCAAACCAGTCTCGGGATCACATAATACTCGCATTTGGGCTCATTCGGGTTCCGTTGCAACTGTAAACCGATCCCGGGTTGGCTCATTCGGGTTCCGTTGCAACTGTAAACCGATCCCGGGTTCAGATGCTACAAAAGCAGTTTCTCAGTACCCTACAAGCCATTCTGTACTCGTATTAAATGATATTTCAAGAAAACGAAAAGATTCACAAGTTTTTAGATCATTCCGATTACATCTATCAATAATTCTAAATATAAAGATTGGAATCCATACGCCAGTAGGTACACTTAGACTGTGTCTTTTAAAAAATTTTGAAACATTTCCAGTTTAATTTTTCATTCACCACAATTATTAACACGGTTTGAGACCCGCTTCCATTCAAACCATAGGTTCCTAAAATAGTCCCTACCGCTCAAACCATAGGTTCCTAAAGTAGTCCCTACCGCTCCCCACTGGGCGCTGAAGAGTCCTAGGTCCTAGGGGCCTCGGAAGCAAAAATTTGGGAACCTTTATGACTCAGATCTCGATGCGAAACGCACGTCTCTTTCGCTCTTATCGAATGGATTTTTTCTGACCGGCTCTATTCCGCGTTAATTAGAGTGATAACTCCCTACCTGAAATATTAAAAATAATAATCCAGTATAAATAACATTATCTCGTAAACACATGAAAATGTTTCAAAATTATTTATAAAGATAAATTGAAAATATTAAACATATTTTCAATTTATCTTTATAGACAAATAAGAATAAATTTATTTCGTTTATACGATACTCATAGTATATAGTTATGAGACCAGCCAATTTGTATGATTATCTGACACTTATTTCATTACAGTGAGAGCACATTAAGGTCGATATTTTGGACTTCGAACCGTTCTTAATGCAAGGGGTATAAAGTCGAATTTAAATTATAGTTATCAAGCTTAACATGCTCTAGACCCTGTATGATACACGGCAATTTTTTATTCTTATAATACGACTATTTTTTTATGTTATAAATTATTAACAAACGATCAACTTTGGTAGGCCCTTGCCTGTTACTTAGAAATAAAGAAATATAATATCACAAACTTTAACATAATAAAAAGCGGGAAAATTGGCATTTCTGGTCATGAGATTTGACCCCCGCCAGTTAATTTGGGATTCTTGATCAAGAGATTTGACCTGCGCTATGGAATTTGGCATGTTTTGATCATAAGATTTGATACGCGCCATGTGATTTGGCGTTTTCGATCATGACATTTGATACGCACCATATGATTTCGCATTTTAGATCATGAGACTTCATTTGCACAATGTGGTTTGGCAGTTTTTATCTTGTATTTTGACCCCCGTTTTGAAATTTGACATGTTTTGATCATAAAAATTGATACGCACCATGTGATTTGGCGTTTTCAATCATGACATTTGATACGCACCACATGATCGTGTGAATTGACCTGCGCCACCTGATTTGGCAATTGTAGACACATGACTTGAACAACATTATGCGTTTGACTTATGTAATTTGGGCTGCACCATAGCATGTAGCTCTATGCGTTTGGCTGTCACTGCTTTTGGTACATACAAATTAACTAAGAATATATAAGATTATTGTAATTTGCGAGTCTTATGTGCTGCTTAAAAGCTGTCAACTGGTGGTCAACGTCGGAAATGTCCAAGCCGTTCTGGTCATAAGAACCACAAGCATTCCGGCCCCTTGAAACTGTTAGAGTAAACTTATAATTGTAAGACCCGATAGCCCGAAGTTTATTCTTTACAAAATAGTGCCTACAACATCGAATGTTCGTGGGATAATAAGTGTGATTTATACTTAATAAATTGTTTACTAATCACCAGTGTAAACTAAAGCCTAGTGTTCTTACTTGTACTACAGTCTTGAATACGTGGTCCCATATTTTACTGCTGATTCCGTAAGCTGAAAAAAGAACACGTTACAAATTATTAAAAAGAAAAAAATTGTAGGGGTATGTATATGTTTGTCACGCGGGTCTCGCGTAGAGTAATGAAAGTAAGTAACGCTCGATCCACATGAATTTATTGTAGAAGTATAACAGGGAAAAGGTGAAGGGAAGAAGAAAGGAAGGACAGGCTGTAACCGAAACAGTTAGGTATGGAGTACTGCAGTGACCTGTGGGATGGCTCAGAGAATTATCAACTTGAGGTTCGTGATTCGATTGAGCGCAAAACCATGAGACTTATGGGCGACGATAAGCTCGAAACTAAACTTCATAGTTTAGCCCATCGGCGCAAAGTTGTCCGTTTGTCGGTTTTCTACAGAATATATTACGGTGACTGCGCCCATGAGCTCCATCAGCATCCAGACGTACGGCGGGATATCATCCTTACTTGGTCGATATTCCTTTTAAGCCTATAGGCGCTTTTCATCATCTTTTATTATGCGCACAGCCCAGGAATGGAATTCCCTGCCTGCGACTGTTTCCAAACTTATACAACCCGAGTATCTTTACGGTGCGACTGCATAGGCATCTTCTGGGCGAGCTCGTTCCATCGTAGATCCTATCTTTGTTCCAGAACTAGGTAGTGGTCAAAAGCAAGTCCATTTAATTAAATAAAAAGTTATAAAAAAATACAATAATATAAAACACTCCCAACAGATTAGAATTTATTACTTTGTTATAATTGTTTAGTGAAATTACCCCAAAAGGGTCTGTAATCGTATTATTGTTGCTTGTTAGCAGTTAGGTTACATGATTAAGAGCGCGTTTACGCCCCTCGAGAATTTTGAATTGAGTGACGATGGAACGAAGCAAAGTAAGAATGGCGTAGAAAAAGAATTAAAGATAGCGAAGAAAAAGAATTGCAAAAAAATTCAAAATTTAAAAAGTAAGTGGCCAGGAACCGGAGAAAAGGGTGATGACAAGATGGGATGACGATGAATAGATGTCGCATCGTCATATGTCTGTTAATTCGTAGGCTTAGTTTACATAGCGGAATGTAAGCGAATTTTTAGAACCATGGCATAATGTCAATTGTGTTACATACCAAAAAAACAGGTCGCACGTCTTCCGGAGAATTCTGACACAGTTTTGGAAATTCCCGCAGCTATTGTATCGTATCTACTTTGTACGTTAGACAATTGACGTAAATTTCTTTATGCTTTGTACAATATCATTACAAAAATTCGCTTGCTTTCAGCAGTAATGCAAATTGAGCCTGTTATTAACCATAACAAGCCATTGCATAAGATTTTCTTCTATTATCAAGTGAAATGTACAATGTTTTCCAATTAGGGCGGGTAGATTTTTCATAGCGGCCATGTTGTTGAGGATGTTTTTGTCAAATCTGTTGTTTACTTTTTAGATGCTAAAGACAAATCGTCATGGCAAGCTTCAGCGTCAAGCGATACGTGCAAATAACAACAATAATTTATCATCGAAATGGGTGTTCTATTGTGGCAACCATGTGCGCGTAGTAGTAAACTGCTTTGGGTTCCCCTGAACACTCTTACGAACAGCGGCGATGTTTTCGACAGATTTTGCGTTTCGTTGACCAACGAGCTGATCGTCCACTGAACCGGTCGACTCGAATTTGGCCACCAAACGTTGAATAGTCGACTGAGAAGAACGAACACGTAAAACGTCAAATGGTTGCAACGCGTGGCGCACATCGATGCCATAATAGAACACTCATTTTGGTAATAAATTTTAAACATTTGCACGTGTTGCTCGACGCTGCAACTTGCCATGATGAGTGACTGAAAAATAAACAACAGATGTGACAAAAGCAGCTTCTATAACATGGCCGATAAGAATTGTCAAAATCTACCCGCCCTTAATGGAAACTTTTTATAATAAAATAATTTTGATTATATTTTTTCAATAAAAAATAAACCGGCTGTTCTTGACAGTCGTTTTCACAAAATCACAAATTCATTTAATGGGCAATACGCTTCCATAATTAGATTCCTGCTGGTATTCAAAATTTGCCGTTTACGAGGTTCAAAATTTAACTTGTCGACTTATGCCTCAAGTGGACGGGCGGCGCGGCAGTGCCCCTCAGATCTTTACGATTTAAAGCTCTGAGTGGCACTGTAACTGTTATGGACGGGCGTGTACCTTACCATCAGGTGCACTACGTCACTTGATATTAAAAAAAAATCAATATCAATTCTTCTTTTTTTTCTTTCTAAAGTTTGCTTATCCATTTTGGTTGTACTATATTTTCATTGAAATTACATCTATGTGCCAAAATCTATTGAATTCGGTTAACGGAGTGTGGGTTAAATTCAATAAACCAGATTCATCTCCATTTTACCACCCTTAGAAGTGGAATATTTTCTTCTAATTATTCATTATTTTTATTTTTATTATATTGTTTTTCAAATTTGAATGGTACTACTACCGAGGTACGCCCTTTCCAACAAAAAAAGAATCATCGAAATTGGTTAATTTAGGTAGGAGTAATGAAAAATTAAAAAGAATTGAAACCTCCTCCTTTTCTGAAGTCGTTTAAAAATAGAATATTATTAAGCCGAAAAGTAATAAAATAAGAAACGATAAAACGCGATTACATATTTTGAATAAATAATTACAGTATTATTTTTTAAGTATAAATTTTTTGTACGTTGTAATTTCTCTGAAGTTATAACAATTAATAACGCACACACTCAACATAGCCCCGCACTAGAGAAACCCTGTGTCGCGGGTGCCATGGACACACACATAGACAACTACAAATTACACCCAAACTCCCGAGAGAAATAAATGTAGGCCATACAAATATTTGTCCCGACCCGGGAATCGAACCTGGGACCTCTGCATCGCAGTTCGGCATGGTAACCGTTCGGTCACGGAGGCAGTTGTTATAGATAGTTAGTTAGTTAGAAGTTATAGATATATAAAATATTATTTTTAAATTTTTTGAAGCTTTTTTAATTTTGAACTTATTCAATTTATTTTAGATGTAGTTTGTTTAGTTATTGGTTTACATAATGTCCAAAAACAATATAATATTTTACTAATTTCTTAATAATATGCATTGACTTATAATATGTCATTGTAGGCATATTGTAATCATTACATGCTTGTGATGTTCCGTAAGTGTAGAAGCACTTAGTTTAAAGCTATTATGTTCAATATTTATTGAAGGTGTAGTGTTTTCTATGTGGAATATCCTGAATAAATAAATAAACGAAAATAAATAAATTACTAGAATTTCTTTATATATTATAAATATTAATTTATAGATGTCAATCGTCGGATTCGACTCGTCTAGGCAGCGTTCGGAAAATTACGCCATATATTGTTCAAAATACCACAGTGTCTTAAGACAAAGTCTTCGACCAGCGTGTGTTGCCAGTGATGACTCACGGCACAGGCTCAAGGTCACTCAAAGGGCCATGGAAAGGGCCATGCTCGGAGTTTCGTTGCAGATCGAATCCGTAATGGGGATATCCGCAAGGGAACCAGAGCAACCGACACAGCCCTAAGAATTGCAAAACTTAAGTGGCAATACTTAAGTTTAAGTAAGACCGAAGAGTTCTCGAGTGGCGACCGCGTATCGGAAAGCGAAGTGCGGGTAGACCACCCACATGGTGGACTGATGATCAGGTGAAGGCTGCAGGAATACGCGGGATGCAAGCGGCGCAGGATAGGTCATTGTGACATTTTTTGGGGGAGGCCTATGTTTAGCAGTGGACGTCTTTTGGCTAAAATGATGATGATGATGATGAAATAAATTACAGCTACACGAAAGTTTATCCGTGCTGATTAGCGTTTTTTAAAGCTTGTCATGTGAACAGGCCCTAAAAGCTACTATAGTAATGCATTACCTTAAATCAAAATTACCATTGCTAATTGGCTAACTTTATCCATGACGTGACAATTATTAAAAAAGGAAGTTATTTATAACTTACTTAGTTAATTAAGTTGTACACTGACCTACTTTACGTAATGGGCACTTAAATAGAAAATAACTTTGTAAACTTTGGTAAGTTTAAAATAACAGTGGCCTGTTTGTTTTGTATTTTGATGAGGTGTCTGTATTTATCATTCGATGTCTGACAGAATGTGATTAGGTGCGCTTTTGTAATTGGACCTTCATTAATGGAATTATATAACAGTTAATTACGCTTATTAAGTATGTAATATAAGCCAATATTAATAAGACATTTTGACGTCCTCGATGGCCAACGGTTTGCGCCGTGGGCACTGGATGAGAAGGTTACGGGTTCGATTCCCGGAAGGATCAATTTAGGAAATGGACTTTTCTAAATTCGTTTTGGCCTAGGTGTTCTGGGAAGTACATCTGAGTAGTTTCTTGAAATTATTGAAAATATAAAAATTCTAATCCGGCAGTATGGCTTAGAGCGGATACACACTGCGGGTCGTATTCTAGAACTCTACTCAATGCTCAAGTCAGGATTGCACTGGAAACACAAGTACTGGAAATACGACCCTAATGGCCCTGCCATTAGCCACTTGTGTATGATTTCGAGTGCTTTAAACCATACTCAAATCCTGACTTGAGCATTGAGTAGAGTTCGAGAATACGGCCCTGCGACTTTTAGCAGCGTATCTAGAGCGATTCAGTCGCGATGCACTAGCGGTGCAGTCGTTTATCGCCTACCTTTACACACACGCGCGACTTAAGCGGCGATGCAATCGCGACGTACGTTTTTAGGCGCCGCACAAACGTGTGTCTTCTGTTGGATACAAGCAACCGGACACACTCGCGGGTTACGGTACTCGGACATCGTTGCCGGTTGATGCAATCGCAATTTATATGAAAATAGAATATTCGCTTGTAGTTGCCGGTTGCTTGTATCCAACACAAGACACACGTTTGTGCGGTGTCTTAATGATTCAACATAAGCGACTGCAAGTGCCATGCGTTTGCATTGCAAACTCTCATACTGTAGGAGGAGGCGTGTGCCCAGCAGTGGGGCTATATTATATAGGCTAACTATTATTATTATTACATTATAAGACAAGATGCCAGATATTAAGTTGTGTTTACTTTAGGATAAGAATTTCCTTTACGAGTTGTAAGATACAACCGCCTATAAACCGCAATTATTGCGATGTAATCGCGCATCTTACAAACGCACGTTTGTATCGCTGCTCAACGTCGCCGTGTGTAACTGTCCTTAGGCGCCTTAGCCTGTTCATGTCCCGTAGGACTAAAATACGAAATGTTTACAACTAAGTACTTATCAAGTAGTAGTTTTCGTCGGTGTGTGTTATGTTAGTTGATATGAAATACATAAAAAAAAACAATATAAATTAAAGATAAAACAAACGTGTTAAACGGGTCTATTGCACAGCTATTGAAGGCTACGGATACATAAAGGAGATACCCAATTTTTTCCCGTACAAAACGCGAGTAGGTTGATGTATAGACAATTACGTAAATTAGACAGGCGTACTATTTATGACAACCTGTATACGTATCCGAATGAAATAAGAAATGAATGAATGAAATAAGTCTATAAAAACAATTTCTTTTTTTTCCTAAAACTATTTATAGAGAACTATTATCTAACCTATATATACCATATTAAGACTGTTTATAGATATAATAGTTTTGAGGCGTATAAAGTGTGCTCCTTGGGTTATGTCTCTAGGGTGACGGGCGCGATGGCAGTGCCTTATAGATAAAGACAAGCCAGCGTCGCCCCCGCGACCGTGACGCTCTCATTTAAGTTAAAACGTAAAAGCAAAATAAAGCGTGTTTTGGCAAAATGGCGGCGGCCGCGCGGCCTCATCGCGACGAAATTCGTGTCGAATCAATGCACCCTTACCTAACATAGCCTGACATTAACCTGAACATAAATAAATAAAAAAAATATATAAAGAAAAATAGGATGAATATTTAATAATGAACATGATCTTGAATTAGTAGTAGAGCTCCTTGTGAAAGAGTTCGTCCAGGGAAGTACTGCCACCTTATCTATTTCTGTCGCCGAAATGTGAGCATTTCTGCGTTCCGGGTCTCAGGGTGACGGGCGCAGTGGCACTGCACCTCAGAGTGGCACTGCAACTGTTATGGACAGGCGTCTCGCTTGCCACCAGGCGCAGGATTTATTCGTCCCGTCACTTGACATCATAAAAAAAACTTTTAAATAATCTTGCTTGTTCTTCTTAGGAGAATCTACATATATTTCAACTAAAATTACTATCTGTTTAAGAATTAAATAACATATTTCCTTATAAGTTCTTGAAACGTAAATACACAGAGATATAATGTATATAATTTTAAATCAACATAGATGAAGGCAGTGTGAGCCAGGCATAAGTTAATTTCCTAGTAATGAAGAAAACCCCACTACAACGTCTTAGGGAAAACGCTAACCAGTGATGGAATGGCATTTTCCTTACGTCTGAGCATTCCGAAGACTTATAGCACTCATAATCATGATCAATAATTACTCATTTTCAATGAAGGAAAATATCGTAAATAAAACTTATAATGTTAATATACTTCGTACGTATAGATCTAAGACTCAACTCACACTGGCGCCCGGATCACAGTATGATCGGCGTCTGACGCCTCACTGGGCCGAAATTACCGCTCGATTTCAATCCAGCGTCCACGCGCGTTTTCATATTTGCATAACACAAATTTGTACCTTAATAATGGAAAAATAGAGATAAATATGCTATAAGCGAAAAACATGACGTGTCGCGACGTTTCGACTCGCGCCAGTGTGAGTCGAGCCTATGAATCAATTTACAATGCCGCGGAACGACATGAAAGCGAAAATGTTTTTTTTTAACCTAATTTGATAAGTTTACCAAATGATAAAAACTACCACTACTCCTTGTTCAAGGATTTTTTGGTTTTTAGGTTACGTAATTACTCCGTTTGCCGTGCCGGGGGGTGCCGTAGGTACTGCGCGTAGTGCCTCGGTCTAATGTAAACTTGCGGCACGTTCACGCATGCAACACCGGCATGGTCTAATGTGAATAATCCCTTACACTGTATCACGGGTTCGATTCCCGGTAGAACCAATTTAGGAAATGAACATTTCAAAATTGGTTCTGGTCTGGGTATTCTGGAAAGGGGCACTTCTGTTTCTCTGGTACTCATATTCCCTTTTTTGAGGCCAGCAATTTTCTAAAAGTGAAATTTGAATAATAAATGTGTCGGACCGTGGTTTTAACCCTGTCTGTGCCCAGTAGTGAAAAATGTATATATATAATGGGCTATTAACGTTGTTGTTATATGTTGTACTTTTAATCTACGGGCAAGACCAGGGCACGGTGGGCGTCTCATTTTACAACGAGAGGAAAGCCGCTAAATTCACATGCACGACAGATGACTTACTGCGAGTACTTGTATTTTTTACAAGAAACCGATACGTTCAAGAAAGACAACAATGGTTATTTTCAAAAAGTCCAAAAACGTGTTTGTGTAGCTTGTGGTATGTCAATCGGAACAGTAAAGTATATTTTAAAAGAATACGATAAAATACCTGTTCGACCAGCGCGGAAAGTGATTATTCCATCTATGGCGAACATACTAACATAGCTTTGTTAGATGAAGAAATGCGTTCCGATACGGACTGAACAGAAATGATTAATAACTGGAAAAATATTCATTTTTACTTATATAAAAGAAGCACGCTATATTTGCTTTATATTTTTGTTAACTTGTTTATTGACATGGAGTAACTGTTATTAAAATAGGAAAATAGTTTTACAGCTCTATACAGTTAACTCTGAAATAAAAACAAAACAACAATAAAGTAACGTTCTTCAAAATTTAAATGATTATAGATTTAATTAATAGGCATAGAAATTCATATTCGTGAGCATTCGGAAATCTGATGATTGCCGAGAGACATTGAGAAAATAAGCACTGTAACTCGTTATCATACTCGTATTACACACATATCTGTTTATTAGACTCGTAAACACCAAGGTTAGACCACCCTAATCAGGTACTACAGCAATTTGCAAGTCATCATTGCAAATGTTGTCATAGATCGTGTAAACTGTTACCTCTATTGTGACGAAAATTCAATCTACAGAATTCAGTTCAAAGTAAGTTATATTTAAAATAGACATAAGTGCAACTCAAAGTCGAAATCCCGTCAAATATTTCGAATTCGGGCTGGCCAATCTGAGCGCAGTTATCACTGTAATGATTCGGCAGAAAAGATTACAAATTAAATGACATTTCGTTTCTATTTCTGGTTATATAATCGATGCCCAAAACCCTCGCCTGAGAAGTGCCTAGAAGTGAGACGTATAAATGGGTTGATGATAAAGTACGCACAAGCTGTATAATAATCGTTAGTATAAAGTTTTTGTTTCACTATAGCTCTATACGTCGTGAATAGCAAATTTTGAATATCAACCGGAATCTTATTATAGAAGCATATAACATTGCCACTTAAATAATTAAAATAAATTAAAAAGACATTAATCTCTCCACAAAACTTAGTTTTCACAATACTTATAAAGTAATAGACAATACAATTAAGTGATGTGGACAAACAGATTAAAGAATCAGTCGCTGATTTATCTATGTACTCACCTTTGTCATAATTAACAAAATGATGATTGGAATGGTACCGCTTCATCGCGTAGAGATACGTGCCGTCCTTCGGCGAGCCGTGGTGCACGTAGTAGTGTATCATGTCATAAGTCAGATAACCTATTGATAATAACAAAAATACTATAATAATCACATAATAACTATTGTAAAAGGATCTTAAAGGAATGTTAGGAAGAAAAATAATTACGCATTTTCCTTCCTTATACGTCCATGAAAAATTTTATTGACACAATAACAAAAGACGAAATATTTAAAATTAAAAATAATCTCAGTACAGAGTACTAAAAAAACCGACCTCAAAAGTACGTGGAATTATATCTATTTTCCAAATTTTATTGAAATATCGCCTAGTTCGCCACTATACAGGACTTGATACAGAAGATAATAAAAATCGGTTCTCACTACTCAAAGTAAATTGAGAGAAAAACGCCTTGAATCGGAGAATAGCAAAACCAACCATTAAAATAATTGCTCCTTAAGTAAAACTTAGGCGCTAATTATAAAAATTAATGTTCATACGTGACCCTTAGAGGTGGATGATTTTCTTCAAAATGAAATGGGACCACTATGGAAGTACCCCCTTTCCAACAAAAAAGAATCATGAAAATCGGTTCACAAATACCGGAGTTATCGCGTAACATCCATACATACAAAAAAAATACAGTCGAATTGAGAACCTCCTACTTTTTTTGAAGTCGGTTAATAACATTCATAGATCAATATCTATATATATATATCCCTAAGAGATTGTAACATCCTCCACAGCATGACGCTAGAAACCAATCGCCATAATTATAACTAAAAACACATTTCTAACTACTTAATAATCCACTTAAACAATAATATTAAACATCAAACTTTTCTGGCACTTTCACCAGACGACCCGAACGTGTGACCCTGGTAAGGGAATGTTTGATTTTAACGGTACTCTTCTGATGGGCATGTATTGCTCTCTTTTATCAACGCGGATACATCTGCACAGGGCAGCTCGAGGCTGTACAAAGATCGCACAGCTCGAAGGCGTTGACCAGTTGCGGTCTTTACTCGAGCAACTCTGTTGTGACCGTCAACGCCGTCCAACACTTCTGTCACCAATCTGAGACGCCACTCTACACGCTTTTTATGGTTAAGTTCAGCAAGAACGACATCGCCTATCCTAACCATAACATGTTTTTGTGGTGACTTCGGAAATAACAAAAAAGAAGCTGGACAGAGAAGCTGTAGGTTTTCCGTACTCTCCGTAATATAAGTGAGCGTTCGTGAATTTACAATTGCCTCTACCTCGAAAAGAACGGTTTGCATTTCATTAAAGGTCAAAGGTCAAATTATAGGCTTTGCCTATAAAAATGAAAAGCAAACCTACCTACGGGAATGCCAAAGCCCTACTTTAGTGAATAAATTGTGATCAGAGTTTGAATACATTTCATTCTAATATAGATATGTTATATCGAACAGCTGTTTTATAAAGCGGCTGGGAGTTATCCAACACACAATTCGACATAATATCGCACTGTTGATGATAGTGTATTAAGTCGAAAATTGTATCTTTTCAGAATCGATGGAAAACGAATACTCACTTTCTATGAAAAATCGTTAAAATTTATGTATAGGTTGAAGTTTATTACAGACATCTAAACAATTTTCTACTTTTATATTTAAAATAAAAGAGATTAAATAATTTCATATTTTTGAGTAAGAACTGTATCAAAGTCAAATAATCATTTATTCCATAGGTAAAATTTCGTTCACTGCGCCAACCTCCCTAAGAAGAACGGGTAGGGATTGCTCTTTTCAAATAAACTTAAATGGAATAATACACTTTGAATCATATTTTATTGTGTGGGATCTAGACTCATGTTATCTTTCCATCGTTATCTAACACATATTCTTCAATTTTGTAATACGGCTTTGTAATGAACATACTTTTAATGTAAGTTTTAAGCTTATAGGAAATGTTAATCTTAATATATGTTTCGGAATCTTATTGTAAAAATGGTAGAAACGTATACAGTTCCCCCTTAAAGAATCGTCAAGTACCTTAGCTAAACGAAATCGTTTATTGTATGTTTTGACCAGAACGCTCAAACGAGTTTGTCTCATTTTGAGTTACGTAAATATCTTTAAATTGTTTCTTACAATATTGTAAAGGCAACGGTATGGTTTTATTGACATGTAGAGAATCGCATTTTACTATCAACAATGATATAATCTTGAAAATGTCATGTCACATCATATCACATAGTTACAACACTATTTGTAATAGCAGTGCGATATAGTAAATAAATTGCTAATTGACTAAATTGGCTAAATTGATGCTACCGTAATTCGGGCTATTTCGGAGACGGAACGTTCTGTAATTTCTTGAGACTGTTATAAAATTGACACATTTATATACTTCCTGTTATAGACAATAGAATTAGGATGGTAAAATTATAAAGGAAGGGTATTAATTTAGAGTCAATCAGATACAAGAGTGACGACCTTTTCCTAAGGCGAATTAAAAAGCGACATTTTGTATTTTCGAAGACGAATGACAAACAAAACTTTCGCATCTATTCTTTACAAAAAAAAATAATGCGTAGATCATGGCTCACCACGGCGTACAGAAATGATATATAACGAGATTTATAGAAAAATGTGTGTACTTTACAATGGTATGTGTCGTTTTGTTGTGGGTACTGGAAATTATAGAATAAAAAAA
>NW_020654878.1:4129891-4151487 GCF_003589595.1 Hyposmocoma kahamanoa | reverse complement strand
AATTTGCATGTGTCGTATGGAGCCCCCAATACACCGTTCATATTGCACGCATTGAAAAAGTTCAAAACAAATTTCTAAAATCATTAGACTACCGAACAGGGAATTTCTTTGTTGACTATGAAACTGCCGGTAAAAGGTATAATATAGATTCCCTAGTTAACAGACGTGTCTTCTTGGATGAAATTTTCCTATATAAAATAGTTAATGGTAATATAGACTCTGCTTCCTTACTACAATTGATTAATTTCTATGTTCCAAGAATCTCCTCACGTTCCAAAAAATCTTTTTATTGTTACCAATGTTCTACAAAGTACGCCAGAAACTCATTTATTAGACGCTCGTGTAGGTACTATAACGACAACCTGAAAGACGTCGATATGTTCTCTTTATCGCTGGTAAAGTATAAGCGAAAAGTGGGAGATATTATATTTCACAGAGCACCTAATGCATAACCTTATATTGTTTAATTTCTTTTTTGTTGGATGTCATCTATACTGTTGTCCGTTGTACAAATTTTCTTTTACTCGTAATTATTTATTGGAACAATCTGGTCTGCTAGTAATTTTAATGTTTTTATATGTAACATTTGTATAAGACTGTATGTTTTCCTAAATAAATAAAAAAATAAAAAATAAACAAAATAATATACTATTTATTTATTTATTTATTTACACGTATGGAACGCGACGTGAGACGCAACGTGGGTGTCCTTCCTTCCTTTTAATAAATGTTTAGCTACTCCCTAACAGGGTACATGTACTCGTATTGTACGTAAATAATACTTGTAGTTGTTATTGTCTATAATAATTTATACTTTGGATTCGATCTATAGGTTTCATTCCCGGGCCGGGAGAAATATTTGTATGGCCTACATTTATGTCTCTCGTGAGTTCGGATGTAATTTGTGGTTGTCTATGTATGTGTTCATGGCACCCGCGACACAGGGTTTCCCTAGTGCGGGGCTATGTTGAGTGTGTGCGTTATGTATTTATTTATACTTACAATGTACCCGTATGTAACTTTGAATCATATCATTATGTGAGCCGTACTGCTACCTATGCAAGCCGAATTACCCATTACGGTGTACATAGGTAAATAGTATTTGCTATATTAATGGTTTTGTTTTGTAATACTTCACTTATCAGCGAATGCATAAGGTTACATTTTATGATTATTATCATTAAAATTGACCCATATGACTATCACCGCGTATAAATTGCTGACTTATTACATCCATGTGTGTACGACTGTACGTCCATGTGATATTGTTACAAAATATGTTACGTCTAGTTTTAGACTGTTGAAGTGCATGTAAATATAAAATACCTTTAATATCGCACTGCTATTACAATAGTGTTATAATTCAAAATATGTGAAATTCAAGATTATACTTGCTGGACGTAAAATTTGAATCTCAACACGTCCATAAACCTTCGATAGGATATTGTAAGAAACAGTCCTTACTCATAAATAATAAATTATTTTTTCCTTTTTATTTGTAAATATATTTGGCAAGTAGGAAATTATTTAGATATCTGTAATAAACTTTAACTTATGCATACATTTTAATAATAATAACCTTTCACGAGAAGTGAGTAATTCGTTTTCATCGATTCCAAAAAAATACCCATTATGAGTTAATACACTATTGTATTAACAGTGCGATATGTTTGTATGCTTAATGTTTGGCCGTGATTTGGCCGGACCGGTTACATTATTACTTAAAATGAAAAGAAAGTTGGTGGTTCTCAATTCAACCGCATTTTTTTCGATTTTTTTTTTGTTGGAAAGGTACATAAGTAGTGGTCCCATTTAAATTTGAACAAAATATTCCATCTCTAAGCGTGGCAAATTAGGGGATGAATTCGGTTTATTTATATGTAATTCCACAAAGTTATGAGGTCAGTTTTTTTTTATAAAAAAAAGTTATGGCCAAGTATCTTTACATGATCTAAATATTTCGAAGAGGAGAAGGAAAGACATTGTGGTATCGATCGGCACATTTGTATAATTTAATGAATAAGAAATTAGAAATATACGCCGAAAGTTATAGAGACTGCAAGAAACTTATATCAAAATGGCTACACTCCAAATCGTATGAGGAAACCGAAGATCTACTAGAACACTTGCTTTAAAAACACTACTCTCTTCGTCTACGGCAACAGGTTAAAACACAGAGACACACACACACACATACACACAGTCAGGGTGACGAGCGCAGTGGCACTGTCCCTCAGAGTAGCACTGCAACTGTTATGGTGTGTCGCTTGCCAACAGGCCCACGACTTGTTCGTCCCGTCACTTGGTATAATAAAAAGGAAATTGTATAAATATTTTAATAAAGTTATTATTCTCGGCGTGCTCGGGCGGGCTCGGGCGTGCGTGCGTGCGTGCGTGCGTGCGTGCGTGCGTGCGTGCGTGCGTTCGCGCGTTCGTGCGTGCGTGCGTGCGTGCGTGCGTGCACTAAATTCCAGCATCAGTCAATTTTGATTCCCTGCAAAGATATGACCACAGACATATATGTATACCATACATATATGAAAACCAAGCGTGTCACATTGTGTACACCAATGGGTACAAAACACACTATGACGTCACAAGAACTATTTAGTGATGAAAACCTTCCGCTCGCTCTCAATCGATTGATTGAACGGAATACGCGTAAACACGCGTATTCCACTCAATTAATCGATTCTAAATAGAATAATTTTCGTTCAAGTATTTGTTGATTACAAGTAGTCGCAATATTAATATAGTAGAAAAATACCAGAATAACATAGTTAAGTCCTTTTTTTTTTAAATATTGATTACTTTAAAAAATTAAGACTTTAATTTTTAATCGATTTCATATATTAAAATTATTGTCCTTCCAATTAAATGAGCTAATTATACAACATCTTTTTGTAATAGAAGATCTTATCGATTAACTTAAATAATGAAAACTATAACTATATGAACTGCGACTGCATAATTAATTTTACTAGATGGTTTTCTTTTGGTAATTGATCAAATTGATGAATGCCAAGACAAATGAAAATGTTACTGCTGACAATATATGGTAAAATCTTATTAATCAATAGAGGTTTACTTAATGACGGCTTCGTGTTTAATTTTTGTGATTTGTTTATTATTTCTCGGATTCCTAACTCTGCTACTCTGCATATTTGGATAGCATCTTAGGTGGGATAAACTAGACCACCTTCGTCCTCGTAAGCAACGAACTCATACGTATGACCAACTCCAGATTTTTGTAAAGACAGCGCACTGTTAATTCTTTCCGGCGCTGTATGTAATTATTTGCTCACTATATTCGGACATTCGAGGCAACGTGCTGCAAAAATTATCGAAGTTACAGATTCTACTGATAATAGATACTACAAAACTGAAAAGAAAAACGAAACGTTATAACAAAAGAGTTATGGAATATTTTTATATTTCTAAGGTCATAATAATTTTCGTCCCTTTGTTTTCAAAATCGACCAGAATCGAGAACAGTGTTGCCTAACGTATACATCACTATACGCCGTACCACGAAACTGAATGCATTATACAAAAGTACGTTCGTTCAATATTCATGGCGTAAAAAGGATATCACAAATATATCGCACCAAATAAAAGCCGCAATGTATTACAAATACATTGCGCAAATACATGAGGCATACACTCGGTTGCATAATTGTTTTCTCGAAATTCATATGAAACCAAAATAATTGTTTTTAAAATAAATTATGCATTTTCTGAAGGAAACGTTCCTGTTTTCCCATTTGCCCACAGTTGTAGCGCTTTTGCTGCTTATAATGGCACAATTATGCATTTTTCGCGTTTTCGACTGGTGTTTATCTACGATAGCGGTCGAGCGTGTTCTGAAGTGTAGCAGCGCAGCGGCAAGTAAGTGAATTTCACTTACTCTGGGCGCGCGAAGTACGTACACTTGCGGCGTCTATCTAGATATATGTCTGTGGATATGACAGTGTAATGAACACATAACTCTGCCAAATAGTAATCTAGATCATAAATATTGTTCCGTTTCCTATATTCCAACAGACACATCCTCATCACTTTTAGTACAATTGGGGCAGGAACGCTTCTCATTAAATATAAGAAGCCATTTATAGGCATGTTGCCAGGCCGGGCCCGAATACAGTGATTAAATTTGCTCTCCAAATAATGGCGTCGTCAAACCAAAGTTCCAAAGAGTTAAGGTTGCGAAGTTTCGTCCAAAACACATATAACAGTCTACTTACCTTATGGTGCATTCCATGTATTAAAAAATGAATCTTAATCATAGTAACAGAAGCTCCAGGATCCAAATGAAAAACCCATCGATGTAGGCTGTACTCCAGTGCTGTCCATATGACGACCCCTAACGCGACGTGAAAGAGGTATTGAGTGATTGTTAGAGACTTGCTGGTACACGAATCTGCAACAATATTTTTCTGTTTTATGCAAAAATGTGTAAGACAGACACGTGGTACTTTTTTTAAAGTTGTGGTTATCATCGGGGGACTAGTCGTAGGCTAGGGTTCCATCCCTATGTTGTGGGTATAACTGCCTCGGTGGCCGAACGGTTACCATACCGGACTGCCACGCAGAGGTCCCAGGTTCGATTCCCGGGCCGAAATAAAGTTTTGTATGGCCTACATTTATTTCTCTCGTGAGTTTTGGTGTAATTTATGGTTGTCCATGTGTGTGTCCGTGGCACCAGGGACACAGGGTTTCCCTAGAGCGGGGCTATGTAAAGTGTGCGCGTTATTATTATTCTCAATATCGATATGCGAATGCACGAAGTAGATTTCGATGAACATTAGAGTAAAAGTCCCTGCCTGCAGCTTTGTTCCCTGAACGCTACAACTTGGCACTTTTCAAAGTGAAAGTGTGCATGCTTCATCGTCGACCCCATCAAATGCGCATTTATTAACCGATTTTAAAAAAGAGGGGTCTCATTTTGACAGTTTTTTTAAACCGATTTTGATGATTCTTTTTTGTTGGAAAGAAGGTGACAAACTAGGGAATGAATCTGGTTTCGTGCACTTTCCGGTAACCGATTTCAATAAAACTCGGCAATTAAATGTAGTTCCACGAACTTTTGAGGTCGGTTTTCTTTTAATAAAAAAGTTACAATTAAGCATTTTAATCATAAAAAAGATAACGTTGCACAAATCGAGTTCTTAGGTTTTCGCGTTTGTTACATGTCGTAGGAAATGAATATATTTTTTCGGGTCTAAATAGTATATTTGTCACGGCATATCAGTGACCATGGGACCAGCAGGCTGCACTGACATTAATTGAAATCGGAATCCGAGTCTCGAAATCAGATAGGTTTCGGTGCGAGAAGATGAACCTGATTCCTAATATATCTTTCTAATTTGTGAGTTAAATCAACTATTGTTTCGATTTGAAATGTCAAAGTTTCCGATCGGCCAGTTGTGAATCGCAATTATGCGCCTCGACTCGGAAGAGGCAATCAAAATGAAGTTGCTGTTAGAGGCCCGGAACATTGTTTAAAGAAACAAATGTACGCAAATTTGAACAAAATTCTCAGTTTTCTAGCTGCAGGACTTCCAGATGTTTTGCCATGATGTATCTCTACGAGTCAACCATCAGGCCAAACAGGGAAAATAACTAGAAATTTTAGATGACCAAGTTTCGATGAGATCAAATCACTGCCAAATTTTAATAACAGCGCACTCTAGCGGTGTCTTAGAGTACTTCTTGCTTGAGTGACGCTAGTGTAGCAATCGATCACCTTATCAATTTCTTTGAAAGACGATAATAGGTGTTTTGGTTATATGACGCCTAAATATTTCTATTAGTTGATAGATGTCACTAGTTAGCCCTGTACAGATCATTTATACGTTTTACTGCTGGGCACGGGTCCCCCCCAAGAGAGGTTTTAGGCCAATACGGGACGGGAACTTCACACCTTTTCTGTGTGTTATGTTTATGAACGTTCTTCGACGTGTAGGTTTCAATGTCGATGTTTTCCTTTACCGAAAGCTCAAAAGGTGCGAACCCAGAAACCATACTAAGGCCTTTTTTATGAAATTATTAAAGCGAAATGTTTTTTTTTGCGTAGCCTTAATTCAGACCATGGATCCCATGTTTTTCCTCCACGGGGCTAATTTTTAAACGACTCGTACAAACTTCTACTTTTTCATGAAAAAAGCAGAATCTAACAAAATCGTGAACATAGTAACTCGTATAGGAAATGAAACCATTTTTCCGGACTTAAATCGCGCATATTTTTCAAAGAAGCCAGTTTCCTGACAAGTGTAAGTAGTGAATAGGCAGGTTTGAGTGCGCGTTTAATGTGCAAATTTATAGAAAATAGATCTAATAATGCGTCTGTAGTGATTCCAAGACTGGATCGACTAAGACTTTGTAACGATTGGGCACTAAAAGCATGGTCCCATACAAAAAAATACACATTTTACTATTTTCCTGCTAAACTATTAGATTTATGGCAAAATGTGATATGACAACATTTAATTAGGACAATAGGATCTCTCGACTGGTATTTTTTTAGAGAGTTATGGTGAAAAAATCCAATGTCCGCAATATCGCTGATCCGACCCACTGTGTCGCAAAGTCAAGATAAATATTGTAATGTACCTGCCTGTCCCTAATTACGTCAATTTTTAATGTACTTAAGTGATTTCCCGAATCCCGAACAAATCCAGGACCTAAAAAAGATTGTCGTAAGGCAGTCTCCATTTTCTGTCTATGTTCCTCAAAATTTAGGTAAAAAAGTCTACCTATTCCGATTCGTGATTATCATTTTAGAACTTAACCTAATATTGGATTTGGACGATTATTTGAAATTTTTGTTTTGCTTATGAAAATATTATTTCGTATCTATAATTGCGTAGCTACCCAGGTACTTATATATAGTTTCATTGGTGTGTAGGTAGCAAGAACTCGATTTAACATCGACCTAATATGCCAATTTACATCTTAACTGCACAAAAATAAGCCCTAGCCCGCAAGTATTCAGTTACCATATAGACTGCAATTGTTCTTACCATATAAACGTTCCTGTTTGGAATAGTAAAGGTGCTGGTGTAATTACAGACACAAGAGACTTGTCAACTTATGTCTCAGGGTGACGGGCGCAGTGGCATTGCCCTTAATGTCTTTGCGATTTAAAGCTCTGGGTAGCACAGTCGGCAGAGGTCAGGGGCTCAGATTCAAGAACCGGCGAACCGACCGCTATCTGCATGCTGGAAGCGTCACGCCATAGCAGTCCAACCGCCTCAAGCTCATTCAAGAATTAACCCGTTTGCGTACAAAACAGTGGATTTATCAAGTTCGGTATTAAGCTAAACAATTTTAACGTCGTTCTAAGTAACCAATTTAAGGTTATCATTACAAGTGACTTATGGCTTTGAAAATTATTGTCGCCCTTGCCTCGTGAACCGTTTCTAACAAAAAAATCACTGTTATACGACGTCATGATTTTTGTTAACCTTAAATGTCACGCACTGCACTCACAATGTATTCGTTGTAACACAGCTCTGATCCAGTGATTCTCAACCTTTTACGATGTCTTCAGCTAGTGTAGCGCATTATAAAGTGATAAATAATATACAAACTGCCTCCGAGGCCGAACGCGGCCGAACCAAGCTAGTCTGCCACGCAGAGGTCCACTACGGAGCACTATCCAGAACACTCTGCCAACGGAAAGTTTATTTTCCCAAATGGTCCTACCGGGAATCGAATCGGGGACCTCCTCGGCCAGGGACAATATTGCATACGCCACTGAAGGTCGTAACTAAAAATCTTCACAAAAAGCGAAAACCACTTTCTCCTTTTATTTATCTGTTTAATATACATATAATTTTCTTTTTTTGTAATAGCCATTTATTTGTTTTAATGACTAGTATAATTTTCGAGTTCTTATACGCTTTAACGATTGTTACACGAAGGAAACGAAACTATGTTTTTTGGTTTTAAATCGCGTATATTTGTTTCTTTTTTCAAACAAACTAACGCTTCGTGTCCTCTTCAATCTTAGGTTGTCTATTAATTTTAAATTAATTAAAAATAAAATATTTTCTTAAAGCATTGTAGCGTAAATTGGAATGTTCTTTAGAAAATTAAAATAAGGTACCTAATTAATTAACAACTTTCGTAACTGGAAAAAACAGGGTGGTTTGCATTAATATTAGACTTAACTACTTGATTACTTTACCATCTCAATCAGCCGTGACCATGAGAACTGTAAAGGGCCCGAAGCGTTGGTTTATTTGTAATAACGAATATACGCAATGCAGATCCGAAAAAATTGTTTCAATCAAAATTTACCAAACACCAAATGTTGCAAACCACTGACCCAAACTATATTTTCGCCGCAACGACAATTTCAAGTGGGTCACACATTTGTTACACATAATGGCTCTCTTTAGGAATGTTTCAAAACCATATTTCAAATTGAATTATGACCTCCTTAAAGGTTCAAGTTACTTGAGTAAGTTTTAGAGTCAGGAGATATTATTATTTTTTGTATAGATACCATGTGACGGAACGAACAAGTCCTGCGCCTGGTGGTAAACGACATACCTGTCCGTAGCAATTTAAGAGCCAGTTAAGAGCCGATAGGCACTGCCACTGCGCTCGTCACCCTGAGACATATGTGGACAAACCCATGTGTGTGTAAGTTCACCAGCTCTATTTAGTAGCAGTAGAACTCCTTGTGAAAGAGTTCGTCCAGTAAAGTACTGTCCTTATCTTTTACTGCCGCCAAACAGTAATGTGAACATTACTGCGTTCCGATTTCGAACGGTATTCTGGTGAAATTACAGGCACGTGGGACTTGTCTCATGACGCTGCAATGATGGCTTATCACGGTTACGTCTCCTCTGTATTAAGTTATGGGCTTATACTGTGGGGGAACTCCGTAGATGTAGGTAGGGTTTTTATAATACAAAAAAAATGCATTCCCGCAATTTGTGGCGCTAAAGCAGATGACACATGCAAGCCCCTATTTAAAAAACTAAACATCTTACCTCTCCCCTGTATGTATATCAGAGACATCTGTGTGTTTGTTAAGACTAATCCTAAACATTTTAAAATATGTGGCGAAATATTTCAAAGACAAACACGGCCTAAAATTATGAATCAATTATATCAACCTCGTTGCCATAAAATAATTAACACAAATAACTGCTACAACATGTGCATTAAGATTTTTAATAATTTACCAAGTGACATTAAATTACTACACGGACATAATTTTAAACTACAATTGACAAGATGGCTTATGACACATTGCTTCTATAGTAATAAGGAATACTTTGAATTTAGAAATATTTGACATTTTAATTAACTTCAATTACCTGTACCAATAAATTCCAATATATTTGCACACCTGCTTGCAGGTTGAATACATTGTACCAATTTAATTTAAGACCTGTATATTTACTGTATTTTGGCAAATAAACATTAATCTAATCTAATCTAATCTAATCTTGCCAATTTATGTCTCGGGGTGTCGAGTGCAGTGGCAGTGCCCCTCAGACCTTTGCGATTTGAAGCTCTTAGCTTAGCTTACTTGTTCGTCCCGTAATTTGATATTATAAAAAAAATATAATATGTACTCGTAAATCCTAAGAACTCGACAAATTATCACACATGAAAGTAAATAATGTTGTAACTCAAAAATTACGGAATTGAGAAAATACGATTTTAATTTTTGAATTTTATTTATACATAACGCATACAGTCGTAGCCCCGCACTAGGGAAACCCTGTGCCGCGGGTGCCATGGGCACACATAGACAACCACAAATTATACCCAAGCTCACGAGACAAATAAATGTAGGCTATACAAATATTTCTCCCGGCCCGGGAATCGAACCCGGGACCTCTGCGTAGCAGACCAGAACGGAAACCGTTCAGCCACAGAGGCAATATATGATAATTAGTTATAAACGAGAATATAAATTTATCGTGTTTTCTCAATTACATAATTTTTTAACAAATTAGGTACACACTATGGTTGTTTATATAGACGCTGCATAGTTTTTCTTCAAAATAAACGTAATATTTTAAATGAATGTATATTTTTTTGTTATACATAGAAGTAATTACCACGACTGTTTTGTAATCTGAGCACATTTCACGAAAGATCGCCTGGTGTCATCACTCATTAGTCAGATTTAGTCATTGACTTACAAATAAATGGACGACGGGTCTAATACAAAAACCACGAACAAAATGTCCCAAGTCAACCTATTTAAACGTAGTGAGTAGTCTAATTTTGCTTGCTTCGCTGTCAGTCGAACAAACGAAGACTAAAGCGTGAATGACGCTCTGTATACGATTTTAACGCCCTATAAGTTCGGACACTTTTTAGCGCGGACCCGACGTCCATATAATTGTAAGTCAATGGATTTAGTAGACTGTTATAGCGATTTTGTATGAGAGTGATGTATCTGTTACGTAGTAACTGTTCAGAGTCGATGTAACCTCAAATGGTTGTGGTTGATTCAGCATAACAGTGAAAATGTTGAATCAATCACTCTGGAAAAAATATATAGTGTAATTGAGGATATACACTGTTTACTATACGGTGTGAAAACACGATTCCTAAAACTTTTCAGACAAAAAACGCAATCTTACCGCAAAATTTTACAAGAAAACCGCTGTATTCAATAGGTTCTTTACATATACCAATGATTTTTTTATATCAACTAAATTAGAATAAACGATATACCTACATTTCATATTTGTTTGAAAAACACATGTACGCGATTTAAATCCAGAAAACCAGAAAAATAGTTACATTTCCTGTGTGTAATAATCGCGAAATCCTAAGAACTCGATCATTTGACGAGTTTTTTTTCCCAAGTGCAACCACTAACTGCATACTCGAGGTTTATTTTTAAACACCAAAAATTAAAAGCTGTCGTTGTATTTATTTAGACAGGTAAAGTATAAAAAGAAATAAAAAAAAAAAGCTTAAAAAATTCAAAGTACTAAATATTATATTAATAAAATTGAGTCCCCGCGGCAAGGTGCCCAAGTTGCTGGCAGCAGCGTTCCCCTTTTGTATAACTACGCTAAAACGTGGATTTAGTATAAGCGAAGCTGCAGAGCCTTGAACACTGCTGTAAAAGTTGCCTGCTTTTCGGTATTCTACAGGATATATCGCGTGTGATGCGATGGAATTGCATGATTTAATTCGGCCTTCCCCTTTCCATCATCGGGGGACTAGATTTAGGCTGGGGTGCCACTCCTATATTGCGGATATTCTCAGGATTTGCACGAAACGTTTCCACATTTATATGGCGAGCGGCCAGGGAGTGGAATTCCCTGCCTACGGACGTATTCCCCGAATGTTATAACTTGGACCGTTTCAAGACGAGAGTGAATAGGCAATATTCAGGTGTGTATGTCATATCGTCGACCTCATCGTCACTTTCCGTCGGGTTATATGGAGGCGAAATACGCACTTATTTTAAGTATATAAAAAAGTGAAAGAATCGAAAGAGGCATCATTAACCGTAACAATGTTATTTGTCAGTGCAAACTTCTTTCACAAATTAATTTTGATCTACTACGATACTATTGCTTTTTAATAGACTTCACAAAAGGAAGAAGTTCTGAATTCTCATTGTATTTTGTTGTGTGCATATTACGCGATTATTCCGACATTTATTAATCGACTTCGATAATTCTTCTTTGTTGGAAACGGGGTACTTCAGTAGTGGTCCCATTCAAATTTGAATAAAATATTTCACTTCTAAGAGTGACAAATTAGAGGTTGAATCCGGTTTATTGGATTTCATCCACTTTACGCTCACCGATTTATATATATATATATAAACCAATAAAACTTGGCATATAGGTGTAATTCCAGAAACTTCTTCTTCCTCCAGAAACTTCGACCTGAGGTAGGTTTTTGTGAAAAGTTAAATTACTTTATATTACATTATATGTTTATTTTGTCTAATATTTCGGAGGATATGAATCCAGGCCATGATATAAATTAAAAACAAAATAAAATATTATTAATAATTATATTATACATAGGGCGCAATATTAGTTTCCGGAACTGGCCACTTACGTAAACAATATATAAAAACTAGTTACAACATTTGAAAATGGCACTCTTTGGCTGTAGAATACAGTTTGTTTCATCTGACTGTCACTAGTTTTTATGGCGTCATTTTAGAAATTGGTTGTCTACATCACCATGGACTAACTCGAGAAAATTTTCGTCGTATGATTTTTTACGACTTTAAGTGTAATGTAACAGCTCAACGGAGCTTCGCTCGGCTTCAAACTTTTGGCGATGAAGCACCATGCAAGACGACTATTTAATCTGGAGAATTCAAACGCGGTCATGTGAATCTCAGTGACGAATTTCGTGAAGGTCGCCCGTCCACTGCTGTGAACAACAAAAACATCGATGCTGTGTGCCGTATGATCAAAACAGGCATGTGATATACCATGAGATTCGGGTATCTTTCGACATAGGCATGAGTCAAATACAATCAATACTACACAAACATTTGGGTCATGCATTTTTGGGTTGCGTAAATTTGACCATGTTTCAGACTTTCGAACCAAACTTGTTTACCCATTCGTCGTCGTAGGGACTTTCGCATTTTATCCCTTCTATACTCTGTTCTTTTTATGCCCACCTCTCCTCCATACCTCAAAAAATAATTTTATTTTACTGTTTTTCCTGTAACCCAAATGTTACCTGGAAGAGATTGCTATTTAGCAATAAGGACGCCTGTTGTACCTGTAATTTTGACTTTTTGTTATATTGTTATTATGCATTTGTCCGCGTGCAATAAAGAATATTTGTATTGTATTGTGTTGGGTGTGAAAAAGCTCTCGGTGGAACCCACACAATTTGACTGAGGCTCAAAAAACGAATCGCGTCACTTGGTGCAATGCCATGCTTACCAGATTCAACGAAAGGGCGTCAAATTTAGTGTGGGACATAGTAACAGGTGACGAAACATGGATTTATAGTTACGATCCCAAAACAAAGCAGCAATCGAGCGCATGGGTCTTTCGAGATGAGCCGAAACCAACCAAAGTGGCGCGCGTGGAAAGTGCCTTTAAGCGGATGATTGCTTCTTTTTTAATAAAACTGGACCCGTGGCTACTGTTGCTTTGGAGAATCGTTGTACCGTCAATAGTGAATAGAATTGGTACACGACTATTTGTTTGCCGGAAGTTATTGACAAACTCCGTAAAAATACCAGTAAACGCCGTATCATCTTGCACCACGATAATGCCAGTTCTCACACGGCCAGACAGACAAATGAATTTTTGGAAGGTGAACAACGTTGACCTTATGAGTGATCCCGCGTACAGTCCCGGCCTGGCACCGTGTGACTTTTATTTATTTCCAAAAATTAAGAACCAGTTACGTGGTCAACGATTTTCATCACCTGGAGAGGCTGTCGAAGAGTATGAAAAATATGTTTCAGAGATTGTCACGGAGGAGTGGCATAAATGTTTTCAAAATTGGTTCATTCGTATGAAAAAGTGCATTAACGCTAACGGAGAATATTTTGAGAAACAATAAATTCATTTCTGACCATTTATAGTATTTTTTCTTATTCTTATAAACTAACGAGCCCTATACCTCGGCTCGGCCTTCGGCGCGTGGTCACTTTCAGATTACAGGGTGTGCTTATGCTCTTCGGTGGCACAGTGGTTAGTACTATGGGCGCTTGATGAGGAGGTTCCAGATTCGATCCCTTATTTATGAAAAAAATATTTTTAAGTTAGTCTTAGTCAGGGTATTCTGGGTATTGCCTTCAGAATTATCGTTACTCTGGTACTCACAGTACAGGAAATTCCCTAGTTTGAGACCAGAAATCTGAAGTGATTGTCTGGCATTTTTTCCCTAAATACTTCTCTTTTTGGCATCGCTTAGAATAAAAAAGAATCTAACAGAGAGACGGTCGAGATACAACAACGCTATAAGTAAATAAGATATTATTTCCACAACGGGAAGTAGGCCTTACATTTTGAACAATTGTGAAATCTAATCCCCGTATACTACCTACGTAAAGTGGCTTGCGGACGCTTCGGGCTTCGCCTTCCGCTAGACCTCAGCTTACGGCCTCGGCACTTATGATTTAAAAAAAATTAACATAGCTCTTTAATGGCGGCTATATTGATAAATGGAAAAAAGTAAATTTTGACTGCAAATTATTATTAAACACCCATAGAGGACCCCTCATGCCGATTTTCAAATGAATTAGAGCAAATTTTCATCTACTGCCAAAAAATACTTCTATGGCAGCGCGCGATGATCGCGTCAAGTTGTATCGTTAAATACTTCAGAAGAAACTACTCATGTATCATCAATAATTGCGAAGATTCAGTAAAGTAAACTACTTTATGGCGGCCATCTTGGATTCGCCATATTAGAAAAATTTTGATTCTGGTAGAATCTGCTCTGGTCTTTGACAATTTTTGTTTGGACGCCATACACCCATCTCTAACGCTTTGCCCGGGCAACTGATGTCCTACTTGAGGCAGACCACTTCTTGAAGGCTTTGAATTGTTCTGGTATTCAATATTCCCAGTCAAACACAATCCTTGTACATTTATTTAACTCGCCTCGATTCGTTCTAGGAGTACAATGGTGTTGGACGGTGGAAAATGTAAGGCGGCCATATTGGAAAGTGGCGGAATCGAAAAACCATAGATACAATTTCTTATTATGGGGCCTTATACACGGCCACGTGCCAAATTTCAGCACGATCGGTGAAGTTTTTCGGGCCGCCATCTTGAATCGGCCATTTTGAAAAAATGAAGTTGACAATCGATTATCTCCTATCGCCTTTTCGGACTTTGGTTTAAACTTAATTTATCTATCTTTAAGAGTTACGGAGATATAGGTCCCCGAAATGTATATGGCGGCCATTTTGTTTTTCGAATTTTGAATTTATTTAATCCCTGCAGAAACTGCCTGTGGAGCAACATTTGTTTGGAGACCTTAGTGCTAAGACGTATACTGTGGCCGGGCAGCTGGGGTCCTATCTGATGCGGAGCACTTTTCGAAGGTCTTGGTACTTTCTGATACTCATCAAACTCACCTAACCATTATTCCCATAGATCACTCTTATACACCCGCTCTTCTTCTGGGACAAAAATGCTGGTCAAAAAACCGAAAATTCACTTGTATGGCGGCCATCTTGAAAATGGCGGAATCCAAATTTCGTTCACAGATACATACTATGAGCCTCCATACAGGACCGGATGTCAAATTTCAGTAGGATCGGAGCACTTTTGTTTCGGGCACAAACACGACACAAAACTTCGCCAGCTGATTATAAAATCGCCATTTTGTTTCGTTTTCTACAAGGTGTTGGCGATCGCTTTGTAATCGATCGATGGAATAGATAGCGAGCGTAAGCGATTGTCAAAATTGCCACTTTGGCTACGGTTTATATGAGAGTTGTCGTACGAGTTGGACGTTCCGTTTGATGGAATAGAAAGTGATTAACATTGGCTACCAATTTATCGTTCGTTACGCTACATCACGTGACATTTCGTACGCTTATGTCTATCCCATACATTGTCTTTCTATTCCATTGGCGATATCGCTAACAAAAAGACACGTTGGCTAGGCCCTCAGGTATGTACAGATTTGCTCGATTTTGTCGATCGTTACTGTCGATCGACATTGTCGATCAGGTGCCTACAGATATGCTCTGTTTTGTCGATCGTTACTGTCGATCGACAATGTCAAGTGACAAGAATTTTCCAAAAATTTATTTTTGGTAATCCTCATGGAAATGGCATTTATATCTGAATACACGATGACGGACACGACTTTTCAAATAAATGCAATATGGGAATCATTTTAAAGGTATTCGAGGTGCTCATTACGAATATGGCACTCATTTCTAAATCCAAGATGGCGGGCACGATTTTTCGTATAATGCCAAGTTGGGTATTGTTAATTATCCGAAAAATCGTGCCCGCCATCTTGAATTTAGAAATGAGTGCCATATTCGTATTGAGCATCCCCAAATACCTCGAAAAGGATACCCATATAGCATTTTTTGAAAAATCGTGTCCGCCATCTTGGATTTACAAATAAGTGCTATATTCGTAATGAGCACCCCCAAATATCTCGAAAACGATACCCAACTTGTAAATTTTTTTACCTGCAGTCGTCTCGTACTATTCTGTACGACATTTGTTTAAGCGCCTCTCATCTATCTCCAACACCCGTCGAGATGTGGGCCTCAAAGCATTTTTGCCGCAAAAAAAAAAGCAAGTTGACGGTGGACTTATTTTCACTTCCGGTAGGAAGTGCCCAGGGTGTGGATAAACAGTTGTTTGGACGCTTTGAGCCAAGACGCATACTTTAGCCGGGCAGCTGGGGTCCTATCTGATGCGGAGTACTTTACGAAAATCACCGTACCTTTTGATACTCATCAAACCCGTCCGACCATAATTCCCCTACATCATTTTTACCCACCCGCACTCCTTCCGGGAGAAAAATGACACCAAAGAGCAGAAACTTCACATGTATGGCGGCCATCTTGGAAAATGGCAGAATCGAAGTTTCAACCACATTTTCCTATTGGGCGTCCCATACACGACCACTTGCCAAATTTCAGCCGGATCGGAGCACTTTTATTTTGGGCAGATTTTTCGAAGGTTTCGGATTTTTCTGGTACTCACCGGACCCATCCGACTACGACTCCCATACATCATTTTGACCCACCGCGACTTCTTCTGGGAGAACAATCATCTAAATGACTGGATCAGTCAGTCAGTGGTAATCGAGCTATATTTAATATAATAATAATAGTGAAAGAAACTTATAGTGCGCCCCACGTATTTGTATTTCGATCGGTACACTTATTTACACTCTTAAAATATTTGCCGTATCCGCGTTTGTGGTTAGGTTTTCCTTCCTTCCTCAAAAAATGTAATGCTGGACGACTTATATGTAAATATTAAATTCAATTTCCTTTACGATACGCGGTATGTATATAATATAAAGTATATGTATATATCACTCACCTCCACAACAGACGTGTTCCAAAAACTGTACAAAGCCCAAATACAAAATTATAGGAATCCAAAACATAGGCACTAGATACCATGGCGTGTACGTCAAGCTCTCAAGAATTGGGTTCTTGAATAATCTGCATTTTCTGTAGACGGCACTGTTCACCCATTTCTGATAGTGAGGCGCAATGGCGTCTAGTTGTGAGAGCAATGGTTTTGACCAATCCAGTCTATTCTGAAACGAAAAAATATTTTAAACACGTGTTTTGCTATTAATAACTCGATAATTGACAGCGGTGAACGGAGACGAAAAAGATATAGCAGTAGAACTATAAAGAACTGCCGCCATATATGTACATATCTAATTCCTTCACTACGCCGTAATGTGCGTATTACTGCGTTCCGATTTTGAAGGGTGAACGAACATAGCCCCGTACTAGGGAAACCCTATGTCGCGGGTGCCATGGACACACACATAGACAACAAATTACACCCAAACTCATGACAGAAATAAATGTAGGCCATACAAATATTTCTCCCGACCCGGGGAATAGAATCTGGGACCTCTGCGTGGCAGTCCGGCATGGTAACCGTTCGGCCACAGAGGCAGTTTGGAAATACAAGTACATAGGGCATTACTACTCAAATATGGAGCACTGCATTACGAATACGCCAAGCAGTAACGTGAGCATTCCTGCGTTCCGGTTTAGAAAAGTAAGAGTGTAGAATTACTTCCTTCGGATTTTGAAGATTACTGGTGAAATTACAGCCACATGGGACTTGTCAACTTCATAGCTCCAAGTGACACGCGCAGTGACAGTGCCCCCAGATCTTTGCAATTTAAAGCTCTGAGTGCATTGCAGTTGTCCCGTATGTTTACATCTTATTAGAAGTAAAGCTCCTTGTGAAAGAGTTCGTCTAGGGAAGTACTGCCACCTTACCTATTTCTGCCGCCAAACGGTAATGTTAGCATTACTGCGTTCCGATTTAGAAGGGTAAGGGTGCTGGTGAAATTACAGACACATGGGACTTGTCAACTTATGTCTCAGAGTGAAGGGCGCAGTGGCAGTGCCCATAACATCTTGCCATTTAAAGCTCTCAGTGGTACTGTAACGGCTATGGATAGGCGTGTCGCATACCAAACTAGTCAATCTTTAAAAAAATTTATACCTACTGATGGCTATGGTAAAAATATACCAAAATCTATTTGTTTGATAAAACTACTAAAGGTGTTTATAATTCTTTTATTACTCGCCGGAATATTGCTGGTTTAGTGTATTTGTTAAATGTCATGTCATACGGCGATGTCGACTGTCCCGAATTACTGAGTATTGTGTTTAATATTTCACGCGTTCCATGAGATACTACCGTCCTGTTGCAGTTCCCCTGGCGAGGACTAAATATAGACAAAACAGTTTTCTTTGTAGGCCTTGCAAGAGTTTGAACGATGTGTTGAGCAGGAGTGAACTTAATATTGACATATTTAATTTAATTCGAACTCATTACAGCGTAAACTTGTGTTTATTTAATGGGCAATTATTTCGTGCCGCAGGTATTGGGATGTATATGATTTACATAACATATTTATTATATTCTATATATTTTTTGTATTTTAAGTTAAAAGTATTCGTTACATATTCATTTTATTTGCTGTGACCACTTCTTAAGTGCTCATTGTTTAGTCATTAAGTTATTGTAAGCGAAAATCTTTAATTGGCTGTAATGTATTTGATGATGTTTTTTAATTTGTTGTTAAGCTGTTGGTTTTACACAAATAAATAAATAAATAATAATCCTATTATAGTAGTTATTGTGAATTAAACGCTATCACCAGGTTATCAAAGCAAGAGATAACGACCAATATGATTTAAACACTATAACAATTCCCGTAATAGCTTTGTGGTGTCTACGTCATGTTATAGAGCTCATAAAAATCGCGCAACGTTCATTAATATAATGTAGTCCAAGTGCACCCTAAAAGTAACAACACTGATGTAGGAAAATGTATAGAATGTCTGTACATCACAATCACATTTCGTGACAATGACAGTCATAGAATATAATTAATTGCTTTTCATAACTACAGAAGAGGTGCTAGCCTCGTGCGAGACCCGTTACTTCTAACTTGATAAAACGACGGTTTTAACCACAGAAATATAAATAAATTTATTTTTATGTACATTTCTATGGTTGGAACATAGTTTAATCTGTCTTTTTTTGAAGACGGAGTAAAATGACAGTTCATTGCATAAAATGGAATAAGATCTTGTTTCATTTGAATCATCATCACAATTTCATCTGAGCACAAGTTCATTTGAATTGTCAATTTTCGTAAGTTAATACATACGGACAAATATGGGTTACTTGGTTCTGGTCTTGGTGGATAGTGCCCCAGAGTGAATCCCATTGCTCTGATCCTCATAATACAGGGAATTCTCTGACTTGAGACCGGGTAAGAGTTGGTGTGATTATATTTTATTTTTATTTTTTTAGCAGTGATAATAAAAGTAACTGCCTCCGTGGCCGAACGGTTACCATGCCGGACTGCCACGCAGAGGTCCCAGGTTCGATTCCCGGGCCGGGAGAAATAGTTGTATGGCCTACAATTATTTCTCTCGTGAGTTTGGGTGTAATTTGTGGTTGTCTATATGTGTGTCCATGGCACCCGCGACACAGGGTTTCCCTAGTGCGGGGCTATGTTGAGTGTGTGCGTTATTTATTTATTATTTAAATATGTCGAAGCCAGCTATCTCTTCAAACGTAATTTATTATATAAACGATTTACTAGGCTACCTACGAATTATTTTAACTAGTCTCGATCATGGTTTCTCTGTTGCAAATGTCACGTCAATTTGACAGCTCAAACTGGGTATGGTCGGAGAGAATGGGCTTTTTGTGTAAATAAGCTTGTACAGTGAAGACGTACCGCCTCGCTCTCTTTGAACTTGCCGCGTGATTATTAGAATACATGTTAACCTCATCCGTCTCTTATACTTTCGGACTATTTACTTTGAAAAGTGCATAAAACAGGTAATTATAATCAGTTGACGTTACTATTATACCACTGGTTGATCGAATTGGTAACGAGGAGTAAATAAGCCGATTATCAAGTAATTCCTGACTAAATCTGCGTTGAGGGTGTTTCCTTCGACATCACCCTTTCCAGCCTTAGCTCCGACAAACATATCCTTATTTATCTCCACAAAACAAAACACATGAACAATTACAGTAGAGATGGATATTATTACATAAGCTTAGAGTAATGTATTATGGAAGACTGAAGTATACAAACTAAACAGAGCTTGTGATACTGGTCTCCAAGCACCCAACCCCTAGTATATTCAAGTAAGTGGTACCCACACATTATTATATATTATTTATAAACGGCATTTCTCAAACTAAATTCTTTCAACGTCTGTTTAAACTAATATTTATCATTACATCGCATTGTTAATACGATAGTGTATTAACTCAAAAAGTGTATTTTTTCAGAATCGATGAAAAACGAATTACTCACTTCCAACGAAATATTATTAAAATCTATGTATAGGTTAAAGTTCATTTATTACAAACATCTAAACAACTCCCTACTTGCCAAATAAAAGGAAAGAATAACTTAATATTTTTAGAAACTTATTTAGTGAGACTGTTTTATCCAGAACTAGTTTGCAAAAAGTTTGTCTCATTTTGAGTTAAGTAGATGTTTTTTAATTATTTCTTACAATATTTTAACGACGGTTTTTTTGACGTAAAGAGAATAAAATTTTACGTTCAGCAATAGTATAATCTTTAATTTCACATATTTTGAGTTACAACACTATTGTAATAGCAGTGCGACATGTGGGGTAGCGTGTTTCAAAATTGCAACTAATCAATATAGACGCACCTTTGACGAGTAAAGTGCTAAATAAAAATAAAAGACTCCAGTATGCGTCCTAAATTCAACGCCACTCTTATAGCACGGACATAAGCCTATTTCTGACATGCTCAAGCTGATTCATTAAACTTTTTATACCTTTTCCGGGACAAACAACCTTGACCGAGTAAAAGGCTTGGCAATAAAGACATGATTAGCACTTCTAGACGTAACCGCAGTTTAAAACGTAATCACTGGAGATCTATTTGTGAACTCAAATGAACTTGAAAATTAGTTTCCGCTATTATTTATGGCTTAAAAAAGTCAAGGTCAAGTGTTTGTTGTAAATATTTATGTAAATAAAAAATCTTTGATAAACAACCGTTTGTTCCGGCTGAGTACGAGCGAAAGGGAAAATATTAAATAACATGCGTTGTATGCGTTTGCTGTGTATAACGCGGACCATCATGTTTTTTTTATTTAAGAGTTTATAGAGCCTCAAATGGCTTTGGTTGATTCCGCATAACATTTTATTGTATTTTTTTAATTTTATTTATTTATTCACTCTCAGATAAGGAAGATTGTACATTATAATTGTATGTTAAACAAGACTTAATAATGACTAAAGTTAGCTACGTTAAGCGAGAGTCTGTGTTACAAATCTCCAGGCTCCCACACCTGTGTGCGTGTGTGTGTGTGTGTGTGTGTGTGTGTGTGTGTGTGTGTGTGTGTGT
>NW_020654878.1:4114995-4129881 GCF_003589595.1 Hyposmocoma kahamanoa | reverse complement strand
TGTGTGTGTGTGTGTGTGTGTGTGTGTGTGTGTGTGTGTGTGTGTGTATTTAAGCGTGTGTGCGAGTTCTGAATAATATAATATTATAATATTTAAAATAATTACATTTATTTAGTGACTTTTATTAAATTTTCACTAGTGTCATAGTCCGATGTTAAAAGCCATTTCATCAATGTAACTTTGCAATCATGCCTGCACAGATTATAAACGTACATTTTAGAGTTGATGAATAACAGTGGGTGTTGAATCAATCGCTTTGAAAAAAATGTTACTATATATTTTTTTCAAATACAGTGTATATTTGTGTGTATATTAACTACAATACAGTGAGAAAACAAGATTCCTAAAAATGTTCACGATAGAAAAGAAAACCCAAACTCACCTCGAAATTTTACAAGAAAACCGCTGCATTCAACAGGTTTACATTATACCAATGTTTTTTTTTTAATATCAACTGAACTAAATAGAACACGTATACTATACGATATAAATTTTTTTTAATGGCTTTAATTACGTTTGTAAAAAAATAAATCCAGAAACAAAGCCAGTGTCCCTGCCGATCGACCCAAGCAAAACGAACCGTATTAGTACTGGAAAAAATTTAATTCGAGGTGAGGTAGTTACTTAGACTCGTAATTTTTGATAAAAAGTGACATACATTTTGTGATTACAAGTAGTTCGCCTGGTGATAAGCGATACGCCTGTATATAGCAGTTGCAGTGTTATTCCGAGCCTTGGGGCCTATCATAACATATCCAAAAACAATCTTATTTCAATGTAAGCATAAAGTAAGCTTATTATAATATTACTCATATTCATTGACATACAAATAAATGGACGACGGGTCTAATACAAAAACCATGAAAAAAATGTCCCAAGTCAACCTATTTAAACGTAGTGACATGTAAAGGAATATGAATAAGCTAAAACGTTGAATTTAAATTGTAATGTCATCGCAGTACCGTCTAATTTTGCTTGCTTTGCTGTCAGTCGAACAAACGAAGACTAGAGCGTGAATGACGCTCTGTATACGATTTTAACGCCCTCTAAGTTCGGACACTTTTTAGCGCGGACCCGACGTCCATATAATTGTAAGTCAATGCTCATATTCGTACTTAGAGGATGGAAAATTCCATAGTCTAAGTATTCGTACCATGACAAACCTGTCAACTACATACTACTACAACTGCAACATAACTAAGTATAATGTTTAAGTACTTAATGTAATTTACAATCAGAGAATTTTAACTGTTAAAAAAAGAAAAAAAGAAAATCTATTAAAATTACGTTGTTGTCGATTATTTTTCCACATTCTCATGAAGAAAAATAAATGAAACAAGCTGAGTCTTGATAGTCACGTTGTGAATTCGGAATTATAGTCTAGTGTCAACTGTTAGTGTCGCCAAGGAGCGTATAGATGTCGCTGTCAGAATTTTACGAAATAAAACATCGCGTATTTTTATTTAACGAGAAAATATTTCGTATGTACTATTAAAAAAAATAAACAAAATATTGAACAAATTTATTTAAATAAATAAGTACAACTTAACTTTTAATAATTAATTCGAAAACAATTTTGTTTCCACTGCGTCCGAATAACTATTTGAGATTGCTAAATTTGACATAAGAACAATATTACTTTAATATTAAAGTCGTGTCATAGTATGAACTGAGTGAATGAATAGTCACAAAGCTGCCAATAAAACATCATAGTTTTAACATTATAATAAGCTTACTTTAAGCGCGTCATGGTACAAAAAGTCAATGTAAGGTTAAAGTAATATTGTATTAAGAGGTTATATATATAGGCCCCCTTATACCTGTAACTTCACCGGCACCTTTACCCTTCAAAACCGGGACGTAGTAATACTCACATTACTGCTTGGCTACAGAAATAGGTAACAGTGTCACAAGTCTGCCCTCGATCAACTTGAGGTAAAAACGCCATTCCTTCTCGAAAAATCTCGTCTGTAAAGTGAAGGGAAAACGCGCCAGTCCGATTATATAAAAACCCTCACAGGTCCCCCTGTTGCAATGATTACATTAATGTTTACTATATTGCGATTAGATATATGTCTGTGGCGATACCCAACCAGCATAGGTGTGGATACTGGAAAATTTAAATGTACATACATCATTATTACCACATGTTCGCAATAAACATCTTATCTTAACTAATTATTTAAAAAAAAAAATTAAGTTGACTAATGTTAAATATAATTCTAGAATGTTTTGACCTGAACTAGTTTTTAGGTTGTAATTTATTATTATATGACATACTTAATACATATTTAATATGACCTTTTGACGATTGCAAAAATGTATATTTTTAATTCATTTAAATTCTCATAAATTGTAAGTAAATTGTAACACAAATTATATTCTTATTTTAGATTTGACATTGCTGCGCCCTTACAGGGTTCACGTTGATCTATACCAATAATTTAACACCTATAAATGTAACAACGTGAATGCAATAAATGTTTTGACTTTGACTTTGACTTTTCACTGACTGTCCCACAGAAACATGTGGAAGACTTCTTGGCAGAAATATTTCAAGTTAGTACATACAAGACCGTAAGGAATTTAATTCGTTGGTACTTTTAGACTACGCTGGTGTTGATTACAATTTTTTTAATGATATCAAATAACGGAACGAACTAGTTTTTGATAGGTTCTAATCTGATCGGACCAGCGCGGTTTCCCTTCACTTTACAGTCGACATTTTTCAAGGAGGAATGTCGTTTTTACGCTGAGTTGGGCTTCGTGGTAGGCAATATATTTTTTTTAATATCAAGTGACGGGACGATCAAGTCTTGCGCCTGGTGGTAAGCTACACGCTACACGTCTACTCATAACAGTTACAATGCCACTTAGAGCTTACATTTGTAAAGATCTGAGGAGCACAGCAAAAATTAATGAAATCAAGTAATAATACTGATGATTTAAAGTAATAAATATAAAAAAAGAACACTACATTTATATTGTTTTCTTGTTTTAGAAACTAAGCAAAAAAACAACTTTTTCTATCCAACCAAATTGTGGTGTTTGTACTGGGTTAGCTCAATAAAACAACGTTTGTTGCTTCACATACACGCCCGCTCCGCCAGCGTTTCATGTCGTCGCGGAGTCTGCGACGGTCCCCGCCCAGCGACCGCGTGCACGTGCTAAGAAGCCGAACTGTCATGGCAAAATACGGTCTATTTATTTAGCTTTTAGCTGGTAGGCACTAGCTTGTCTTTTGTCTACGCGGTCACCGAGCGGAGTCCGCTCTCCTCGTGTGTCTGGGCGCTTATGGACAGGCGTCATCTTATCATCAGGCGCACGGCATGTTCTTATATATATATATATATTTCTTAGCTTTGTCCCCCATAGCGTTTAACATGTTAAGGATAATAAGTTATCGAGTCATTTCGCAGAATCTTTGAAAGTGTCCTTAAAAGTTGTCATTTTGCAGATGTGACCTTGTTACATCAAAGGTACGAAATTACGTTATTACTCGTATTTTTTTGACGGAATTATAGTTTTAATGACACATTTCTCATTGTGTTTGCAACCTTTTCATAATAAATGAGTACTAAATAGCTTGCCACCTACCTAAATTGGTAGAAAGTTTAATGAAAAATTGTGTAGAAATTCTCGTCGTCAAATCACAGATACGTAAGAACCATTACCGTTTTTTGACGCGATTGATTGTTAATTACTCGTGAGTTTTGCACGCATCGACAGGTTCAAGGTTTGTTTTTTATCTAATTTTCGTTTATTTTGTGCGTAGTTTATAGGCTGTACTAACAAAATACATTAATAACGAATTAATTTTACGCATTCTCCTTTCTCTCAGCCTAAAATAAACAAGAACGCTTTTGCTGAGTCACAAACCCTTTTCACATGCCTATACATATACAGAGTGTTTTTTCTAATGAGACAATATGGGAAAATCCGAAACCATGGAAGATACATGGAAACTGTCTTAAGAACCATTAAGTCCAGTGAATGAATTACCATTAAGGCTTCCCTCCAAGCTAGGGGCACGTTACCAGATTGGTATGAGAGGCGGTATAAACTTGGTCTTTCAACGACTTTTTAGTCGTAGCGCCATCTATGAGAATCCGACCGGATCGAAGGAATTTTTTCTGAGTGTTTTTTCTGAGTGTTCGATCTTTGTATTAATAATTATAACAAACTAGTGGAGTAATTTCACAAAAAATAATTGAATATCAATTCAATAAAAATTTAATTAATACAGTGAATAGCGACATCTCTCGCCAGGACTGGTAGCTGTAAAGGTACTAACTGGGTGATAAATCTGTAATGGATTTCTCATAGATGGCGCTACGACTAAAAAGTCGTTGAAAGACCAAGTACAAAGACACGACGCAAGCACATAGAGAAATTCGTGAGGTCCGTTGGTTCGTTCCGTGGCTTAGTTGGTATAGCGTCTGGCACGGTATGCAAGAAGACGTCGGTTCGAATCCGACCGGATCGAAGGAATTTTTTCTGAGTGTTTTTTCTGAGTGTTCGATCTTTGTATTAATAATTTTATCATAGTATTTAGTCATGTCAAGTATCAATCCTACACCATATTTATTTCTAATATAATTCAATATCTGTTGAATATACTTGTAAACGGCAATAATGCTATTTTTGTGACTATGAAAACTTCAAAAATTACTGTTTAGATATAATAATTTTATATATTCATTTATTTCCATTTACAGTACAGATTAATAAACCTACGACTATAGTAGGCGTAACAAAATTACACTTCTATTTTTACATAAATTTGAAACTTTAACGTAATTAGTTAATATAGATATTATGTTATTGTTTTCATATCAACCATTCATATCTTAAAATAAATTAAACAACCTGTTCTTCCAGTCTGTTTTCTTGGCATTAAGGTTCACTTTCGCATGCAGACACCACAATAGGTTTGTACATAGACCTTGGAAACAATAATGCAGCCTCCTTCAGGGATTTCTTACCCCGCTCCGTTTCCCATGGGCAATATTGAAAGCAACTACGGCATACACCCAGGGGACAGCGTTTCTATTAAGATTCCAGCTCTATTTGCATCACCAGTAAGCATCACAGCTCCTTCTTTTACGTAAAAACCTGTATCTAGCAGTTGACTATGGGAATCCAGTGTGACGTGGATTGTAACGAGCCAATGTCAATTAATACTGGTCATGCCCTGAATACGAGTGCGATAAGCATTAATAAGTTACTTCTTGTTACTCATACATATAGTTCAAAGTTTTAATCAATTCGATTTACTAATCGGAGTCACCAAATGCTACTTTGTGATCTGTACCCGCGTTATAGCTGGCGACATGTCTCTCTAAGGATAAACCGTTGTCGCATAGTACCTGTAGGTAATAAGACAATAAAATTATGGTAACTCCGTACAAACGTAGCAGCAGCGCGGCTTGTATGTGTGCACGCCTGTCGTGCGCCGTGTACGGAGTACAGACGCACATATCCGCATAATTTTGCGGTGCACCTGCGTTGCATAGCGTGGATATCACACACGCTCACACACACACTCTCTCTCTCTCTCTATCTCTTCACACACACAAACACACACACACACACACGCACGCACGCACGCACATGCGCACACTCACACTCACACACATTCTCTCTCTCTCATTTCTCACACACACGCACACACACACACACAACTTTATACACATTATATACTGAAAAAAAATTTTTTTTTTTTTTTCCTTTTTTTTTATTTTTATTATTTTTTTTTTTCATTTTTAATTTTTCCATTTTAAATTTTAAATATCATTATATCTTAATACTAACCCACTGATGTAACTTTGTTGTAAATTCTCAGTTTTAAGCTTAGTTACAAGGCTTTCCCAACACAAGCATACATTTGCTTAAAGGGAGGACCTGATCTACCATTGTTGAACCAAATTTAGAAATAAACAAATTTTTAATTTTGATTTAATTTTAATTCATTCATTATAGAACTGAAGCGTCCGCAGACGTGTTTATTGTTGTTGTTTTGTGGTTTAAATAAGACTGCCTCAAATATCAAATTGTTCAGCATTTCATTTTATTTCATAATCATACCTACTCCATAACCATCCATGCTTATGCAGATATGAATCTGAATAAACTAGATAGTCTAGCCGCTCTACATGCACTAACCACTTTCACCCAAACTTCGAGGATTGTACAGTACTGTGTAACTATACTGAATACTCTCGGGGAAAGGAATAATGTGGTCCTGAGTTGGGTTCCAGATCTCTGACATCGAAGGTAAGAAGCAGCGGATAAACTGGCAAAGGCTGGCGTTATGGAAGCCTTCATTGGTCCTGAGCCCTGACAACACACAGCCTGGCAAAGCTCACTCTGCTGAACGAAAGCACACACGTCCCCCGAGACGAAGGGTCTTGAGCATTCAAAAGCCCTAATAGCTGACTACGGTGCCAAACATTGTATGGGGAAGCTCTGTCACTGGACAGAAATGGCATCAGAATGCTGACTAGAGCCTTAACAGGGTATTGTGGTTTGAACTAGCACATGTCAAATATGGGGTAGAGCGAAAACAGATAATGTAGATTCTGCGACGAGGCGAATGAAAGTCCTGTGCATCTCCTCACTCTGTGCTGCTCTCTAATGGACGTAGTAAGTGCCATGTTGAGTAGGCACAGGCCACACGCAGAGGTCATAAAAACTGTCGGAGCCAGGAAAGTCCTTCAGTTAATTATTAGTGGTGATGAACACCTTTTTTTCAACTTATGTTCACAATCTGTAGATGCAACTAAAATACTAATAAATCTAACAATCCTGCACAAGTAAAGGCATTTACGCGTCGAACAGACTGGAGTTGCCCTACTTCTTATTATACTATGATATGGTTGTGAGCGATCAGCTTGTTGAACATTTCGGACGATTTGTTGTGTCTGTATGCGTAAACTTGTATTTATTATATGAGATTTCGACTCAGTCGAATTGATGTGAACGCAAATGTAACGCGAGATTATGCAAATGAGCGCGTCCGTACACGGCGCACGCCGCGCGTGCACACTCAAGTCTCGCTGATAAGTTTGTGTGGAGTTATCATACTTATCTTATTATACTATAATAGCACTAAGTCTTACGACACCACTACCGAGAAACTAATTAAATGCCTATTAACGCCTATCGTTCACTACTAAATTTAGACAAAGGAAGAAGCACAATAAATAGCTGTCGATGGGCAAAACACATCACGCGATTCGCCCCTAAATCTACCTCTAATAAAAATTACTCAATGTCGATTTATTAACACTATTCCGACACGGCATTCTTTGGTTTCTGTTACATAATACAACTGGAATATTATGCAACAAGGCTGCCCACATATAATTTATATCATTGTACTTACGTACTTGAGAAATGATTGGTTCTCCATGCAAACTTTCAGCCCCTTTAAAATATATTTTTGTGATAAAAAGTAGCCTATGTCCTATTTATCTTTATACCAAAATCCATCAAATTTGGTTCAGTGTCTTAGGCGTGAAAACGTAACAAACAGGTAACATTAGTTTTATCCGCCGTATCTTGGTCTTGCCGTCGAGCCCGTAGTCTCTTCGGAAAACCCTATCTCTCGGGTCAGTAGATAGGGACAAAAAACAATCGACAACGAGTAGCGTCCTGAATGAGTTCTGTATTATTAACCATTCTTGTCAAAGAAGGATCTCAGCTACATGTGCAAGCACTACGGCGATCAACTACGAAGCGAGTACTTTGAGTGGCGCGGGGCCGCTAGACCGCTGCCCCCGCGCAGATTAAACCGCGCATTGACACATATCTGCGTCTCCGCTACCGCGCGCGTGATTACGCGTCCCGCGCACCGACACGGGGCGCGGTGCAGTGTGTTAATCGCCTAATGCATAGGTTCTGCAACCGCTCCAGCTTATTGAGTAGACCCTCAGACAATATCAACATATATCTTATTTATATGTAAGAAGAAAAGTCAGTTCTCACACGCGTTATTTATGTTTAGGAAGAAAGCAAGCCTTCAGGTAGTCCTAGCAGCATTACACGGTTTCCTATTTTCAAGATTGCGTTACGGTATTCCGTAACGTTTTTCTGAGGTAATGCAATAATTGTGAAAATCGAGTATTCCCAGCGCAAAAAAATGCATTAGATCAATGTGTGGTTTAAAACGAACTGACAACTGTAGGCCTTTTAAGAAACAAAGATTACTAACGTTAACATCTCTTTATGTATTTAACACCACAGTTATCATCAGACGCAATCCAAGCTTCTTTAAGTATCTTATTAAGTCACTAATAGAATAACTAAACAAGTTACTTAGTAACGGATACACGTCAATCCTCCGCCCCAATTCCTTAAGTCAGTACCAAAGGAGCTCCCAGAATTTGGTCTAAGTGGCGAACCCACACAAGGCCTTTACCTATTTGCAGCTCGTAGTGGAGCCGTCCGAGGCGTCGTGTTACTACGCCAAACTCCCATCTACGGTCTGAGAAGTAGCTACGAGCCTGCACTCGATCTCCTGGTTTGAATACCCTGGTTAGGTTTTCCGTATTCTGGATTGTGGTTAGAGGGTTGGAGCTGGTACGCACTTGTCAGTTAAATATAAGGTCATAAGGCGTCGCCACTGGCGGTCCTGGGATGTTTCCGAGTCTGGATTTCGACGCAATGATCTTATCTACATGGGTTCCACTTATTATGTAACAATTTTAATGCAATGAGTACCATAATTTATAATAAACTACCTACTAATAACCTACATAGAAAGATTAAGAATATTGTGAGTTTGAATTTGAATACCTCGCTAATGAAACATTTTGCTCTATACACGAATTTGGCGTTTTTAATTAATTGTTTTAACCAAAATATTTTTAGTTTGTAGATTCAAAATGTTTTTTTGTACATTGTTGATGTAATGAATATAATTCCAATAGTGATGTCACACGTAATATTAGCTGAGAACTTTATAAATCTTATAATAGATTCTTATGTTCCTTATCATTTCCTTATACTCATTTCATAGAGAGTCACAATTTTTTTTATCGCCGTATATATCGATGTATCTACTCGATACTTCCAATAAACATTACTGTACTATTTTTTTAAATAGCAATATTTATTTACTAATATTATACTCCCCGAATTTTGTGGAAAAAAATACAGAAACAAAAAACACAATTCGAAAAGCAAAACTAAATAACGAATTTTGGGAAAAAACAAAATTAAGTTGGCTTAATGTTCATTGGAGGTATCGCCATGTTGACGAATAAATATATTTCAATTTAATTGAAATTTAATTTCAATAACCATGAGCTTATCGTTTAAAGAAAACATCGTGATGACACCTACACGTCGAAGAAGGTTCACAACCCTTGGAAAACGTGTTAAATCCCTAACTTGCATTGGGCGTGGCGAACTATGGCCTAAACCCTCCCTGAGAGGAGATCCGTGTCCAGCAGTGACACGTATAAATTAGTCGATTATAATTATACATAAATTCGCGCGCTTAATATCATAATGCCACATCTGCAAAATGACAACATCTCAGGAGAGAGGTTTAAAGACTCTACAAACGAAATTAGTCGTTATGACATTTTAATTCTTAAATAGGAAAGTTTTAAAATTTCACATAATCATAATTTGTTTCATGCAGTTTGTATTTTATAACTTTTATGTGATAAAACACTTTTGACATAATTATGATCACATGTGGCTTTATAATAATATTCTTTATTGTACAAAGAAAAGACACATGAAACACACGTTACAATGGACATATACAAAGGTGAGCTTATCTCTATAAGAGATTTCTTCCAGCCAACCCTAGCCGTGGTGCAAAAATGAAGTCTGCGGGACTAATTAATGTACAACAAAATTTAAATTTAAATGTGAATAAAATATAAATGATAATAATATACATACGACAGACATATGCACATACATGAACTTTATATAAATAAATACATACATAAGCAGAATATATTATAATAACAGATCATTTGTTTACAAATATGTTACCTATAAACTATCTAACGCGTTCGACAGGAAGTGCTCTTTTAATTTGTGTTTGAAAGATGCCACCGATGGACTATCACGAATGTTAGCAGGTAGTTTATTCCACATACGAGCTGCACTTACGGTAAAAGAATTGTGAAAGAATTTGGAGTTGGATTGGGGATATAAAAGTGTTCTAGTGTCACAGGTACGTTTTGGGCGGGAATTGGGGGATAAGGGGGAATATACGAAGGACACAATTTGTAAATTATTTCCGTTATATACCCAATACTTCGCTGCTTTCAAGAATAGTGGCGCAATACAAAACTGACCTTTTTTCAACTTTCTACTGAGATTTATACAGAAAATGCTAAATTTTATTGTGATTGGCATTCCGAGCTTTTCATTTGTTAGAATAATGACATGACAACTTTAGGATAATCTATAATTCGCTTAGAGGATGTCCATAGTCTAAGATGATTCGTCAACTTTGCATGACAGACGCTTCTCAACTTTTTTAAGACATCTTCCCGGTGAATTAGATGCTATTGTGACCACATCTTTTTTTTATGATACCAAGTGACAGGACGAACAAGTCATGCGCCTGATGGCAAACGACACGCCTAGCGCCTGTCCAAATTCCAAGGATCTGAGGGGCACTGCCTCTGTGCCCGTTACCCTGAAGTTGATAAGTAAAAAGTGCCCGTCATTTCACCACCACCCTTCAAACTTGGAACGCAGTAATGCTCACATTATAGTTTGCTGGCAGAAATGGGTAAGGTGGCAGTACTTTCCTGGACGAATTCTTTCACAAGGAGCTCTTCTTTTTAGTATGGATAGTGCCGAAGAGTGCTGACAAGTAGGATCCTAACTTTAGTTCATAATTCATTTAATGCTCACATTACTGCTTGGCGGCAGAAATAAGTAACGTGGCAGTACTTTCCTGGACGAACTCTTTCACAAGGAGCTCTACTGCTGCTAAAACCACTTTTCTAAGTACTAAATAAGTACAGTAGACGTCAAATATTTTCTTCCATAACCGCTAGCCGTAATTGCAAATATTTTCTATAAAAATTCAACGTGTAAAATGTAGAGAATAACTTTTCTATATTGTCTTGGCTCTGGATGTTTGCGGTACCGTCATTGTTTTCGATTTCCATAATACACGTATTTTAGCTGCTTACTTTGGGGTCAGAACAATATACATTATGTGGTGTTGTTTAATATTTATAATTTTTTTAAATGCTTTTGTCTTACCGTCGTTGTTTCCGACTTCCATAATACACGTATCTTAGCTGCTTACTTTGGGGTCAGAACAATATATGTGGTGTTGTTTAATATTTATTATTTATTTAAATACTTTTGTCTTACGAACCGTATTCTGACATATTCATTAGTGGTGCATCAAATTACGAAGACCCATTCTTAATTGAACACAATGACACCATTATGACGTCACTACGTTGCAATACATTAATGTATAATAGAGAAATTGTATTAACCTTTTTTATATGATAAAGAGTTGTGGAGTCCAGTGGGAGATCGGTTACTTCTCAAATGAGAGGTCAAGGTCGTCGTTTCGGATTCCCGTGGCGACATGCGCCTATGAATTTAATTTGTTACTTAAGTATTTTCTACCTCCCACTAACGATGAAAGAAATCCCTTTAAGGAAACGTAAAAATTTTCGGGTTTCTCTTAAAAAAAAGTCAAAAAGGGAACATTATATTTTAAATCAATAGCATATTTCAATCAATAGCTTAAATGCTACAAATTGATGACAATGAATCTAGAAATGCGTGGTTTTGCGAGATTATGTAATACCATTGTGTAGCAGTAGAGCTCCTAGTGGTAGAGTTCGTCCACGGAAGTTTTTTTTATAATACTAAGTGACTGGAGGAACAAGTCGTGTGACTGGTGGTAAGCGACACGCCTGTCCATAACAGTTGCAGTGCCACTCAGAGCTTTAAATCATAGATCTGAGGGGCACTGCCACCGCGCCCGACACCCTGAGACTAAGTTGACAAGTCCCATGTGCTTGTAATTTCACCAGTACCCTTGCTTTTCGAAACCGAAACGCAGTAATGTTAACGCAGAGAAGTACTGTCACCTTATGTCTCAGGATCTTTGCGATTAAAAACTTTATGTGACACTGCATCTGTTACAGACAGACGTGTCGCTTACCACCAGGTGCTCGACTTGTTCGTATCGTAAAGAAAGATTACTTCGCAACTTTTCCATCACTGGCGCTACTTTCAAACTTCCTCTTATACATATATTCAGTTCCACATCCTCATGAATACTATTACCAGCTAAAATATGACCGAACCTTTATGTTACAACCAGCAATTATTCAATGTAGAGAAACATCATTTATAGAGCACACTGTCGGCAAAATTGTACAGGTATCTTACTTATTTACGTTAAGTACTAATTGCAATTGCACTTACATTGTGTTCTTATTTCTTATCGTAAACAAATTTGCATTTATTAAAAGTGATTAGCATTGCAAAATACATAATGTATTGAACGTAACTTAATTAAATAGCACGTGCTCATAGTACTCTCCCTCTACAATTTATACATTATAATTATATTACGAGATTTTCAATTTTGTGTATAATATGCAATATATCGCACCCTTAGTAATATAAGGGCACAATCCAAAAAAAGTAGATTTTTGGGAAATTTGGGAATTGATAGGGACTTAAATAATAAATGGGATCAAACTTATATAGCTCCATTATTTCTGTTATATTTTTTGTACTATATGGGTCTAGCTTGAAAGTGTTTTTTTAACTTGCTTGAAACTTATGGAATTTATTTATATTATTTTTTTTTATTGCTATTTATAATACATTTATCAAAGAACAAATCTGCCAAATTTCATATTTATAACTTAAATAATAAGCATATTATTTGAAAAAATAGGTGTAATGTAGGAATCCAGAATCTTAATACGCGATTTCCCAAAAATCTACTTTTTTTGGATTGTGCCCTTATATTACTAAGGGTGCGATATATATGATTGAAGGCAGTAGACTAATTCGAACAAATAGGGCGAAGATTTTTATGAATCTCTTATTTTATATCTCATCAAGTGACGGGACGAACAAGTCGTGCGCCTCACGGGAAGCTACACGCTTGTCCATAACAGTTGCAATGTCACTCAGAACTTTAAATTGCAAAGATCTGAGGGGCACTGCCACTGCGCCCGTCACCCTGGGACATAAGTAGATAAGTCTCATATGCCTGTGATTCCACCAGCGCCCTAACTCTTCAAAACCGATATGTGAGCATTACTGCTTGGCGGTAGGAATAGATACTTATCTAGACGAACTCTTCCACAAGGAGCTGTACTCTGCCATCCTTGTCATAACAACGCATTGACATTTTGGTAACTTGCGAGATATTGGCACCTAATTTTTTTGTTTATTTGAAAAGTGTCAATTACGTTGATTTTGTCTAAGAGTCTATACAAACTCAAATGGCTTTGGTTGATTCCGCATAAGAGTAATAATAATAATAATAAGAGTCTAAAATAGATATAATAATAATAATAACTCACACACTCAACATAGCCCCGCCCTAGGGAAACCCTGTGTCGCGGGTGCCATGGACACAATCATAGACAAAAACCCAAGCGAGAGAAATAAATGTAAGCCATACAAATATTTCTCTCGGCCCGGGAATCGAACCTGGGACCTCTGCGAGGCAGTCCAGCATGGTGACCATTCGGCCACGGAGGCAGTTAGTGAAAGTGTTGAATCAATCAGTTTGGAAAAAATACGGCGTGAAAACACGATTATTAAAAATTTTCACGATAGAAAAAAACACAAACTTACCTCGAAATTTTACAACAATTTTTATACTATACGACATACATTTTTAAAATGGCTTTAATATCGTTTGTAAAAAAATAAATCCTGAAACAAAGCCAGTGTCCTTGTCGCTCGACCCAAGCAAAATGAACCGTATTAGTACGAGAAAAACTTGAACAACTCTTAACAATAAAACTGAAACCAAAGAAAATATTAAAAAAACCGCTTATAAGGGGGTCGTAGATCTCCTTTCGCTGTTTCCAGATAAGTTATTAACAAAGTTTTCCTAAAAATTTCGAACACGTTAGTTATGATAAGGATTGCAGTACCTACTGTTTCTAAATAATTACATGTTGAAATATGATGGTATATTTTTCTTGCACCTCATATAAAATATAATACCCAAATTTATTAGATGACATGCTTTTAAGAACATTTAGTACACGAATCCAAACAACTGTGGCGAACTCTAAAACCGCAAACAAAATAATACTGTTAATTTTTAATTATAATTATACAATGAATTAATAACAATGTCAATTTACATAGCATATTACACAATTTAATTATAATTCCTCTTAAGGAAACCTACTGGTTGATACGGTTGACGTATATTTCCGGATAGTTAAAACCGCGCCAGAAAAAAATAGGCCGTCCAGTTACTATTGGTCCCTGAAGAGAAAAAGAAAATAATTCCTACCACAACATGGCCGGGGTCCGTATATAATAGTCATTATATTGTTTTGTTCAATAGCTATTTTAAACATTATTCACAGTTATAGCTTCAATACACTAGTTGTTAGGTGACTAGAATTTCAAGGCAAAATGAATAATAAACAAACTCTCAACTGTACTATGCGTATTCTATAGACAGGCATACTGATCAATTCATTCGACAATTTTTATCGCGCTGCTGTGATCATATAGTTCTGCACCGCTTCATCAATTAACGACTAAAATCACCAATGGGTAAGTATGTACAAATACTAGTATGTGTACCAACATTGAAATTTAATAGATTATTAATTGTATCTGAAATTATAGGAATGAAACTATTTTTCCGGATTTAAATCG
>NW_020654878.1:4028237-4114595 GCF_003589595.1 Hyposmocoma kahamanoa | reverse complement strand
CCTGTAAAGGGCCCGAAACGTCGGTTTGTTTGAAAAAACAAATATACGCGATTTAAATCCGGAAAAATAGTTTCATTCCTATGTATAACAATCGCGAAAACCTAAGAACTCGATATGTATCTGAAATTCTTTTCTCACCGACTTAAAAAACGAGGAGGTTCTCAATTCGAGTGCATGTTTTTATGTGTATGTTACTCGATTATTCCGATATTTGTGAACCGTTTTCGATGATTCTTTTTTGTTTGAAAGGGGATACAGTAGTGGTCAAATTCCAATTGGAAGAAAATATTCCATCTGTAAGGGTGGATGAATGAATTCAAATCCGCACATAATTAAGAAACTCAAAACGTAATTGAAACTAAAAATTAATTCGTGTAAAAATTGTAACTAAAAAAACTCGCCCGAATGTAGTTGTGAATATTATGAACGTGTGAGTGTTTGTATGAGAGTGTCTGATAATGATAAGGTCGTATAGGATGGAAATAAATACAGGAATTGTCTAAGGATAAGGTACAATTTGTGATTTGTTTGTTTTTAGTTGCATGTGTCATGTTGACTCATATTCTAAAAAGAGATTTACCATAGTTACGATTAACATTCCGGCAAACATCTTCAGTTACTTCCTATAATTTTATTTTTGATAGACTACTAATAATATACAGCTCCTTGTGAAAGAGTTCGTCCAGAGAAGTTTATTTATTTCTGCCGCCAAGCAATAATGTGAGTATTACAGCGGTGTTCCGGTTTTGCAGAGGTGCTGGTGAAATTACAGGCACATGGGACTGGTCAACATATGTCCCAGGGTGCCGGATGTAATGGCACTGCCTCAGATATATTTGCGAGCAATAATCAGTTCTACTCTGAGTGTCATTGCAATTGCTATGGACAAGCTTATCGCTTACCACGAGACAGACCAGACACCAACAGATAAAAGCTAGATTAAGGGCGAATGTTTTTGTTGTTTACAAATTTTAGTAGTAATTGTTCCGACAATGTCCTAAAGAGAACACATACGGAGACTGAAAAATAGCACAATCCTGAGGCGGAGCGTCATCCTTTTCGTCGACATAGTTTATAAGTATTTATACACATATCTCGTGATTTTATACATATACCAAACAAATAGTGTTGGGTAACTTTGTTGTAATAATTGTTTTTTGTAATTATAAATAAATTTATATATTTATATATATTATATTTATAATTTGTAATTATAAAAATAAATAATTGTAAATTTGTATTTATATGTATTTTTGAATTTATATTTTTAATTCTAATTTTAATTTTGAAACTTAACTTTATTTGTAACTTTAAATCAATTACTGTATATCATATCATAGGTAGAAGGATTAACTATATGCTCGATAGTTTCAAAAAACAACAATTTATTTTTTTGTATGCATGCTGTGATGTTCCTTAACTATAGAAGCACTTAGTTTTAAGCGAATATGTTCAAATTTATTGTATAGTGTATTGCTATGTGGAATATCCTGAATAAATAAATAAATAAATAAACAAATATATATGGTGGAAAATTTTCAAAATATTTTGTTGCGAATTGCTTTGCTATTTTTCTAAAAAATACGAAAATATAAATGGGTAATATTAGAAAAATTCAGTTTAAAACATATTGAGATATTTTTCTGAAAAATATACGCGAAAAAACTAAAAAATTTGATAAAACAAATATACGCGATTTAAATCCGGAAAAATTGTTTCATTTCCTTTCTGAAAAATAGTTTTTTTCCATGACCCAACATTATTTACTTCAATAAATAAATGGTCCGTAAATTGGAAACAACCAACAAGCTTTTGTTTTCATACTTATAAATAGTTTGGTTGCCTTAGGAAGACGTTTAACAACTCATGTAAGCCCTAAATTAAATTGATTATAGATATAAAATAAATGAAATTTCCAGTGAATAATTTTGTGTAAATTTTGTCTTTATTCTAATCATTTAAAATGCAATTCTAAACTGGATAACAATTCAAGGGTATTCAGTGTCAATGTCACGGTTACTTCCGTTACTCAAGTATTCATAGTATAGGGAATACCCTACTTTGAATCCAGGTAATGAAGGTGGTTGTCTGGCATTTTATTTCCTCACGTATCTCGTAAAACGATATCATAATATAGCTGCAGAATATTATTTACTAGATCAATTTGCTCAATATGGACGAAAAAGGAAAGAAACAAAACGATAATTATAACGATTTTAATTAAAAAAAAAACGATTTGAAACATTCTTGGAATTACATCTACACACTTCAAAAGTGAAGAAGATCCCATATCAAGTATTTCTAAAATATTTGATTGCCCTTTTAAAGTTAAATAAACGTTTAAAACGTTTAAATTTCTTAAATTATATATTTAGTAATTTATTATTTAAATTATGAAATTGAGCAAAACAAATTATTGATGTTAACAAAAAATTCATTAAACACCTGATTTTAAGTAATCAGCGAAAACTTGTGCTTGATCCCCAGACATTTTGATGTGAACATTTGCCAAGTTTTATTGAAATCGATGTAGCCGCTAGACCCAAGTAGAAGATATAGAGGATCTAGACAAACTCGTTAAATCAAAGACAATTTATAGTTGATTGTAATATATTGGCAATAGGTAGCTAGTTTACAGAAGTACTGCCAAATCTTATGTAATCTTATGGAAGGACAAATCAAATTTTTTTGACCTTTGTTAGTTTGTACAAAAAATTGGTTAAGTATGTGGTAGGGACAAAATACACTTATGTGGTGTTGGTTGACTGGTGCAAAATAGAACCCCCCGGCCTACGTAACATGCCCTTGACGAGCGTTTTGTTACTGCTTCGAAAGTTACATTAAATTCAATTATAAGAATCCTGTTGCGGTCGCAGTATCGGTTAATGGAAAGTCTAATTGTAATTTTTAAATATATTTTATGTAAAACAAACACTTGGCCGCAATCCCTCCTAACGCCATCGACGTTACACGTGTACTAGAAAATGCCTAATCACTCTAACCTTGGATATCCTTTAATTGTAGCTTTGCGGAAACAAAATGTGGCAATTCCATTTATCTATGTCTATGTTATCATATCTTTTACACTTTTCCATCGATTACCATATATGTAGTATATTATTTATACCAACTTTCCGTGCTACGTGCGTAGCAGCTACGTCGCACGGTCCTAAGGTCTACACCACTGTTACTACAGCTACTGTAGAACTTTCAAAAATTATGAAATTAACAAATGAAAACCATGTCTCTGTTTTCAGATTAAATATTACCTAAGTATTTTGTCTTAAAAAAATCAGTAAGAATAGGCAATTGAGGCATATTATGAGCTACTAGTAATTAATTAGACCTTTAGGAGGTAAACAGTCTTCTCATATGGCACTGCTATTACAATAGTGTTGTAACTCAAAATTGTGGAATAGAGAAAACCAATTTAAAAATTAAAAAAGAACTGAATAGATCTTATTTATTCGTGCATAATACTTTATTATCCATTTAATATACATTAATATCAAAAGGTACAATATCTGTTATTTGGTAAAATTAATGTACATTTTTGTCTATCTTTACAACTCAAATTTTGCTATTGGCACACTACGTATCCTGCTCTGATTAAATTTCCTACATATCAAATGTTGTCTGGAAGAGATCGTTCTTAGCGATAAGACCGCCTTTGCCCACTACAGTTATAAGCTGTCTATATACTGATTTTGTTCTTGTGTGTGGGCAATAAAGTGTATATCTATCTATTTATCTATATATTATATTGGTTTCATTCAGTTTTGTTTTCAAATCGTGTTTTCTCAATTCCACAATTTTGTGTTACGAAACTATTGTAATAGCAGTGCGATATGTTAATAATGAAACAACAATAATAAAATTCTATTCTTTATAATTCAATATTAATCTTTCAGGCCATGGGAGAGGCGAGGGTCTAAAATAAACATCCAAAATAATAAAAGACCCGGTGACCTCACCAATTACTTGATCTCTACCAGCAAAAACCCTTTGCTACGAATACCGAACACACCCAGACTAGAAGCAATTTAGAAAAAATCATTTCCCCAAGTCTTACCAAAAATAGAACGCGGAACCTCATCATATAGCGTCTCAATCATAGTGCTACTGTCCAATTCAAATTCATTATTGCATTATCCATAATTTTACATAGGATGAAAAAGACTTAAATCTAAGTTGACAGCGCATTGTGGACCCTGCGCTGAGGGCACTGCAAATTATTTTCGCAAATGTAACCAAATATTGTCGTAACTCAACATTCTGGAATTGAGGGTCGTATTCCAGAACTCTACTCAATACTCAAGTCAGGATTTGAGTATTGCAGTGAGCACTGAAAATCATACTCAAATCCTTGCCATTAGTGTCGTATTTCCAGTGCTTGAAATCATACTCAAGTCTGCTCAAATCCTGACTTGAGCATTGAGTAGAGTTCTGGAATACGACCCTGAGACTTGATAGTTCAAACAATTACTGAATGACACCATTTTTATATTCTCGTTTATAAATAGATAACAAAATGTTACGTATAAATAAAAATAATCACATTATTCGCAATAAGGTCCATTCGTTTGTCTAGTAGCAGTAGAGCTCCTCATGGAAGAGTACGTCCAGGGAATATTGCCACCTTATCTATTTGTACTGCCAAGCAGTAATGTGAAGCATTACTGTGTTTCGGTTTTGAACTGGTGAAATTACAGGGAATTGTCCACTTGTCTCAGGGGGCCCCTCAGATCTTTGCGACTTAAAGCTCTGAGTGGTACTGAAACTGCTACGGACAGGCGTGTCATTTGGCACCAGGCGCACGACTCGTTCGTCCTATAGCTTGGTATCATAAAAAAAATTCCTTTGAACTTGCTAATTGTGTTTTTTCAATCCCACAAATTTTTGAGTTAATACAGTTTTTGGTTTTATGTGCGATTTGTAGGTAGAAGACATTGACTTAGAAGACTATACTTTTTTACATTAGGTCATATTTGTACAATCCACTATTCTACTTGTAACGATCTTCCTTGTACATTGATGTAATTCGATATGTATATAGTTGTTATTTCAAATAAGTTACACTCATTAGTATAGACGCTTAAAAATGTACCTGGTGAACAATATCTTATTTACATACCTCTAACTCTTCTAAAAATGCAATTTCTTTAACATCTCGACGGCTTTCTTCATTTGTAATAATTCTTCCATTATCGCTGACTTTACCGCTCAAATTGTAATCTTTCAGTTCATTTTCCACTTTAAAATCGTTTAGCATGTGATAAGCACTGGTACTGTGTCCATATTTTTCCATAACCTGTCCGACAGACTGCCCTTTGAACATTTTTAACGTGTTCACGCCCCCGGGGTGGTCACGTAAGAATTGTTTCAAATCGTATTTACGTCCGTTAAAATTAACAGGAAACGCCATGGCGACGACCAGAGGCGTACGCTCGCGGGCTACAACTGACACACTGACACATTGCGTCAGCGGACGTGCAATTCTCTTACCTTTAAGTGATAGTAGCAGATGTTAAAATATTTACTACTGCTTTGTAGCTCGCTGATCTAATTGTGAATTATAGGTAGTGTGCTTGATATTTTATAAACTATGATAATATAATGGTAGTAACGGTGTGTGCGTTTCACTCTCGTAGCCTCGCACTTGGGAAACCCTAAATAAATAAATATTAGCGAAATGAAACTATTTTTTCGGATTTAAATCGCGTATATTTGTTTTTTCAAACAAATCAACGTTTCGGGCTATTACACGTCCCATGGTCACGGTTGACTGAGGTGGTACAGTCATCAACCAGTTATGTCTAAATATTAATGCAAACCGCCCTATTTTTTCAATATAGTTACAAAAGTTATTAATTAAATACTTTATTTTTAATTTTGCAAAGAAACATTCCAATTTACGCAACATTATGTTTTACAAATTAATAATGGAAATTAGAACAAATTAAAACATATTAATTAGTTAAAGTTAAATAAATATTAGACAACATCACATACGTTGCTCTGATCCCAAAGTTATTTTCTTATTACTACTTATTTGTTTAAAAAAAAGGTATATTTGGTCTGGGATTAAACCCTACTTCGGTTTGTTTCGATGCCATTAATTCCTTCTACTACGAACTTTTTGAGCTAACATAAAATTTAAAAAAATCTTAAAGTAGGTAAACACTATTTTTATCTTTATTTGGTGGCCTACATTTGTACAACAAGTGTTCATCAGTGTACAAGTAGGTAAGTAAAGCACTTGTATTATGGAAGTCGGAAACAATGACGGTGCCACCACCCAGATCCGACACAATATAGGAAGATAGTTTTTCTACACCCGCCCGGGGATCGAACCTGGGATCTCAGAGATGGCGACACCATGAAAACCGATGTGCAAGCCATTGGATCAAGGAGGTCGTCAAACCATGGACACACAGACATGAGAGAAATAATACATAACGATGCCTTACTTTCTCAAACTCATATGTTATGAACGAGTGAAATTATTCAGGAGACGGCAAAATTTCTATTTATTTTAAATTTCTTATCAAGGGCGTTAATTTGAATGCATTACTTTAGGAATAGGTAAAAGCCAGTGTGTGATTTTATGAAGGAAATATCATGTGAAATCAGGCTGCAAAATTTGTACATACAATTCTTTTTTTGCATTTCAGTAACTTTGAGCTTTAAGATACGAGTTTGAAAATCAAAAATCAAAATCAAAATAATCTTTATTTCATACGTAGGTAAGCATTATTTCACTTGAAATCGTCACACTGGGTAAACTCTACCGCTCATTCGTAAGGCAAATTCCCCTGAGAAGAATGAGTAAGAAACTCTAGGGGTTACTCTTTGTAAATAACATTTGTACGCATTCAACATTTACAATATGTATTTTTTTTACTTTCAACCATCAGAGATCGAGACTACCTCCAAGAGCTAAACGGGTTACTACCACGGATTTTTGTCATCCAAGTACGCAGAAGTTGTATTTATTATACAACTTCTGCGTTTTACCTTTAGTATCAAGTTTTTGTTTCACTGTAGTTTTAAACCTCGTGAAAGGCAAATTTTGTATATCAACCGGAATCTTGTTATAGAAATCACTTTGTGAAGACGACTATCAAGAAAAGCTAGTTTATTTTTATTCCTCGTATTAATGTTATGTCTGTCACTATTTTTCCTAAAAAGATTACTATTCCTCTTAACATAAATTACATTTTCATAGGTGTACTTGACGCTAGTGTAATAATATTAATTTCTTTAAACTTATCTCTCAAAGATACTCTGGGGCCCAGATTCTAAATTGTCATAACCGCACGTTTCTGCAGGACAAAGATTCTATTGACATCGGCGGCATTATGTCACTAGACTGTGAAAGTAGCTAAAGTAAACCAATCTAGTGGTTTCGACGTCTCAAAGTTTCCCTATTTTTTTAATCGCGTACACTGCAGAGCTGAGCCGTTTTGATAACTTACTTATATATGGACCCCATTGCAATTTAGCATTTAACGTTATACCTAGAAATACAACTGTATCCACAAGATTCAATTTTTGGTTTCTAACTACAATGTTTGTAACCGCCTGTCTAATATTGGGTAATGTAAATTCACAAAATTTATTTTTATTTTTTTATTAACAGCAAACCAATCAACTAGTTTAGATATAGTATTGTTCACATCGTCGTAGGAACATTAGTGCCTTTTAACTTTAAATAATAATGATATATCATCAGCAAACAATACTATCTCATGTTTTAAACCCTCCATGGGGCTAGGTCAGTCATTAATATAAACTAAAAACAAAAATGGACCTAGAATTGAACCTTGAGGGACACCCATGCTAATTGCAGACTCTGATGATCTCGTACCGTTAACATCGACCCTCTGTACCATACCACTCAAATACGATTTGAGAAGGCAAGGCGACGTTATAGGCCATACAAATATTTGGGAATCGATCCCGGGTCATCTGCGTGCCAGGGTAGTACACAAAATTTGTTTTTCTTTTTCAAACAAATATACGTTTCTGAGCTAGAAACATACAGGTCCAGTGGTCACGGATGAATGAGACGGTATTAGTCAGAAAATTGTTTGTAAAACAAATATACCTACACGATTAAGTGTTCTATTAAATAACAGCACCGCCATGATATTCAATTATTTTTTGTGAAATTACTCCATTAGTTTGTTATAATTATTAATACAACGAGAGACTTGGAATTGGAAACCTGTAACTAGTGATAATTCATATAGTGAATAACTGAGGTGTTAAAACGTATGCTGTATTTGTAAGCACGCTTCAGGGCAACGCCTATAGATAAAACTAATGTTGTTCAAATTATAATTATTAATATAAAGATCGAACACTTGGAAAAAATTCGAGCCGACGTCTTCCGTGGCAGACGCTATGCCAACTAAGCCACGGACCAGCGGACCTCACTAATTTCTCTATGTGCTTGTTTGTCGGATCTTTGTATCTAGTTTTAAACGACTTTTTAGCCGTAGCGCCGTCTGTGAAAAATTTAGAATCCGGCCGGATCGAAGGAATTTTTTCTAAATATTCGATCTTTGCATAAATAATTATAACAAATATACATGACTTAGATCCGAAGAAATGGCTTCATTTCTATTGTTTACATAATACATTTTATTATATTCAACTTGAAAATACCTTTATTTCCTAAGTAAATTACAATTTAAATAGGCAAGATGGTTAGATATGAGTAATGACAATAAGAAAAAAGAAATATTTTAAAAAGAAACTAACTCTATTAGTCGCTCTTTGTAAATAGATATTTGTTCACATTATACAATTTACAATAATTATTTATACATATTTTTAATTATTATCTTTATCTCTAAAAAAAACAAAGCAACAAACAAGTTAGTTATGGTTATATTGGGTTATATACGAGCAACTGGAGAACAATTCGACACTGACATTAGCGACCTAAATTGACTTATTACTCAAATATGGTGAAATCGTATTTAATACGTTTTCTGTTTTTAACCGACTTCAATAAAAGGAGGAGGTTATACATTCGGCAGTATGTATGTTTTATGTAAGTTTTCAGATTTCTCCGTCAATTGTAGATCGATTTTGAAAATTATTTTTTGTTTGAGGAATATCCTCAAATTTTAAAGGTATATCAGAGTACATACTATCAGAGTATATACATGGGGGTTAAGTAGCTCGCGTCCGTAGGCTGTGTACCCTCGAGACCCTACACGTGACCCCTGGGTGGTGCCAAATAAGCTACAAACTCCGGTGGTAGACCTTGGTCGTGGCTGGTGACCACCCTCTGGGCGAAGCCTAGCCGCCAAACAGCTATAGCTGTGTTCCGGCTTGACGCCCAGAGTAGCCGCTCTAGAGTGAAGGGTCTGTACAGTTGCACTGCACTGATTTGGTTGATCTCGGGGCTCCCTTGTTGTTGCGCTGGGAACCTAGATGCGGAGGGTAGCGGGATCCGAAGCACGGTGCTCCGCTGGCCGACCGCAGGTAGTAGGGGGCCCAATTAGCTGACTAGCCTCCAGTGAAAGGCTGCCCCGCCAACTCGCGAAAAATCCCGGGGTGCTCCATCGTGCCGGTTGGCGACCGAATGAAAGGACCCGATGGCCACTCCCGGGGGGGTTCGGGCGTCCCCGCGCGCTCCAGTCTAGTTTCCCATCGGCGTACCGTATAGGGTATGTGCCGCATGACTTTCAGTAGTAGTGTCTCGTACAACTGCCTTCGCTCTCCCCATTCACTCTAACCCTAATATGAAAAGGTCAAGAAAATTGAGGAAGGCTAAACAGCGGATGCACGTCCTTTCACTTAAAGTGCACCTCTCGAACATCCGAGGTCTGCACTCCAATCTCTCATCTGTCCACCACCATCTTGAGACTGAAAGGCCTCACATGCTCTTCCTCACGGAGACCCAAATTAGATGTCCTTCGGACACGGCGTATCTGCATTACCCAGGTTACATTCTGGAGCACAAATTTAAGCAGCGCGCTGGTACCTGCGTTTACGCTCGTGATGACATCTGCTCTAAACGTCTCCGTGACCTTGAAGACCCCGATCTCTCTGTAATGTGGGTTCTGGTAGACACTGGACTGGAACAAATTGTCTACGCCAGTGTGTATCGGTCGCATTCTGGAGACCCGGAGACGACTAGGTTGTTCAACCATCTCTGCAGCTCGGCGGAAACAGTCCAACAACGGTATCCTAAAGCACAACTTGTCTTTTTGGGGGACTTTAATGCCCATCACCAGGAATGGTTGTTCCCATACCACGCTGGAAGAGAGGCGCGGGCATGTGCTCTATCGCTAGACCTCACCCAGCTGGTGAGTTGCGCTACCAGGGTACCGGACGTTGACGACCACACTGCCAATTGCCTGGATCTTCTGCTGACAACCGATCCAGACCGCTACCAAGTATCGGTCTCATCCCCACTAGGGACATCCGATCACTGTCTGGTGAAATCTGTATCTGTCTACTCCCCGCCCGATCTCAGTACGGGAAGTACTAGGAGGATGTGGCGATACAAGTCAGCAGATTGGGATGCGATGCGGCATTTCTTTGCATCTTATCCCTGGCGGCAGCTGTGCTTCTCTTCTGACGATCCGACGTGCTGCGCGTCTGCCGTCTCTGAGGTGATTATTCGGGCTATGGAATACTTTATTCCGTATTTCGAAGTCTCCTCCAGCGGCAAAGCTCGCCCTTGGTTTAACGCTGAGTGTGCTTCTGCGGAAACGCTAAAGCAATCTGCGTACCAGGCTTGGGCTGATGCTCGAGATCGCAAAGCACCGAAAACCCTCCGTCTGAAGAAAGCCTGTAATAAAGCCGCTAGATCCTGCAAAAAAGCGATACGGAAAGCTCGCTTCGGCCATATTAGTCGTATTGGGGTCAGGTTAGCTTCATACCCATCAGGGAGTAAAGCATTCTGGTCACTCGCTAAATCGGTCGAAGCGAATTTCTGCAGGTCATCCCTTCCGCCTTTAATGAGAGATGACGGATCGCTGGCTCATGCCGCTGAAGAGAAAGCAAATCTTTTTGTTTCTCTTTTTGCTTCCAACTCCCGTCTTGACGCTACTTTGCAAACACCACCTACACTACCTCGATGTGACTCGGAAATGCCCGAAATCACTATCCGTCAAAAAGAGGTGTTGAAAGCTTTACGCAAATTAGACGTCAACAAAGCCAGTGGCCCTGACGGAGTCCCAGCGATTGTCCTGCGGAACTGTGCACCCGAGTTGTCTCCGGTGTTGACTCGCCTGTATCGCCTCTCTATGAGTTCTGGACAAGTCCCGAAATCCTGGAAGCTTGCAAATGTACAGCCTGTACCTAAGAAAGGTAGCCATGCCGACCCATCTAATTATCGACCTATCGCAATCACCTCCATACTCTGTAAGACTATGGAGCGTGTATTGAACAGCCGTCTCCTTGGATACCTCGAAGATAACGATCTCCTCAGTGATCGACAATATGGTTTCCGCCGTGGACGATCTACTGGGGATCTTCTTGCGTACGCCACGCATTTATGGAGCGAGGCTGTCGAGAAACGCGGTGAATCGCTTGCCGTGTCTCTCGACATATCAAAGGCCTTTGATAGGGTTTGGCATGATAGCCTGTTAAACAAGCTTCCAGCTTACGGAATTCCTGTTGGCTTTTGCACATGGATAGGCGATTTTCTGAAGGATAGGTCAATCCGTGTAGTTGTAGATGGTTACTCGTCTGCTCCTCATGGTATAAATGCCGGTGTACCTCAGGGATCTGTCCTCTCCGCCACTCTATTCTTGCTGCATATCAACGACCTTTTTTTTTTTTTTTTTTATTGCGACTCGACAAAATGACTGCACCGCGCCTGATGGAAAGTGCGAATACAGTCCAGAGATGAGAGTAACGGATGGAAAACACAAATATCTTCACTCCGTCACTATCATTTTGCCGGTCTGGCCAAATGCACTGGATGTACACCAACTGATCCCTGAACGCGATTCGCAAAAGCGTTTCACTGTGGAGGGTTTTCCGCCGTGTGTACTGTGGTCGCTATCCAGTCGGCACAGAGCCTACCACAATGCTAAGCAGATGGACACTTGTGACGCCCTCGGTCGCCTCTTACGACCCCCACGGGCATGTATGGGGAGGCGACAATGTATTCTTAAGCCGTCGCCCCACGGCTAAAACTGCTGCTGATGCCCGGTATCTTTGGGTACGCAGACGACAGCACAGTGGCGGTGAGTTATGTGCCAGACGCCCGAGACAACAGTGAAGAGATCCGGTGTAAGCGAGAGGCGATGGTCACCCGGTTGAACCTGAGTCTGAAAGCTGCTTCCGAATGGGGAGATGCTAACAGTGTCAGATTTAATGCGGCTAAAACACAGGCGTGTCTTTTCTCATTAAAACGGAGTCCCCTACACCTTACTCCGACTTTCCGAGGTGTATCCGTGCCGATAAGGGACCACCTTGAGCTACTTGGTCTGGACTTATCATCCAACCTCAACTTTGGGCGATACATCGAGTGCTTGGCAAAAACTGCTGCCAGAAAACTAGGCATACTTTTCAAGGTCAGGCGGTACTTCACACCTGAACAGCTTTTAAATCTGTATAAAGCACAAGTTCGATCCTGTATGGAGTACTGCTGCCACCTTTGGGACGGCTCTGCCCAATACCAGTTAGCTGCCTTGGACTCGGTGGAGCGTAAAGCAAAGAGACTTATTAACAATAATCCTCTTGTGGAGTCGAAGCTCCAAAATCTCGATCATCGCAGAAAAGTAGCCTGCTTGTCGGTTTTCTATCGGATACATTTCGGGGAGTGTGCGCAGGAACTTTTCAATTTGGTTCCGCCCTCACCGTTCCTCCTTCGGTCGACTAGACGGTCCGGAGCACTCCATTCTTATGTCGTTGATATTCCACCTATTCGCACTAAGCGCCTTGCCTCCTCCTTTCTGATGCGTACGGCAAAGGAATGGAATGCTCTACCGGCATATGTATTTCCCGAAAAGTACAATTTGGGGCTATTCAAGGCTAGAGTGAATAGGCATTTTTTAGGCAAACGCGTCCCATCGTCGGTCACATCGTCGCTTAACATCAGGTGAGATTGTGGCCAAGCGTGTGTCTATTATATATTAAAAAAAAAAAAAAAACATACCTATTTCTCCGTCAAGTGTGGACCTATTTTGAAAATTGTTTTTTTGTTCGAAAGGGTATACCTACTCTCGAGGTGGTCTATGACGCCGCCGAAGCTGTTTCGGGTTCGTTTTGGCTATCACAAATTGAAAAAATATTTTCCGCAAATAAAAGTCGACTTTTCACTTGACACAATGTACAATGACTAAATACAGTGTATAAAGGAGTCCGTAACAGTCCCTTTGTCACCATGAAATCAGAATCTGATGAAGGGTTCCCATGGATATCAAAAAAAGCTGATAAGCAAACTTTTGAGGTCGGTTTTTTTTTCTTACACGATTTCAAACTTCGTAAATGGTGGTTTTAGGCACATTATTATACATACATAGGGCGCACTATAAGTTTTCGGAACTGACCACTTACATAAACAATATTTAAAAAGTAATTACAACATTTGAAAACGGACCTCTTTGGCTGTAGAATAGTTTGTTTCCTCTGACTGTCACTTGTTCTTACATAGTTGCGTCATTGTAGAAATTGGTTATCTACCTACATCACCATGGATTTAACTCGTGAAAATTTTCTTAGTACGATTTTCTACGACTTTAAGTGTAATTTAATATTATTTAGACAGTAGTATAATTTTTCCTTTCGAGAAAGGCTATGGCGTCTAATTAGCCAAACTGCCAGATCTTATATCGTAATTTTGCACTATGCTGCAATCTACGATGATTACAATTGCCTCATGCTAACCTGTTTTGCCGTGGACGTACGTTAAAAGTAGTTTTACATCACGAAATTTACAAAAATAGAACGAACAATGATGTGTACATGTATAATTTTTGTAACTCTCTCCTATTTAAGTGTACAAAAATCATCGATTAGCTTCGTTCATAGAATCTTCTAACCTCTCTCCTGAAAAGTTATCATTTTGCAGATGTGACCTGTTTACACCAAGCGTGCGAATGATTTATGCGTTGTTTTTTCCAATCTTTCCGTAAAGGAAAAAGCAAAGGTTTGACACCATACTGCCAAGTCTTGGTAAAGTTTTCTTCTTCTTTTAATAAAAAGAAATAGGCGCACCCAAAGTCTTCAGTCCAATAATTCTTTTATTGGCATTAAGCTCTGTCTTCAGTGGCTGGTCTAGTCAGGTTATTATTTAATGACGAGTAATGACAAAAATAAGAAATGTGTACAGAAGTTTGAAAGTAGCGCTTTCACAGAAATATTTAAAAATTGAGTAATAAATTCAGCGCCTCCAGTGAAAAACGGAATAAGACGAGTTATGCCCTTTTGTTTTTATTACACCATTGGCTTCAGCGTGTCCGATTACGTAACGTATCAAACGGATCTAGCAGTCTCCTAACATCATTTTCTTTATTGCACTAAGGGTATAACTCATTGTTTTTTTTTGTTTTTTTTTATTGTGACTCGGCAAAATGACTGCACCGCGCCTGATGGAAAGTGCGAATACAGTCCAGAGATGAGAGTAACGGATGGAAAACACAAATATCTTCACTCCGTCACTATCATTTTGCCGGTCTGGCCAAATGCTTCTTCACACTACGTTTGAAGGACCCGATGTTATAGAGGGGAGGAAATACATGCGCCGGGAGTTGGTTCCACAATTTGATGGTTCGGCATAAAAACGAATTGCCAAACTTTTTAGTGCGGGACGGTATTGAACTGACCGTCCAACTGTGGCAACGCAGTCCGGCACGGGTGGTCCGCCGATGGTAAGGAGAGGAAGGGATAAGGTTGAATAACTCTTCAGAGCACTCACCGTGGTACAGGCGATAGAATACGCTAAGAGACGCTATATCTCTGCGAAGCTGTAACGACTCCGCATGCTCAGTTACATGAGGATCGTTGACAACACGGAAGGCGTAGCGCTGCAGTCCATCTAGGGCATCGAGCAAGTACTTGGCAGAGCCGTCCCAAAGGTGCGAACAGTACTCCATGCTGCTTCGGACCTGAGCTTTATACAACAGGTATCGCAGCTCTGGAGTAAAAAATCCTTGTTCAGGATGCCAAGATTGTTTCCAAAGGCGTAATTTTTTAGGCAGTTTGGTTAATTAGACGCCTTAGCCTTTCTTGAAGGGAAAAATTATACTACTGTCTATTAGAAACAATCTAAAATAGCGCTCAATTTCCTTAAAACAAATATTTTGGCAAAATAATGATTATTTATTTCAGATAAAAAATAATCTATATTTGTTAAGTAGTATACAATTTTAATTCTTAATAACCTAGTGTTAGTACATGGTTAGTACCTAATGGTTAATGTACATGTAGGTTCAGCCTGTATTTTATGACTGGGATGTCCAACATGTGTGCGACCGCGATCATATTATGATGTTAGCGTTGGCACGCGGAGCAGCTTAGAAGCGCAGCGCTTTCGCATTATAGCCTAGAAGCCATCCACCCACGTCTCGCAGAACATGACGCGCTACAGAGACTACCTAATAAATAAAATGCTTATTTCAGTAATACAATTAAGTTTACATTAACAGTGGAAGGTACCTCCTATTAAGCTAAACAAGCCTGTGTCAGGGACCTTTTCCAAATTTTACAATTTCAAGTTATACCTAATTTAGTGTTTAATTGAAATTCAATTTTTACATTTCCAAATAATGTGAAACCTAAACTGTGTGTTTGTATGTGTGTGTCTGTGTGTGTGAGTGTGTGTGTGTGTGTGTGTGTGTGTGTGTGTGTGTGTGTGTGTGAGAGAGTGAGGTGAGTGAGTGTGTGAGTGTGTGTGTGTGTGTGTGTGTGTGTGTGCGTGCGTGCGTGCGTGCGTGCGTGCGTGAGTGCGTGCGTGCGTGCGTGCGTGCGTGCGTGCGTGCGTGCGTGCGTGCGTGCGTAGTAACTTAGGTCTCTAAAATATTATGTAAATATTTCGAAGAGGAGAAGGAAAGCCATTGTGGTACAAGTTCCTAAAGTAAATACAACATTTACAAACAGACAATTAAACAAGCGATTGGCCCATTTATATAATTTAAGTACCCCCTGCACGTGTAGAACCATTAACAGAATGATTAAAAAAACATCATCTTAAAAACCTCTTTTGTACACCGTGCAAACCTGCGAGCTAGCATATTGCAGCGGACGGACAGCGGCAGCGCCCTGCGTTTCCTTTCTAGATCTACAATTATGTCTCAGGGTAACGGGCGCTGTGACAGTGCCTCTCAGATCTTTGCGATTAAAGCTCTGAGTTGCACTGCAACTGTTTTGGACAGGCGTGTAGGTTACCATCAGGCGTACGACTTGTTCGTCCCGTCACTTGATAGGTATTATAAACAAAAATCTATCTAAGTTCAAAAATAGCCCTCCTTAAAAATTTATGCGTGTCGTTTTTTTGTAATTTCTTTTTGCATAGAGCCAACCGAATGCTGTCGGGCGTGGTATCAAATTTGCAAAACATATGCTAGGACATAGATATCGTTGCATGTGCAACATCTTATGTTACACAATGAATCTAGTTCTTATTATTCTACCATTTTATAATCACTTAGACATACTGTAGATGTGTTATTGTTTGAGACGCCAATAAATACACAATTGATCATATCTACACAATTCACACGTGACTTATTTTCTCTTCTATAGTTATGCTGGTCGACATTGCTATGGCAGACTCAGCTTTGAACAAATCAATTTGTTAGGTTTATGGGATTGTTATATATAAAAAAGGAAACTATTTTTTCGGATCTACGTCGCATATATTTGTATTTCAAACAAACCACCTTTTCTAGACCCCGGTGACATCTGACAGTACGGCCAGTTTCAGAAAGATGACAAACTGTGGAACCAGTAAAGGGTCGAAACGTTGGTTTATTTAATAAAACAATAGATATTTAGATCCGAACTGCAATTTGTATTAAAAAAAAAGGAACCCACTTCAAATTTGGTTGTATGTACAGACAAACTGAAGCTAAAAAGTTAACAATCGGTTACCGGTAAGTGTGCGAAACAGGATTCATGCCCCAGTTTGTCACCCTTACAGGTGGAATATTTTCATTAAATGACCAATATTGAAGTACCCCCTTTCCAACAAAAAAAGAATCATTAAAATCGGTTCACAAATGCCGCAGTTGATACGCGTTGACGCGTAACCTACATACAAAAAAAACAATCGAATTGAGAACCTCTTCCTTTTTTGAAGTCGGTTAAAAATAATTTCATTTCCTATGTAGAAGTTTACAAGTCTATTAACAAGTATCAACATAACAATAATAACATTATGTGAAGTGACAATCAATCGCACTTTGTAACAAATTTTCAAAAGAATTCTGTTTATAATTTCACATTATTTTAATTGAGAGTAAGTATGTTGAAGAAAGTAACTATACCCTTGAAACATTTCTTTTGTAGCTGTCACAATGGTATTTACATAGCTGCCTATGTATATAGATTACATAGTGATATTTACATAATATCGTAAAACTACACATTTCTAAGTTCTTTGCTCTTTGGCTCTTTGTCATCAATTTGTAGAACTTTTTTGAAATTGATATATAAGTAGGTACTATTGATTTAAAATATAACATTCCCTTTCAGTCTTTAAATAAAGATAAACCCGAAATTTTGTATGTATCCCGAATGGTACGCAAATTTCAATTTTTCGTTGTCCGTGTCTTTCGTTTCGTGTTCGTGAAAACTTTTTAAATATTTTTATGTTAGAACCAATTACAAAATAATATTGATAACCCAGAAACAAAAATCGTGTTACGTAGTGTTATTATTATTAGTAGTTGTTATTATTACGTAGTGTATGAATGAATCACCACACTGATTAATCTGGAATCGGGTTGAGCCTTTATCCCGTTCGAACTTTCGGACCCGGTCATACACGATTGATTGGTTTATTTATAAGTATAATTTTCAAACGAAACTCTTCTACCTATCTGCAACCTATCTGCACGGGGCCTTCGTCTCGCGATTGCGCGGATAGATGAACTTTTACCTTGCATTTAAAACTAGTGCATCGACTAGCCGCCTTACGAGGACCAACACATCAATTCGCACGGATTTTGGTGAACCCACGTTTTTGGATCGTCAGTATCTGATTTATGCTTTTTCGTTTGGAATACTGTTTTTTAACACCTAAACGAATAATACATTAAAAATTTGAAGTGATTAAGTCAAAAACATTATACTAATAACTACCTAGCTTGCAAAAATAATGTTGACGATTTTTTGCAACACATTGTTAAGAGCGGCGCTCAAGTATAGCTTTTGTGCTTACTTTTTTCATGCTTTTTTCAGGTCATTTCGGCATGATACATAAATTATTAACTTTAGAAATTCATATTTGTTATACGGGTCCGACAATGAAGGCAGATATGAAGACGATTTCGACACCCGAAACTAAACCTCCCAGGTACGTGGTGATGCTGATGAGTGCTTGATCATCCTCAAAATCGGAAGACGAGTCTCTAGATGTCTTGTCTCCAAATACGCACCGATGGAAAAAGAAGAAGCGTCGATGCCCGAGGATTCTTTCCCTAATGTAAATTCGGTAAGAACACCGCTCAATATTTTGAGAAATATTTTACACCAGACGACACGGTAAGACTTATTTTGATAAAAAGTACTACTATAGAAGATACTATAGAATAGGTACATTTTAAGACTATTTGTTGATTTTGCATGTAAGAAATGTCTTAGGATCTTATTCACCAAATAAATAATAATTATAACAAAATTATTGTCGTTGTATTTTCCACAAATGTATATTAAAGGACCATCTAAACACAATCGTGTTCCTACACATTATGCGCCTGTTATATAGGGTTGAAGTTAATACAATTTTCCAAGATGGCGGCCGGAAAATGAAAATTGACCTCAGATTCGTCATCTACAAGTAGTTTCGGAGCCGGTTCGAAAGGATTATGTCCACCCAGTAAGGGCTATAAAGTTTGGCTTCCGCTCGGACCACCGCACGCTGATGCGAAAAGCACGTCCTTTTCGCTTTTATTACATGGACACATAATGTTTTTTTTTACCAGTTCAGTGCGATTCTCTGTAGAGCTGTTTGAACATGTTGTTATCCTAGAGTTGTAGAAAAATAATCTTTGGAATCAGTAAGCCGTCATATAATTCTACAGTCGCTCGGCATTAACGTAGTCGCATTTGTTATTGTTAGAGTACACTTGGGACTTTTAGCAGCGATGCAAGCGCGATACTGTCGCTAATCGTCTACCTTTACACACACACGCCATTTTAAGCTGCGCATACCCTTAGATATTTAATAAATATTTATTATAGTATATATCGACGCCGGAAAGCGATCTTGTCGTATCTCGGAAAATAGACTGTACACCGGAGCCGAAAAACTACTTAAAAAAATTATTTCGAATTGACTTTCTACTAATTCAAATTAAAGAGAAATATTTTTTTAAATAGTTTTTCGGCCCCGGTGTAAAGTCCTATTTTTCGAGATACGACAAGATCGCTTTCCGGCGTCGATATTATAGTAGTATATATAATAAAGCCAATTTTAGTTAGTTAAATATTTTAGTTATTGTTGTAAAATAAAAGTCCGATTTCTGAATATTTGACCGATGTTACAAGAACATTTCTTAAAATTTTTGCGCGTGCTGCTTTTTCTTTGTCTATGGTGTGCAGTTTGTGTGCAGTGAATAATTATTATTCCAAATATGTAAAAAGTGATTTTTTATTGGCTACCTATATTATTGTTATTTTCTTTTATAAGTCGTAGTATTCACAAACCTAGAACGCAGTTGTACTTACGTTGAATAATTAACACGAGGTACATAAAGTTGACCATCGTGCCATTCACACGAATGCATTCTTCATGAAACTTATGACGAATCAATAAATTCTTAGGAAGCGGCGCATTGGGTGTGGTACAATTGCGATCGATTTTTAATAGCTAAATACCTATTACAACGAAGAAGCACTAAAGTACCCGCCGTTTAGACGTTTGTCCGCTCATCAAGTTTCGTATTAATTCATAACTGTGTTGAAGGAGCTACTTTGTTGCCAATAGTGACGTGCAGTAAAATTTTTGGATGTGTAATTTTACGACACAACTCAGCATTTGTTTTTCAAAGTTCAAAAATTTTTAAAAATGAAATAAATACGATCGTCACTTATTGGATCGCTGTCGCACAACTTCTACCTCCGGCAAACTCGCGTCAAAGCTCAATGCAGTTTCGAATTGACGATAATATTAAGTAAACATTTTTATTTTCGTTTTATTAAAACTTTTTAAATAGCTACCCCTTGGAATACTAGTTTTTAATCTAAAAACTTATAGATGCGACTCGCATTTGATTATATTTTTTTTGATAATGAATTGGGATTTGACCTCACTATTGTAATCAGTCAAAATGGCCATCATAGCGTGCCGGCGTACTTGTAATAGATCGTTATATACCTACATGTGTATACATTTCGACTCATCCGAAGAACACAGTCTGGATGTGATTATACAACGAAAATGTGATAAATACATAATTTCCTTATTTCAAAGAAGGCCTATCTATAGGTGTTTTTTGTTCATAATTTCTATATCTTATTTCGTTTCGGACATATAAAATCGAACACCGGTCGATCTCATATCCACAGCGAAGACCAACGAACGAAATGTAGAATTTTCTGAGAATAAGCACTCTTGCACATAGCCCTTTGTTCTATGGATGCATCGGATGAGTAGATTTATTACGTATTCTGTTACGTCTTTTGCTGCATTTTTTAACTCAATCTTGCGCGTGGTGATTCATACATACGTCCTACTGCTGGGCACGGATCTCGAGGGTTTAGGCCATAGTCCCCCACACTGGCCCAATACGGGTTGACTTCACACGATTTCCGAGGGTTATGAACCTTCTTCAACGTGCAAGTTTCAGCACGATGTTGTACTTAATTGAAAAGCTAAAGTAAATTTCAAATTTAATTTCGCAGATAAATTCAGAGAAACTCAGAGGTTTGGCTCGGATTCGAACCCACGGTTTCTGTCAATACAAGTCAATACAATTGGCTACCACGACATACACACGGATTTGCTAATTACTGAAAAATTTAATCTAAGATCTGGCATAGACGCCTTAGTTACAAGACGATACAATTTTATTACTTACAATTGTTTTTTTTAAACTTTAACTCTATTTTATGATAACAAGTGCGGGGACGAACAAGTCAAGCGCCTGGTGGCCACTCAGAGCTTTAAATCGCAAAGATGTGAGGGGCACTGCCACTGCGCCCGACACCCTTAGACATAAGTTGATAAGTGCCATGTGCCTGTAATTTCACCAGCACCCTTACCCTTCAAAACCAGACTTTCCTGGACGAACTCTTTCACAAGGAGCTCTACTGCAACTAAACTCACAAGAAATGTGTCGTGATTTAAATAGTTATCAGGTATTTGTACACCCTACTTCTTATCGTATAGATATCATATCCAAACGTTTCATCGTAAAAATATTTTCAGTGTACTGAGGAAGTACTTCGTGGGGGCTCTTTTCGTGCACCACACCTAGTGGTGGGATTCTACCCGAGTAATTACCTAAAATGGGAAATTATCCGAGAACATCCCATTGATTCCACCCGATGGCTATTTATTCGGGTATTTATGTTTTTATTGTTAATAAAAGTCAATGGTTAATATGTACTTATTTGATACAGTTAGAATGTTGAGGCCATGTTTAGGCTTACAATTTTCAAACTTCCGTACCTATATACCTAAACGAAAATAAAAATCTCATAATGCGTTGTTAGACAGTTGTATCAAGTATTGTTAATTTTAACTGTTAAATGTTACCTTAACTGTTTATAATTTCATTTCAAATGCGAAGTGCAAATTAATTTGTCACTGAAATTACTTTAAATTACATTGATACTGAAAATTTGATTGTAAAAACGTGGATGTGGAAAATAAAATATGAAACAAACAACATATTTACATTACATCTCTGTTAGATTTGGTGTAAATTTAAATGGCATTAAGTTTGAGGAGCCTGGAAGCCTAAAACACAGATCTCAGCCCCCGTAGTATACCGTCTCGGTAAAGCTATTATATCCACATTTAGCTCTCAAATTCGAATGACAAAAGTTTTATCACAATAGCGAACAAAGTGAGCATCGGAACGTCACATTTTTATGTCATCGCGAGCACCAGCGACCAATCACTGCAAAAGATTAACACAGCGCCAAACATGGCTGCATGGTCACAGCTGATTTTAAAACAGTTTGACAGTAATTTTATCGAGATGAAAAGACAATTTTTGTTTCATCGTTCTCGCGGCGATGATTAAACAACAAAGATAGCTATAAACGCAATTAACAAAACATAGATTGTTACGGGGAGGTTTATCACACATATTCTGCCATGCTACGGCCGCTGATATAGCTTAGATTGCAGTATCCTACAAATTTTGTCACTTTAGAAAATAAGATGTGTTTCTGTGCAAAAAATTGTAACCAAAATTTATGGAGAGAAATAATTTTTTTATTATTATTTAAGACCTTTTGTACCACATAAAGCAATAATTGATATGACCTTTACAATTATTAATTGAAAGTTATAGAAATTAATCTACCCGTCATTTGGCAAAATTTCCTATATATAATATATAAATTTTGAATATTCCCGGGAATATACACCAGTATAATCTGCCGAGAATCTACCGAGATTCATGGAATGTTTCCGACACTCGTCTCTAACCACACCTGCTTGCTGATTTTGATTCAAATGGGAATCGAACCGATCGGGTAGTCTCGAAAGCAGATGGGTTTCCGAGCGAGAAGATGAACCTATATCTTTCCAATTTGTGAGTTAATTCAAATACTGTTCCGATTTGAAATGTCAAAGTTTCCGATCGGCCAGTTGTGATTCGCAATTATGCGCCTCGATTCGGAAGACACGCAGTTTCCAATCGGGAGAGGCAATCAAAATCAAGCTGCTGCTAATGAGAGTTGTAAAGACACGAGAGTTCTAGAACACGTCAGGAACTGCGCGCGCCGTGCGTAGTTAAAAAATATTACATCGATTGTCTGCTTAGAGGTAAACCACATAAGTGACATTTTCCACATAAAATCTCGTATTTTGTGGTGGTGTGGTGGTGAATTGAAATTCACCATCTTCCTGCAGATAAAACTCTTATTAAGTTTATAGCTTTTTGGTTATTAAGTTTCACGTGCAGAAAGATAGTGATTTTCTTACCATAGCTGTATAAATGAAAGACTTTTTGTTTTTATTTTTACCTTTAAACAGACGATATTCAATCTAATTAATAGACTTTATGTCAACTATTCCTGTACCTATCATTATCGTGGATTCATTAAGATTATTTCGCTTACTTCATTACTGCAACATTAACATTACCGGATGGTCCACAGTGATGTTATAAACTCGATTTTACTCAAACGACATTCACATTAATGACACTTTATTGTTATTCGATAACAAACAAGTTTTACTGCATTAAATGAGAACACATGGCCAAGTAACATTACTTACCGCAAAGATTTGGAATTGTAATCACAATAGGTTGATGTTGCACATAAAACAAGAATTACAAAATACCATAAGCCAAAATTTTACAGTCAATTTATACGGTATAAAATAAATATAACATAAAGATACTGAATATATACATCTATTAAACGTAGACGGTACATGTATATTATAATATAATAACTGCCTCCGTGGCTGAACGGTTACTATGCTAGATTGCCACGCATAGGTCCCGGGTTCCATTCCCGGGCCGGGAGAAATATTTGTATGGCCTACATTTATTTCTCTCGTGAGTTTGGGTGTAATTCGTGGTTGTCTGTGTGTCCATGGTACACGCGATCTGCCATCCGCTTAAAAAAAACTACAACCTGGTTTTGAATATTAAAATTGTCATTTGAAAAATGACATTTCAGCTATGCATCGTTAGGGTAAGTTTCGATAAGTCGAACACATTAACTAATTTTCAATTTTTTCACTGTTCAGAATTTTGTGATTTATCTTATGCTATTTAAGACGGATATTTGACCATTTGTCACTTAGCTGCATTTTAGTTAGTGGACGGCAGCGATACAGCGTTTCCCTAGTGCGGGGTTAGTGTATGCGTAATTGTTGTTATAGTAGTAGATAATTATATTGTACCCACAGCAACATTGTGCAGTCTTGATCTTGAACGTAGTCAAGCAGATGCTTGAGCAACTTGGAAGATAATTCGATCTAACCTTGTCTCACATGGTGCGGAAGCATGTTCCAAAGACAGATTGCGTGAAGGGCGAAAGAATTAGTCAAAAAAAAACAGTACCATGACAACGAATAGAGAACCCAAGGCTACGGGAAATTCGAAGTTTGCCAAAGCGGTTTGAAATTTAAATGATTCTTTACCAGATTTGAAGAATTATAATAAAGAATTCCGGCCTAAATTATCGAGTTCACACCAGTATGAGAAAGAACGATCAATATTTTTTTATAAAAAAATATATTTTTTGTTATAAGGTACAACGTACGATGCAGAGGCACCTTGATGACATAATATCTCACGAATCTATGCAAATTTTCACGATAGAAAAAAACACAAACTTCCCTCGAAATTTCACAAGAAAACAGCGGTTTTCTTTCTTCAATAAATACATTACATATTATTACCAATGATTTTTTTAATATCAACTGAACTAAATAGAATTCGTATAGTATACGATACTATACATTTTACAAATGACTAATTTCCTTTGTAACAAAATTCATTCTGAAATACAGTCAGTGTTTCTGCCGCGAGCGGCAAGAACAAAATGAACCGTATTAGTACAGGAAAAATTTGAATTGAAGATGATGGTAGTATCGACTCTTATTAGTTTACAACTTAAATAAAAATATTCAAACGCTTCTGATTTTAAGACAAGAATTAGTTGTAAATTAGGGTAGTCCCATGCAAAAACGACGATTTGTATTCTAGCTTACCACGCTGTAACATGATTTAAAAGAATAAATATAAAGGAGAATGGGCAAAACTTTGGTCTACCTATTCAATACCTACGCCATCTATGCCAATAAAAAGATTATAGTCAAAGTCAAAGTCAAATAGTTTATTTGCGTGTTACAGTAAGACATATAAAATACAATTTAAGTTGGTTGGTTATTGTACAAGTATCATGTAACGCCCTGTAAGGGCATATATGTTAATAAACAAATAACAAATAATGAAAAAGTACTCGGGCCTGGCAGAATTTTTAGAAAAAGAGAAAATAAAATCCTTAGATTTATTACAAACATATTTAATTAATTACATTATTACATTATGCTAGTGTCTATAATGACATTATTCAGATGGGCAGCTGGCGGCGACAAACCTTCTTGATGGCGAGCCCAGCATAAATACCACAAGATCGATATTACATGTGCACATGTCCCAATTGTGCGACGTCCTGTCAAACACGTGCAATAGTAGTGTTTGAAAGCACCTCGTCCCTCGATGCCACTGTTTATTAGCACGTATGTGTAGTATTGCTTGGATCTTGTATGACGTGATTGTATACGTGCTCTCAGCAGGAAACTCCCTTCTTCTACTTCAATGTTATATTCGTTTAAATCCTCGAGTTCGTTATCTCTGTATAATTCAATAACATACGTCCCATCACTTAAATGTTCGGCACAGTAAGAGCTGGCTATCTTGATGTGATACGTTCCCAGAGCAATTAGAACAAGGTGTTCTTCTTCTAATTGAGGAATATCTTCAAAACCAGGAACATAGGCAGCCATGCGTGTAAATACGACTCGTTGCATATTCAAATTCTTTTGTATGACATATTGAGCCAAATGATTCTCGAAATGAATTCTTTCATTTATGATAGTAATTATCGCATTGGCATACGCATTGTCCCTGATTGGCAAGTGAAAAGCATTGATCAGTGCTGCAGCTATCCGGAAATGTTCGAACATGTGCGGAACAGCCCTGTTAAAGTTATCAGCCCGTAAAAACTTGAAGTCGCGCTTGAACCTTCCGTTCACTACTTCTACCACCCATCTTACTATGGTAATTAAGCGCGACTTGTTCGCTTGCTCTGTGGATAGCTGTTGACTGTTTCTGTCCTTGCTAGGTGGCATGTGTGCATCGTAGCCGCATGCTTCAAAATCAGGTAGAGCGACTCTGAAGCCACGATCCAAAATGAACACGTCATTACTTAAATAAAACCAATGAAATGTATTGTCATGATCGTTAAGAATATTACTCATAATCGTGGCATCTGATGTAGTCGCCGCGTAAGGGCCTGTTACGTCGATGATATAACCATTGCTACAGACAATGAGAAACGGCTTCAACAGATTCCTGTATTTATGGAGACTATAACTACGTCTTTGAAAGAGGAAATTGCTGCTCTTCTGTATATAAATGTACGTCCCGTCACAAATCGATATTAGTTTTGAGTTATTCTCGTCTCCAAACAGCGCGCTTGGTATCAACAAATTTTTAGTAAGCGCTTCGTTTCTACTAATGTGATCGAATCCCAAGTGCGATGGCACGAAGTCTGCCAGTAAGCATTCTCTTGCTATTACTAATTGGCGTTCGAATGTTCTTCGAGATATTTTTAGAAGCGATGCTAGTCGTACGTTAGGTTCGCCTGTTCGAAGTTTCATAAGGTACCCCCCGAGAACTACATTCGGTACATTCGACCGCTGTCGCAGCGATGGCGTTTGTTCAAGCAACGAATTGAATTCAATTATCGTAAGTCCTGTCCAGTGTCGCAACTCATTTTCATCTACTGTTTGTAAATCAAAATCGAACATAGTCGATGGATTCTTTAGAGCTGTTCTGTAAATTGAAATTATATCCAGTATGTGATCTACGTTAAACTCCTGAGATACATTGCCACTTAGCAATTGGTCCCAATCGTGAGTCATTATGTGTTCATTACAAACACGAGCACTTGGAGGAATGTAGAAATTGTAATAAGACAACATGTGAGCTTTTCTGCTATTGGGTATTCTAAGTCTTGACTCATTTAAACAATCTCTAAATATGCAATGACTTGCTGTATTAGATGCTCTAGCGAGGTTCCTTTGATTAACTGGTATAGCAAGTGGAACTGGTATATTATCATCCTCGTTGACAATATGGTCGATTTCGACAGCTCCAACAGCCTGCTGTGCCCTTTCGGCAGTATTAATTCGTTGCCAACATCGGTGGCATGTGAATAACACTTGATCGAATGACACCTGAAAGAAGAGAAAAATAACGTTCATTGTTGTTTTTCACTTACAACCATTAATAATTTTTAACAAAAAAAAAACCAATAAAAAAAGAATCATCAAAATCGGTTCATAAACGACGAAGTTATCCGCGAACAAACATTAAAAAAAACATATACGGTCGAATTGAGAAACCTTTTTTTGAAGTCAGTTGAAAAATCATATCAGTCAGTATTGATGAGTACTATCACACCTTAAAAGTCTCGCATACCGTTCGAACTCTACGTCTATAATGAAAAAGGTGTAATTATGCATTAACAAACAGAACAGAACTTACTTATTCAACCAGCCACTAAACGTCAATGGGCTAGTACCACTTGATGACACATACAAAAATAAATAAACAAATTAAGAAAATCAAATGAATAGGAATAATTACATAATTAAATGAACAAACTATAGTCATGTGTGTTGATTCCAATTCCGTGTTGATTCTCTATTCCGAGTTACTTCTTTTTTACCCACTCACTTTAGGATCTGGCAGAATCATCAGCGTCGTAGTTCGACTGAACTGCGGCATAATGCTGAGTCGGGCCCTTTTTGTTGACACAGTACACTCAACTCTACATAATATAACACTTCCAGACCATACCCGCAAACCTAGACTACCCTTTTTCTTTATGATTACCATTGATTGTACCTATATCATAAGCTTGTTTGTATTTATTTGCTGAATGTACTGTGATTCAGCAAATAAATGACTATCTATGTCCCTAAAAATAAATAATATATAAACAATAAAAATATGTTAATGGTAGGGAAAAGGTGGTATAGACTATAAAATTAATATAGAAAAAAAAACTTAAGGAACCAACTGTTAAAAAATAAACGATTTTTATTACATGATTAAATTATAACTCTACAGAATCGCATTTCATTGCAACAGTGTGATACTTTACAGGTGTTAAATTATAGCTAAGATTATCACAGTTAGGTTGAAAACTTTTAAGATATAAAATACAAGCTGTACTATATTGATGTTTCCTCTTCAATTCATTTATTTTAAACAGTAATGTATCAGTACATGAGGGATTATTTTGACGTAGAAGCACTTGAAGGTTGTCAAAAGACTTAAAAGGACATCCCCCTTCATTACATGACATATCAGAGCTCTGTATACGCTGGCAACTAACTGAAGTATAGCTTTTTCGACGCCCTTCCAATCCATACATATGTCGTATACCGTACAGGTACTTCTTCTCATCTTTCTCCCAATGATGACAGCAATTATGACTTCCACTTGGGCTCTGTCGATATTCAGCTCTCCAGAAATCTATAGCTTCTTCAACTGGCATGCCAATGTCTTTTAAAAACAAGCTGTAGTAGAATCTCTGAGAGTGTGACAGTCTATGTCTTTTGCGTAGATTGTGATGTAAGTTTAACATACAAGGGGGAAAGAACTTTGAGACTGTATCAACTTTGTTACTTAATAATATTCCTGTGCTACTTCTAGTTATGAAAGGGAATAGTTCTCGCTTTAATTTGTACAGTAACTCTAATATTCGTGGATCACTTTTCAGTGGCTCTAAATTTGTAGTATTAATTCTAGATTTGAGATTTGTAAGAAATAAATGTGTCAAATATTCCTTCCATTTACCACAGGGAAGTGATACAATGCCATTCTTTAGTTCCACTTGTCTCTTAGCTACAAGAGACAGACAATGCTTGAAATTCAAACTGATAGAATGTGTCGCACACTCCTTGATATGTGACGTGCACAGATGGTGTGCAATTTTTTTTATAGTTAAATGCTGGCATAATATTTGTAAAGGATGTATGAATTCGGGTACATTATCCAGTTTCCTAATGCTACGAAGCAGTTTCTTAGCCAAGCAACGCAAATCGTACGTAGATAACGCGTAAACTCGTCGCTTAAACAGATCTACTTCGGCTTTCAAAAGAAATTGTGTAAACCCTGTATTTTCACCTAGTATTGTCACAATACACAGCATAAAGTGGCCCACATTATCGTACAAACTTCCTTCCACAACATATTCGTTGTAAGCGTAAGAATTGTCATTAAATATAACCTTTAGGTAACCCAATCTTTGTGTGACTATTGTTTCCAATAAATGCACTGGTATGTCACCTATTACTGGTTTTAAATAGAAAAAAGACATTCTTCTATTGTTTTTTGTCGCTCTAATTCACTAGAATCTAATTTAACGAATCAAAAACAATAATGTTTACATTTTTAGAATGGACGTTTATTTTGCGTTCTTGACGCTGAACTCTGAACAAACTCTAAGCAATTGCCATATTTAAAAAAAACGAATATGTGTAACTAATACTATATACTAACTAGTGTTGTCATGGAAAAACATCCATGATACAACACTAGTTGTTCTAACTAGTAAAGTTGGGAAAAACTGTTTGTTTTTTAAAATGTTTAAACGTTATGCTTTTTTAAAAAAGCTTGCTTTTTTAATCAAGACGATTTTTCACTTAAACGCTTTTTAGTTCGAAGCTAACAAAATCGTTTAGAAAGCGTTCAAGCGCATAGACCTTTATGTTAAAAAGAACTTGAAACGTTGTTGTGTTGATAGCGAAACGCAAGAGTATCCCACTAAAAGTTTTAAGATAAGTAAGTTTTTTATAAAAAACGAATTATATTTTTATTTATGACATAACATTATTATATTAACATTTTGTTAATTGGCGTTTAAAAACATAAGTTGTTTAACTTTTTTAACTTTTGTAGTTGTTAGCCGTTGTAATGAAAAAAATTGCTTATTTTTTAAAGTGTGCTTGTAAAAGCGCTTTTCACTTAAACGCTTTTTACTTTGACGCTTAAAAAGTCATTTAGAAAAACGTTTAAGCGCATACACTTTGTTTAAAAAAACTTGCAAAGTTATGTTGACTTAATTTGTTTAAGAAACATAGATGGCGCTATTTGAAACTTAGGCACGGTGTAAAAAATTAAATTATTGAGTGTCTATAGAACTGACCAGTGACCAACGCTTACGCTTAAAATGAAAAACGTGCTTATTCGCTTATTTTAAAAAGCAGACTTTTTAAGTGCTTTCATTTAAACGCCCACCTCTGCTAACTTGGAATGGGCTTTACAAATCGTATTTAGATTACATATTGTGGCAATATCAAATATCCGATATCGTGTATCTTAGAAACTATATATCGATATTGCTCCGCATCGCGTATTTTATAGCGATACCGAATCAAGCCGAGCGATTACCGAGTGGATACCAACACGAAATCATATATTTTCTAAACTATATACCAATATTGCTTCGTATCAGATATTCACTGAGTAGATATCAACGCGAAACGATACGTTATTCAGAAAAAGCTATATTACCCACTCCTAATTCTAACATCATTTATTAATTGAATGATGTTAGAATTAGGATTATTTTTCGTAATATATTTTTCCACCTTTGACAGTGACATCTATCAAAAACTGAAGATACTAAACTCTACATATGAGAATTTGTGAAAATAAGCCAAACAGGACATGAAAAAATGTTTATACAAATTTATTTTATAATTCATGCGAAATTAAAAAATATATCTAAACCTAGAATATAATAATTGAGTTTCCAGAAATTTTCTTTAAAAATTTCCGCTATTTCAAATATTTTATATTAAATTACTTTATATATGTACTACTTTATATATATTACTTTACTTTATATATATTATATTATATTTTATGTAAATTAAATTACTCAACGCTATGTTTGACACTCCGATAAGAATTTTACGATTATAATCTTTTGAAGATTTATGAGAAATTCTGCTAATATCACTGCTACTTTATTTTTGCGTGCAACTACATTAGTAAAAAATCAAAATACACAAATAGTGCAACAATGCCAACGACGAACATTACAATCTAGACGTTGCACTTTTGAAACAATTCGCAAAGCAGCAAAACAAAAAGGTTACAGAAAAAATTAAAGTAATATTTAGTCGCTGTTAGTGACTAGTAGCAGTAAGTAATAAAGCAGTGAAATGAAGACATCTCTAGAAACGTCAAATCAAAAAGTGAAGCTTTCTTTCTGTGATTGCAGAAATTCATTTGTTTCTAAATTTTAAAATTAAATCATGACAATTAATATTATTGTGTTGGATAAACGCATACGTTGATTGCGTTTGAACGTTTCTGTAGTGTTGCGGGAATGTGAATGAGCGTTGATCGCTGTTATTCAATAATGCGTTGTTTGTGACATGTACTTGAGACGGGTTATTTCTTAAATAGACATTTGATGTCGGGGCCGCGGACAAAAATACCACAAGTTTTTTGGAATAAAGGGTTGACCGGCGCTGTGCCCAGCCCGTGTCTCTCACCATGGCTGCCATAAGTGTCATACAAGTAACAATGCTGTTGATTGGTAAGTATTTATGAATAAAAAAAATCTCTTAGGCATTTAAAGTCGGGTCATCTATATTTGGAAACTTGAATTAGTTCACGTTATCTTATATTCGATAGGTGATATTACGAAGATTAACATTTTTTTCATTTCTTACTCTCTATATCTGTATTTATGTATCTTAATAACAACAAAGTGCTATTGTTTTCCCAATCGTAAAGTAATATCAACTATATAGATGTACAATAGTTTTTACTGTATCACGATTTATGTACTAAACTGATGAACCATACGTTTTTAAGTAATTTTAAGGGCATATCAATAGATATGGTAGAATAGGGATGGAATCTTGGAATACTATTTGATTTCAAGTTTAGGTACTTCAATTCTGTACATAGAGTTTTATAATGCACATGTTAGCCATGCAATGACCATCTAAATTCCAAATTCTGTTTATTTGCCATGCACAACATGCATTAAAACTGATACTGGCCCAAGCTTAGCGGAAATAATAATAAAAAAACAAAACATACAAGTGAAAAATCTTACATGTAAATAGTAACCAAAACGAAATACTATACCTAACTATGGTTGCAAATGTGTGGTGAGGATTCTGAACTCAGTATATGCTATCTACATGGTGTAATGTGCTGTTGTCCACAACTCAACGTCCAAGTGCCTATTTTGCATGTGGATGCTATCTACACATGATTCTTTATTATTGCATATGTCCAAATTGTACTAAAATACGCCAGATCCATTTGGTACCCAATTTATATCATATATAAAATCTCCAGGTATAGTGTTGCGTCCTATAATGATATTTGCATAGCATTTAATTTGACAACACTTGACGATGAAGGGCTTTAAAACATATATGGTGATACCACATGATATTAATTGAAATTGTTAATTTTCTGTCCCGCACTAATAATAATAATAATAATGCCACACTCAACATAGTCCTGCACTAGGAAAACCCTGTGTCACGGGTGCCATGGACACACACATAGACAACCACAAATTACAGCCAAACTCACGAGAGAAATAAATGTAGGCCATACAAATATTTCTCCCGGCCCGGGAATCAAACCTGGGACCTTTGCGTGGCAGTCCGGCACGGTAACCGTTCGGCCATGGAGGCAGTTACAGCACTATCACACAAGATGTACATTTTTATTTGTACATATTGCTACTCAACTAAACGCAGTGCCTTCAGGATTATGTCAAATATAGAACAATATGTTTAATGATGTAGATTAGTTCTTGAGCCTCTAAGGATTTGGTAAACAATAAATCGATACCTCCAATGAACATTACGCCAACTTTATTTTTTTGGTCATTTCCTGTTATTTTTGTAAACATCCATGTTTATTTACTAATACTATGCTCCACGATTTTTGTGAAAAATAAAAGAAACAAAGAACAAAATTCGAAAAAACAAAAAACAGATTTTGTGAAAAAAAAAAAAGAAACAAAATACAAACAGGACTGGTCCAAAAATTTAGTTGGCATAGTGTTCATTGGAGGTATCGAAATGGGAGCATGGAAGTAATCTCAACATTGGTAATGTTGTGTGTAATTGAGTATGTTTTTAATTTATCAATTATAATGTAAATAGATCAATTTATTAACACAGGAACGTCACATTGCATTTTATTAGTCCTTTTTTATCTACAAGTACTCAATATGACCGGTTTATTAATTCTTTATTTTTTCCACCTGAAAACTACCTGCTATTATTTAGATAAATTTTTACAATACATTCGTAATTACATAGTATGTTGCCTTCCTCCAAGAACCCAGAAGTGGTTAGTGGTGGTTGTAATTGTAATAGTTGTGTTTGTGTTATTTATTTTATTAGTTTGCTATAATATACCGTGTTTTTTTAATGGGACAGTATGGGGAAATCCGAAACCAAACAACTTATAAAGAAACTGTCCTAAGAACCATTAAGTATTTTTTGTGAAAACAATTTTGGCGTAGTCAATTTTTTGGTTAAGGGTGAGTTGTCCATGAAAATAAATAAAATTGATCAAAATTTTTTTTTAGTGCTGATTAACTCAGTTTTATGAAAGGATCATTTCGTTGTATGAAATGAAAAATATTGGGATAGCAGAAGTTGGTTAAATCTAATAAAATGTTATTAATTTTGTATGAAACATTTATTTAAATAAAATTTGACCATGTTCTACTGTCTCAATTTTTTTCTTCCATCCTTAAAAATCTGTAATTCTTTATAAACTATGTAACTATAGATTGCAATAGTTTAGAATTTTAGAATTTTGTACACTTGTTTTATTATACTATGGTAATACTGTGCTCCAGGCCCATCACATGTCTGATGTAATGTCTGAATTGTCTGAAGATTATATTATGATAGCCCCAGAGACAAAACATAAAAACACTAATGGGCTGGTACGTGCAACTGGACATTATAGAACCTATTTTGAATAAGGTGGTAGTGGGGTCCTAGGATTTAAAAGCCTCGACAGTCCCCAGGATTTTAATTCCTCATGCTGTTATGCCACATTTTTTCATAAGATAATATCTTATTAAAAAACGTGATGTGAATGACATTAAGGATAACATTAATTCGTATGACAAAGCTTTCGTAAATGTATCTAGTAAGTATCCCATATTATAGTAGCGTCATTCTGTAAATTCTGATAAATTTGCGCCCATGTTTATAAATGTTTTTATAAACTAAATTTAGACTTGATAAACATAGGCGTGGTTGCAAATGGTACCTAACAATCAGTAGAACTTACTTTATCTCTAACTTTGGGTGTCCAGGTGCAAGATCAGTAATGCTGCCATCACTCTTATATATTTAAAAGTTATTCTGAATTTAATGTTGTATCTCAGGCTCTTAGCGACCTTATTCTGTCTAACATATAACAATATAGCATTAAAAATATGCAAAGAGAAGTTACATTGTTAGTCATCAGTCCTATTCTTATCTATTGTTTTATTGTAATGACTAAATGTACAGTCCACAGCACATCAAACTATACAGTTTTGCTCAAATGTAGCCTCCACAGCAAATGGAACAAGGTCCGTTAATGTGTTGTTTGATGTGTTTGTGCTGCCGTCTGTACATTTGTTATTTATACAGTGAGATTTGAATTACAGTGATAGTGTTGTAGGGACAATGCTTGCTTTCTATGTAAATTGTGCTAGATTTAATTTCCTCCAAGCGGCCCACTTTTGGAAAGATGGTCAAGTTTACTAATTCAATAATGATAATAATAATAAAGAAGGCGTGGAAGCCTATAATGGTTTGACCTACCGCCTCTCAAGCAGAGGCCGTGGGTTCGAATCTGGGCTCGCACTTTGGAATTTTTCGGAATTTATTTGCGAAATTTTATTTGAAATTTACTATTATGACCTCTCTACTGAATTTTTGTTTTTTTTGTTAATCATGATATGATTCTGCCAATAAGGCCTTTTTAGGCCCCCTGTTGTCCCTATTTAATGTTCTCTCAATACCATTCAGACAAATCCTAAAGTAATGGAAAAATCTACATCTATTTTCTCCTATTCCAGGTATATACGGATCAATAGCAGCACCACCTTTAGACGAGCATCTCCCACCACGACCAAGAGAAGGTGCTGCGAAAACAAAATTCTGTGAATTTCACAGCTCACAGTCTGTGGACTGCGACCCAAACAACGATACGCAATGTGTACCAGCTGTCCAGAGAGAGGAATGTCCACCTGCCGAAAACGATAAAAGCACTCACTGTTTTGTTCTATGGCAATATGACAATGTCACTAACACAGCAGTGATCAAGGTGAAAGGATGCTTCCTCGATACCGTAGCCTGCAACGATAGGCCTACAAGTTGTCGGCCACACTACGCCAAACTTCCCTTACTCCATTGCTGCTGTGAAGGTGACATGTGCAACGAGAATGCCACATTCCCTGGATTTGACCCAAGTTTCGTGTCTACAGAACCTCCTCCAGAAAAAGTCCCAGCATCGCCTATACCGACACCAGAGGATGATACTACGGCGATCATTATCTATACTTTGACGCCATTGACAATCTTATTCATGGTTCTGACCTCGTACTTCTTGTACAGACGCCGCAAAGAAACTTCTTTTGCGGAGTTAGCGAATGGTGAAGTGTCGTTATCAAGACCTCCTTCAGCTGGCGCTGGAATGGAAAACGAAGGAGCTGGTCTCGTCAGTCAATTAAATCTTTGTGAAGTCAGAGCTAGAGGCAGATTCGGAGCAGTATGGAGGGCTAAATTTGGCCAACGTGATGTAGCTGTCAAAGTATTCCCATTGCAAGATAAACAGTCGTGGCTGGCTGAGCAAGAAATCTTCAGGCTTCCAAGGATGGAACATCCGGACATTCTGCATTACATTGGAGTTGACAAGAAGGGGGATAATCTGCAAGCTGAATACTGGTTAATTACGGCCTATCATGAGAAGGTACATCACTACACCTCTTAAAAAGTCTTAAATAAAAAGTGTGACTACTTCATTCAATAACGTTATCTTTCAGGGTTCTTTATGCGACTATTTAAAAGCCCACACGCTAACCTGGACTGAAGCATGGCGTATAGCAGCCTGTGTAGCTCGTGGTTTGGCCCATTTACACGAAGAGGGTGGAGGAAAACCTGCTGTAGCACATCGAGACTTTAAATCCAAGAATGTGCTTTTGAAATCTGACATGAGCGCTTGCATTGCTGACTTCGGTTTGGCCCTTATCTTCGTACCTGGTCGAGCGTGTGGTGACGCGCATGGTCAAGTTGGGACCAGGCGATATATGGCGCCTGAAGTTTTGGATGGAGCGATCAACTTCACAAAAGATGCGTTCTTGAGGATAGACATGTACGCTTGCGCTCTGGTTTTATGGGAGATAGTTTCGAGGTAAATAGTTATAATTTTAAAGTATTCATGTAGCAGCTTATTATATTCAGAATGTTTATTATATATTATATATATTTTCGACATACATATAAAACATTAAAACTATAAAATACCTAATGAAATAATCAATTAAACATTAATGACATAAAGCAAAAATTAAACACAATGTGACAAAAATATTTAGATAATATTTAAATGAGAGATAATGAAAGTTGCAAAGGGATGTTTTAACAAGAGACCTCTTATCAATGTCAATGTCACATTGATATTGAGAACAGTGTGACTATTTGTGGCAGATTTCTGCCATTTGGACAGAGTTAATTTTTATTCATTTTTAAGTGCTGTAGAACTTCATAAGTTATATTAAATGCGGCAAATTTGGGAATATTCGTGAAGTTTTTTATTATTTTTGGGAACAAACTGAAAACGTTTTCTGCTACCACGAACAAATATCTGAAGCTAAATACAGGACAATGTTATAAATATAATCAACTTTATAACCCCAGCTCTACAGGCTGTACTCAATTAGCTTTTTTGATGCTTTGATAATGAATCACAAGTATTGCTAGGTCTCCTTAATGCACGTCGTCAAAAACAATGGGTCACAAAATACACGGGCTGTCGCCATCCTTCTTTATTTACTTTTATTTTTAACCGACTTCAAAAAAGGAGGAGGTTCTCAATTCGAGTGTACACTTTTTTATGTGTATGTTACGCGATTTATATTCGTGATTCGTGAACCGATTTTGATAATTCATTTTTTGTTGGAAAGAGGGTACCTCCGCAATGATCCCATTTCAATTTGAAGAAAATGTTCCACCTGTAAGGGTGTCAAAATTGGGGGATGAAATCGCTTCGTGCACTTACCGTTAACGATTTCGATAAAACTTGGCAAATAGACGTAATTCCACGAACTTTTCAGATCGTTTCTTTTTTAAAGTTGTTATTTACTATTAAAGTGGATTGCTGCAAATTAACCCCTGTATCTATTAATTATTTGTGACAGTGTCTATGAAGTTTCTAAATTTGCAGATGCAAAGAAGTAGGAGCCGAAATAGCGTCTCAATACCGTCTCCCGCTGGAGGAAGAGGTGGGGTCGCACCCCAGCTTAGAGGAAATGCAAGAGGCCGTGGTACAACGGAAAATGCGACCGCATATCCCGGCACAGTGGCGAGATCATCCGGTAAATAAAATATATATTACATACGTAACATATACGTGGTAACTCATTCAAAGAAAAGTTAATTCTCCATAGACAAGATAGAATCCCTATGTTGACATGTACATTATCTATTTCTGCCGCCAAGCAGTAATGTGAGCATTACTGCGTTCCGATTTTAAAGGGTAAGGGCGATGGTTAAATTAAGGGCATGTGAGAGTTGTAAACTTATTAGGGTGACAGGCGAAGTAACAGTGCCCCCCAGATAATAAAATATGTAATCATAAAAAAATATAATATGAATAAATAAATAAATAATAAATAACGCACACACTCAACATAGCCCCGCACTAGGGAAACCCTGTGTCGCGGGTGCCATGGACACACACATAGACAACCACAAATTACACCCAAACTCACGAGAGAAATAATTGTAGGCCATACAACTATTTCTCCCGGCCCGGGAATCGAACCTGGGACCTCTGCGTGGCAGTCCGTTAGGCTACGGAGGCAGTTTATATGGCATATAGTTAATATGGCATCATAAAAAAACGTTAATGTGTAGTAACAGTCTATCGCTAGTAAAAGAAAACTTTATGGTGAAACTTGTATATTCATTAAGGTTCGCAACTAAAGATCGGTCATGGATAAATATCATAGGGATAAATACTCGGGACAAATATCCATTTTTACTCGATATTTATCCAAAAAGTGGATAAATATTTTAAATCGTGGTTTATTATTTATATTTAGTAAAACAAAGTATATTTTTAAAACAATTTGTGTACCTACACAATTATAAACATTTCTTTTTTATATCATGTGTTTTAATTAATAGATTTTGTGTATGAAATGTGAAAGAGAATCCTTGGGCTATTTCAAGTCCAAACATGACTTTATTTAGTACGCAGTAGACCCCAAGACCATAAAGTTGGGTCGTACTTTATTAACGCAGGATAGGTCAGCTCTAGGGTTTTCAGTTAGTTTGGTAACTTTTTGTCAATCGAATTTTTTATACCACTCGACTCGAAAAACGTAGGAGAACAGTATTGTTACATAAAAGAATGGCAAAAACGTAATTATTTAATAAAAAAAAGAATTCTAATAAATTTTATTACAAATAACAAAAAATAATTATCCATGTTTTTGGATAAATACTCAGTAAAAACGGATATTTATCCTTAGACGGATATTTATCGGGTAAAAACCCATCTCTATTCACAACCCTTGAACAATGTTTCAAGTTCCCAACCCGAACCCACGTGGCGGACTATGACCTACCCTCTATAGAAGAGTAGCAGGGGGATGTAATTAATTGATAATGTTGTTATGTAAAAACTATCGCGAACGTTTTGGTTGCAAAATCATGTTCCACACGACATATTGACCGATTCTAATAATGAATGTTGTACTACATTTGCTTTATGAATCAACTTTGTGCACACACCGAACGAAACTAAAGAAATGGGAATATAATTTGGCAACGTTTATATTTAAATAAATAATAATTAGACACAAAGTAACAATTAAGTTAACATCTTTTAACGTCCACTTCGTAAAGCCTTAACTCACCTCACCCCAACCTTTATTGGAAAAATTCGAAATTAAAACAAAATGTTTTTTTTTTATAATTTATGATAAAGCAGAAACTGTCTAAAATTTAAAAATTGTAACAATTTACAGTAACAAAATGAAAGTTTCATAAATAATAAAAACTCGCAAAAACAAAAGTTTTCAAAAATTACAAAAGCTAAAAAACAACCATTCAAAAAACGTGTATTAATAGAAAATGAAAAGAAATGAAAATTTAAAACGACGAATATTTCTTTTTAAAGTATTCCTAAAATGTTAAAATATAATTACCGACCAGTATTATAGAAAAGCCTTATTTTGGAGCTTTTACTAGTGTATCACTAAATGTACCGGTAAGCATATATAGAAACCAACATTGAGTCCAAAAATAGATGATAACCTGGAATATGTGTTTACAATGTTTTTTATCGAAAATATGTAGATATGGAGGAATATTATGACAAATTGCAATATATTTTTCAACCTCGTTGTCGGGCTATGCAAGGTCAAGAGTCAAAATCAAAGATCATTTATTCGTAGGTAAAGTAAATTTACACTTGAAAACGTCACATTTAAGCTACTGCTCGTTCACTACGATGACTTCCCTGAGAAGAACAAGCAAGAAACTCTAGGGATTGGATAGGGATTTTCAAATAAACTTAAATGCTATGGAATACACTTTGAATCAAATTTGTGTGGATTCTGGAGCCGTGTCGTCTTTCCATACATCTTTATCTAACACGTAGTCTTCAATTTTGTAATAATATGTCTTTTCGATCAAAATATTTTTAATGTAGTTTTTAAACTTAGGAAATGATAAACTTGTAATATATGCTCCGGAATCTTATTGTAAAAACGTATACAGTTCCCCATACAAGAGTTGTTTAAGCGAGACCTTGGTTAAACGAAATCGTGGTACCATGAATTCGGACTTGGCTCTAAGGTTAATATTATGGATATCATCGTTCTTATTGAAATTATATATATTTTTACGGGCATATAAAATATTTGAATAAATGTACTGTGATGCCACAGTCATGACACCAGTCTCCTTAAACTTTTCTCTGAGCGAAACCCGAGAGCCTAGTCGGTACACAGAACGAATCGCTCGTTTTTGCAATACAAATAAGATTTTGAATATCTGCCGCTTTACCCCACATGAGAATCCCGTAGGATATTATACTATGGAAGTAACTAATAAAACTAGTCTAACAATACTAACATCGGTAAGCTCACGTATTCTGCGAAGCTTAATCTGATAGCCTTTAAACTGATAGATACCCTTCTATTTTAGTTTGTCAATAAAAATAACGCACACGCTCAACATAGCCCCGCACTAAGGAAAACCCTGAGTCGCGGGTGCTATGGACACACGCATAGACAACCATAAATTACATCCAAACTTACGAGAGAAATAAACATAGGCCATACAAATATTTCACCCGGCCAGGGAATCGGACCTGGGACCTCCGTTCCGTTCGAACCGTTCGGCCAGACCTGGGACCTCCGTTCCGTTCGAACAGTTCGGCCACAGAGGCAGCTAAAATTAAACTACGAAGCTTGATTGTTTTCATGCAGATTGTTTATTTTGTTATTAAATGTCACAAAATCATTGACATAATATTACCTACATACCATACCTTACTCCATACATGGATTGTAGTGGTAGTACGCAGAGAAAGACTTGGTAACGTACTAAATGAAAATAGAGTGTGAATTGCGTGTTTAAATAAAGTGCGGCACGTGGCTAAAGTAGATCGCTGCCTGCGACAAACAATGTATGAAACCATACAAATATTACGATACCAAAGAAAATCGAAAGCTTTTTCATATAGTTTTTCAGTAAGGCTACAAATTCGCAACGGTAGTGCGTTCATTTGTGTTGGACATCCAACACAAGACACGACACCACCCCCTTGCTCATCCACGAGTAGCTGACCAAAGACCAAGTATATGCTGACCGTCACAGGAAATGCCGCATAACACGTGTTTGCGCGCAATGTACGCGCAAACCTTGAACGCACCACTGTTCCGAATTTGCGTCCTAAGGATATTAGTATATTTTTTACATTTTTTTTGTTTTTTTGTAATTTATCTAACAAATCATCGTCAGCTAATGTGTATAGGAGCTGAATCAGCAACAAAACTTGGTATCATAAAAAATAATTTTACTACTTTCCCGATTAACAGAGTAGTGAACTTAAGTTCTTTTGAATTCATATATATTTCTATCCCTGAATTTTATTTTTCCCAAATTTAAAACGCTTTTTAAAAATAAATTAATCTTTATTGTATTTATGAATATTTTTTCCGAGCCATTCTGGTCTAAACCGATTATTCTCAAAGTGGTTCATATTGTCCCCTGGAGGCCCACTCCAACCTACAAAGGGTCCATGTCTGCGAAAAAATAGGGATTCATAAGACGGTTATGGGGGTCCACAATGGATCCCATTCAGGCAGGTATTTGAGAGCTGTTTATTAACTAATACGGGCTTAAAAAACGCGCAACGTTTATTAATGTGGGATTTAAACAAGCTATGTTTATGAGTGACGGCTATAAAAACGCGCAAGGCTTGTTAACACTTACATTAGGTTATTATTGCCTCCGTGGCCGAACGGTTACCATGCCGGACTGCCACGCAGAGGTCCCAGGTTCGATTCCCGGGCCGGGAGAAATAGTTGTATGGCCTACAATTATTTCTCTCGTGAGTTTGGGTGTAATTTGTGGTTGTCTATGTGTGTGTCCATGGCACCCGCGACACAGGGTTTCCCTAGTGCGAGGCTATGTTGAGTGTGTGCGTTATTTATTATTTATTTATTATGTAATTAATTTGTCTTTATCTTAAACAAGAGCCATAAAAAAGCACAATGTTTATTAATACGGGCCTTAAACACAATGTTTATTAATACGGGCCTTAAACACAATGTTTATTAATACAGGGGCCTTACCATGAACTCTTATTGCAATTCAGTATTAGGTTCGTAACGACAAGAAAGCGGGATAGTGAATTACACTTCATGTAGCGCTATCTCACAACAATTCATTTTAGGTCGTAAACTGAATCGTAATAAGAGTTCATGGTAAGGCCCCAAGCCTCATACGCTCAATTCGTCATAATTCTTGCTCGACTCTTAACTAAATAATATATAGGAAATGAAACTATGTTTCCGGATTTCAATCGTGTATATTTGTTTTTTCAAACAAACCAACGTTTCGGGCCCTTTACAGTATTTCCTCTGATGAAAAATCTCAAAACAGACATAAGACTGCAGTACTAATTATTGTGTTTTAATTTATTCTATTTTCCATTATTAATTCATAATAAATTTAACTTAATAAAAATTATAGGAAATGAAACTATTTTTCCGGATGTAAATCGCGTATATTTGTTTTTTCAAACAAACCGACGTTTCGGGCCCTTTACAGGTCCCATGGTCATGGTCAGTCAACCGTGCCTGAAACGTCGGTTTGTTTGAAAAAACAAATATACGTGATTTAAATCCGGAAAAATAGTTTCATTTCCTATGTGTAACAATCGCGAAAACCTAAAAACTCGATTAATAAAAATTCATTTTGTTACAATAAAATAATTTGTAAAACAATGTAGCGTAAATTGGAATGTTAAATAAGGTATTTAATTAATAACTTTTGTAACTATAGTGAAAAAATAAGGTGGTTTGCATTAATATTAAACATAACTGGTTGATGACTGTACCACCTCAGTCAACCGTGACCAAGGAACCTATAAAGGACCCGAAACGTTGGTTTGTTTTTGGTGAAAAATATATACGCGATTTAAATTCGGAAAACAACGACGGTACTACAAACACCCAGACCCGAGACAAAATAGAAAAGTTAGTTTTCTACAATGACCCGGCCGGGGATCGGACCCGGGACCTCAGAGATGGCGACACCATGTAAACAGGTGTGCAAGCCACTCGACCACAGAGGCCGTCAAAACCGTTAACTTGATTGAACATGATTGATGATGAATGATGATTTGCTGAAATATTCCTTTCCTCTCTAACAATGCTGTTCAAATTGCTAATTTGTCTCTCCAGGGTCTATCCGTCCTATGTGACACAATGGAAGAGTGTTGGGATCACGACGCCGAAGCGAGATTATCCGCCTCCTGCGTACTGGAGCGGGTGGTCGCAGTCAGACCGGCCGGCGGTTCAACCCCTCCTGCAGTGCCCACCGCGCCTTTCCTCCCCGACACCACCCCCTTGCTCATCCACGAGTTAGCTGACCAAAGACCAAGGATATGCTGACCGTCACAGGAAATGCCGCTCATACATTTCTAGAGTGGCATCAGGTAAAGACATACATTTTCATGTCGAAACGTAATGAGTGAGTTTAGCTTTGTAAAGTGTTAATCTATTATAATGAAGCGTTTAAAGAGTCTCGATATTTTACAGCTACAGTGTAAATGTCACATTGGGCCAAACAAATTATGAACTCAGTAAACTTAGGGCCACTTCACGAGACATTAATGGCAATGCAATGGCCCCAAATACGTAAATAGTGTATACCGTATTGCAAACATGTCGCACACTCATTAATAAAGTGACGAAAACCGAAAAGTAATTTTCGGGAAAGTAATAACTTCAACTTTTGTATCTATGGTTCCGTCGGTTTGCGCTTTAAAACATTAAAAATTGACATAGGTACGTGTCACCTGTCATGTATGCCTTATGGCAAAATTCTGTTTGATATGAAAAAAGAAAAATATTAATTTCTGTTTCAATTGTTTTTACGTCAGTTTATTTTTGAGGGTGTGACGTATTATTAAAATTGGCATTTCTAATATGCCTTTAATTGATTATGTGCAAATCTGCAATAAGTTATCAATTGTTAAAGAATCAAACAGTCGTCTTAATATATGTAATATAAAAAAAAGTTTCGATAAGCAAGTAACTTTCATACAAGTATAACGTTAAATCCGTTAGCTACGAAAGTGGATGGGGAGAAGAGATGTGATTGACGACCAATAAGATTTCATTACATTCGCAACGACGAGAGATGCTATTGGTCGGCAATCCTTTTGGTTAAAACACGACTTCATACTACCTCCTAATGAGAGAACCGTACAAGGAGAAAAGCCGTATTGGCAGAATCATAATAATATGATTAATTGACTGATGTATGAATTTTCAAACAAAATAAAAAACGCAATTCATCTAAAGTCCAATCCATTTTGAACAAAAAGTAAACAAACGTGTTTGGTTAGGTTAGGTAAATTCTAAAGCAATCACTCAATAAATTGAATAAGTAACACTTTCACGTGTATTTCGAAGATTTCGACTTGATATATCATCACTTTTTCCAACAATATTCACTTGAAAAGCATCGTAAAAACGTATTTGAAAAATGGTAGTCCAAAATTGAGGTTATTATTCATCTATACTTCTATGACTTGCCTGTGGTTGCATAGTGCTGTTCGAAAAAAAAACATTCGGTACAATCAATTAAAGTTTAGTAATAGATTATAAATTATTCTTCTAGCTTACCGTGCACTGGCTTAAATTGCATGGCAATGGCACGGTAGGCTAGAAGACGTTGGTTCGAATCCGGCCGGATCGAAGGAATTTTTTCTCAGATTTTTTCATCTTTGTATTAATAATAACTAGTGGAGCAATTTCACAAAAAATAATTGAATATCAATTCAATAAAAATTTAAAATCGATTATAAAATCGAACATTTCAATCGCAATCAAACGAGTGTCTAAGTGTAAGGATTTGAAGGAGGATTTAAATTGAAATTTTAAATATGCTTATATAGGTTATGTAAGGAAAACCGCTAGTGTGACTCAATTGAACAAATCGATTCATTCAATTAATTAATCGATTTGTAGTTACAGTTGGCCACCACTAAACCGTCTATGGTCGGGTCAGTGAGTCTTGTTTGTTTACTTTTTGTTCAAAATGGATTGAAACGAAGTATATTTGAATTCCGTTATATGAATTATAAGAAATTCGTACTATTTGTGAATTAATCATATTATGATTCTGCCAATAAGGCTTTTTTAGCCCTGCAGATATGACACATGCAAAAGGTACATCTACATTCGGAAGTATTAATTACTAATACTGGCAGTGTCATACTTGTATACAAATTACTGACCAGTGAAAACTCACAAATAAAGTATTCTTCGACAGTCTTACTAGACGTAGTTGTGTGGAATTTTAAATAACGAGTGTGGTTTTGTGAACGTAGATTTTGGTCTGTTGTCGCAGTGTTATAGACATTTACGTGTGGACAGACAGTCGAAGATATTCACAAAACATGGTAAGAAAAATAACTTAAGACATATATTTTCTCTCTCCACGCTGACTGCCGTATATAACATTTTTGTCTTAACGGAATGGAGATTTTTCCCACGGCCTGTGATTACACAGGCCGCCTCACGCGACGCCGATTTGTGCAGGCCGTGCTCGCGCTACAGGCAAATCTCGGATGTGTCGCGAGTTATCTGGTTTAAGCTGCCATTTTCTCACTCTATACCTTTGAAGTTTTCAACACATGGCTGTTCTGACACAGGCCCTGTGGTATACTTGAAGAAATGTGATTTGCACCGATGAATATTATCTCTTGGAATGGCTTATCCTTTATATTACAATAGGGTTATAAAACCATTAACACTTCTTTTACTTAAAGATACACGGACTTAACGATCGTGGTCCATCGCACCAGTCATAGGTGCGCTAAATGCTTTCTCTGAATTCTAGTTTTTAATTATTTCTTTACTCGACAGGTCGTTTTTATTTAACAGTAGGTACCACGTAAAATGCCGACGCCCGACTCTTTTTTTACTAATTCAACAAGTTAAGTAACTGCCAATGCGTAAAAGTATTTAAACAAGTTGTTTGCACTATACAGATGGCACGTTTGTTACCGAGACTCCTTATTTTTTATTGGGCTCTAAAGAAGAAGCGATGAGACGACTCAGTGCAAATAATATTTTGACAACATTTCAGTATTTCTTAATTAACTTTCCGTGTCTGCAAAAGTGTCACGCAGTAGCGGTGCAACTGCACTCTAAATATTGTATAAAAATGACAGAAGATAGAAGTGACGCGGCTGCAAATCTAATTTCTAATGTGTAAAGTCTAATTTAAAAGCGCCTTTACTGGCTACACGTCCTGTCATTGGACAGGAATGGCATCAGAATGCTCACTAGAGTCTTAACAGGACACTGGCTTGAATAAGCATATGTCAAATATTGGGCATAGAAAGTATAGACTCTGCCACGAGGCGGATGAAACTCCTGCTCATCTTCTCACCGAATTGTACCCCCTAACGGGCGTACGAAGCTCCATACTGGACCAGAGGAGATTACATCTGTCGGAGCCAGGAAAGTCCTTAAGCTCTTCAGTGCTGTCGGCCTTGGCTCCAAACTATAATTAGTGGTGATCACAATAGATCAGCTGATGATCATAGTGATGAGGGGCTACATATGTCCCGAATCCTCATAATAATATACAGACACATGCGCGGCATGGCCCGTGCAAACACAGGCCGTGGGAAGCCTTAAGACGTACAATCTGACTCGGCTTTCAAAAGCGATTGAACACCACGAGTTTACAACTCAAGATTTGACAGGTTAAACCGAAAATATGCAGCCGAAATAATGCCTAGTTACGATCGTAACTTAGGAGAGATACTATCTGTGCATAATGCTTTGCTGTATTTATCAGTACGCTTTAGTTAATCGCCTATACAAAACTACATACTAATAATTAAACATATTTCAACAAAACAATTTCTCATAGATGGCGCTACGGCTAAAAGTCGTTAAAAACTAGGTACAAAGATCCGACAAACAAGCTCATACAAAAATTCGTGAGGTCCGCTGGTTCGTTTCCGTGGCTTAGTTGGCATAGCGTCTGACACGGTTTGCTGGAAGACGTCGGTTCAAATCCGGCCGGATCGAAGGAGTTTTTTCTAAGTGTTCGATCTTTGTATTAATAATTATAATTTGAACAACATTAGTTTTATCTATAGGCGTTGCCCTGAAGCGTGCTGACAAATACATCATACGTTTTAACACCTCAGTTATTCACTATATTAATTATCACTAGTTACAGGTTTCCAATTCCAATTTCTTTATAATGGCTCCATCGATTTTCACGGTGATTCTGCCAATGTCAGGGTTGAAAATCCGTTGTGTACGATGAGATAGTTACAGAAACTTGTAACAGCATGTAACGGTTGATTCACACAGCAGATGACAGCGTCAGTAGTAGTAAAATTTTCGTCTTTTGAGACAGGCAAAGACGTCGCAGCCATACTGCTAGGTCTTAGATTTTAATTGTACTTGAATAAAATCATTTCAAAGCCAGAGCCAAGACTTGAGTATGAAATATATTATTATAAGGCAAATTGACAAACCGTGACTTAATTAGTTGTGCCTGTTATAAAATTGGTAATGTCCTCTTCGAGTCGTGAGGTAAGTCCTAGTGTTTTCTTGAAGTCAGAGTTCTCCTAGAGGCGAGTTCTGACTTCAAGGTAACACTAGAACTTACCTCTACTCTGTCTACTGTACTCTGACTTCAAGAAAACACTACAAAACAAACAGAAAGTTTCCTATTTATGATTTTATTAACAAATTGCGGTTCTGTGCACCAAATATCAACCATGCAAACTGTTCGAAACCTCAACACGTCGTCGGCAACGAAAACTGAACCCTTTTCGTCCGACCCTATACCTCAGCTTGCTCAAGCCATCACGGCCACGCAGTTAGCGTTCCCAAAAGCAGTCGTATCGCCGCAAGGACCAAAATGTTGACGAGTGAACTGTATATAAATATGTGCACTAACACCTTACATGCAGATGAAAATACGTTTAACTTGAAATATTATTCAAAACTGAACAAGGCAGCACAGCAAAAGCTACTGCCAAAGTTTTGCTAAACAAACACTTTTGAAAAATATTTCATAAACCGAATGTAAATTGTAAAAAAAAAGCAAAAACTTAGCTGGTCGCCAACATATTGTTAATAAAATCATAAATAGGAAATTTTCTGGGCAGGTGACAGATTCAATAACAGTCATACATATTATGTACCCTCTATCGATATCGACAACTACCCTCATCTTGACTTATTGCGACGTTATTGTCATTCACGTTGCGTTCGCCACCTGACCACCTTCCATTTTAAACTCTCTTTTTTTATCATGTTATTTTATGACAGTTGCAATGCCATTCTGAGCTTTAAATCGCAAAGATCTGAAGGACACTGCCAGTGCACCCGTAACCCTGAGTGCGCGTTCCCATTATGTCGTGACGACAGATAGTCGTGCAGTTTAAAGTGTCGTGACTTGCATATTTAAATGAAGTTGTTAACATATTATAGTACAACACGATTAACTGTCGTTCACTATTTTGACGTTACGACGACAGACTGTCGTGACAATATTGAGAGCTAGAACGATATCGCAGCTTCAAACGATTCTGTCGTGATAAATTATCGTCACGTAGTGGGAACAGTTAGACACAACAGTCGTTCAACGATAAAATGAACGACCACGACGGATAGTTGTGATATGCAAACAGGATATACGCGACAGTTGTCCAACGATAAATAAAACGTTACAACATAACGGGACTGAGACATAAATTGACAAAACCCATTTGCCTGTAATTTCACCACTACCGTTGTCCTTCAAAACGCAGTAATACTTGTATTGCAGCTTGGCGGCAGAAATAGGTAAGGTGGCAGTACTTCCTTGGACGAACTCTTTCACAAGGAGCTATAGTACTACTAAAAAAAGTCGCTCTAGTACAAACTAAACGACAAGCGGCAATTGACAGCTTTAATGACAAACATATCTGTTTACTCTTTCCCTGTCAACGCTACCTCGGTTGTCAACTCCTATCCTCATCTTGTCAACTGCCGCTTGCCTCTAAACCTCATCAGAGGAAGAATAGCAAGTTGTGCCGTTGTGAGAAAACTGTAACTAGTGAAAATGCTTTAAATATTGGGTAACCCTGAAAATCAAAAATTCAGTTCAACATAGACAAGAGATTTTTTAAAGTATATACACATTAACAGTAAAATACTCATTAGCATTTTAAACCATGAACAAATTCATTACAAAATACCTAGCTATATATTTTCCTGTTCTACAGTAATATAAAAAGTTGATTCAGCAACACAAATCTGTGTGCGAATAATCAGTTTCGTTTATGTAAATAATATCCAAAAACCATTGTACAAATCATCATTTACATTCTTAAAATTGTTACTGTACGTCGTATTTCTAGGTCATTTGAATCGTAATTCTTACGTGGATTAATTATTTTTTAAACTTTTATTTGTTTATGTGTATTTGCACTAACAAAAACGATACGCCATATGATTATGTTAATTTAAGATTATATATTTGCTTTTTCTTTAGTTTGTAATTTTATATTGGGGTTCCTCTTTTGGCTTCAAGCAGAATTCCGAAAAATATTAAAAACTATAATAATATTTGTAACGATGGCAATCAATTTTAGGAGAAACTTTGATGACAAAATTAAGCATTTTATCACGCATCGATTTGCACGTTATTTATGAATTTCGACTAACTTGTCTGTAGTATGGCGATAAACCTAGCTCTAGCCCTACATTAATACTATCACGTAATATTTGCGCTTCTCGTGTCACCTAATCAAAAACCGCACTTTTGTCATAGAACGCAAGTATGACAAAATCAAAATCGATATTATAATAAAACATGAAATTCATAATAACGTAACAGTAGCCGTACCTAATTTGTTGACACCGTATATACATTTACTAATTTTTTTTATAGTAATCCCTCTCGAAAGAAAATACAATGTTGTCTTTATTTATTGTACCTTTTCTACATCTGTTAATTTCTAGTGCAATGTAAAAAACAAGTAAAGGAACCCCTTTATTGGTAAGACTGGGCTAACTAGTTATTTTAAAATGTATTGGCTTTATTTTTTTATAAACAAATTTTACTAAGTTTTTTAGTTTAATTAAATTCGCTAATAAATATTTATCGATACGTCTCGAAACTTTTGTCGTGCTAGTGAAATGAAAAGCAATGAAATTTAATTATAAAAAAAATGTAAGTAAAATGCAGTGATGTTATCAAACTTGCAACCTTTGTCACGCTCGACATCAATTTAAAGAGAAAGAAAGAGAACGACATGCATTTTACCATTCGAATAATTATTCAAACGCCAAAGCATCAGTCTTTAGGGTATATACACGAGCTGAAATTCAACTGGAATTCAACACGTATATCTTCACATTCACGATTCAAAAACCAAAATCAATTTTTTAATGTTGCCATATGTAAATGTAGCCTCGCAAATTGTTAACTTCACTAAGTTATAATTTTAAAATTTAGATGTGGATCAAGTCTTGTTATATTGTAGTGAATTTATAAATTAAGACACCCAGAAATAGTACCAGTGACAGAATACAAATGGTTATAAAGGTCCTATCACACCAACGTCTCCACTTTGACACGTCCGCCGTGGCAAATATCTTATCTTCATCGTATCTTGTTATTTAATGTCTTCTACACAGGGCATTGGCCGTATCGTGGGGGACTGGAACGTATCGTAAATATAATTATAATTAAAAATTATGTTACGACCTCTTTCATACTTACACGTTAATAACAGAATGTAGAAGCTCTCACAAGATATACGTAACTTGTGCAAGACACAAGTTTAGTAAATTGTTTGCTGTACCATTTGTACATAGATAACATAGTATAATAAGGCAAGTAATGTAACTCCATACAAACTATTTTTTTTATTTAGGAATATTATACATATTAGGAAGCATTAATTTATAAATTTACAAATTAATAACACACAATGCCATCTTTTGATGCACATTGGTCAAAGTACGGAAAAATAATTTTAGCTTATGGTCAATATTTGAATAATATTACAAGGAAAAATAACTGACTTCTTGTATTTTATATTAAAGATGAATTAATTTATATCCACGGCCACGTACGCAATATAAACTGCTTCCAAGCTATCGATCAGCGCCACCTAGATATTGACCTATTTCAGAATTACGATTTGTAATATGGAGATTAACAGTTCTCTTGAGGCATTGGTCCATGATACAACTAAAATAATATGCTGCGAGCATCGAGTATGTAACCAGAAATGTTACGAAATGTCATTTGTTCGAAAACTATTCTGCCAAATCAATTCATTTCGGTGACAACTGCGCTCCGATTGGCCCGTCCGAATTAGAAACAATTGACGGGTGTCGTCAGTTGTTTCACTTCAAATCAACCAGTTTACTTGAGCTTTGCTATAATGGACGAAAATTTAAAAATTACATATTCAATTACCGATGAAATGTGATTCCGTTACTTTTGTAATTAGATGTTTTGCTGTTTTTCCCACACCACCGAATGGAACAACCTCCCATAGTTAGAGATATTATCTTTATTACAATAAATAAAGAATATTTTTGGAATATACGGAGACGTTCGCGCAGGTACTATACTACAGGTACTGTACAGGCGCTGTACTATTTCAGCTTTCTAATTTGCGATTTCAGTGCAAACGAAAATTGATATTTAAAAGTGATATAAGGCCCATAATGCCTGATGAGTTGCCAGGGATGAATGGTCCTTATTTCATCTCTATTTCTGGTTATATACTCGATGGCTGCGAGTGACGTGTAGACATGGACGCGCTGTACAGGCGGGAGTTACACTGCTTGTTTTATATGCAAAACAGTTAAATGTAGGCATCAGTGCAAACATATAATTTAAATTTTTCAAATTGCAAAACGTGAATGCGTTTGTTTGGCCGGACCTTGACTCATTAAAAGCTAAATACGATCTTCAAAACATCCTACACGCATTTAAGTTGTCAAATATTAAGTCGAAATTTAAAACTCACGAAAACAAATACTTTTTTTTAATTTTTGCAGCTAAGAAATTAAATGTCAATTTCAAGAAAATCCATCAGGCTCAACCTGTCTACCTGTATGTAGTTTCTTAATTTTTTTTTTCATTCAAATGCATTTAAAACACAAAATAGATAAACGCTCCATATTGTATTCGGCTTACTATGAAACCAATTATACCTATATAATGATTTGCAAAATACTAACAACCTTCACGGAATGTATTACTAACATCCTAAACAACTTTTGTTCCATGATTTTTAATAATTAATCACATTTTACTAATATTTTAAAAACAAATATTTAAAAAGATCGTTCTAAACGGTGTTACTCTATGCGGTAGCAAAAGAAAGCACGCGGGATGCGTTGCTAAACAACTTACTACCAAAATACAGATCTAAAAACTGTCAGATAATACAAAAAAACTTAAAAAAATATTTTTTGGTCAATTTATTGTGTTGTAAAAAGTCATGGAACTAAAGTTGTTGTTTATAATGTTAGTAATAGTCCTGCAATGTTGTTAGTATTTTAAAAATAACCCTGTATAGCTTACAAGTCATGAATAATGTAGTAAATTAGTTACTAAACAAAGACAAATTTCAAATTATGTGTAACGCTACATTTGGTGATTTTCATGTGTTCCGCAGAGAATAGTTGCTTAACTAGGACGTTGTAAATAAGCGTTTTACCAATACTTCACAGTAAACTCACTAGATGTCGCAACGACAACACAAAAGGACTAAGTATAGCTACATACAATACACTGTAGAAAATAAAGTTTACAAAGTAAACCAAACACGGTGAGCTTATGAATTTTGTAGTGTAAGTAATCAGAAACCGTTTTAGTTATTCAATGTATCAAAAGTGCTGAATTTTAAAGTAATTCTAGTGGTGCCACTAAAAAAAATTAGCAGGTAACTAAAAGTAGCATTTTACCAAGGTAAACATTTTTTTAAATAAGCTACAAGCAATAGCCTGTTTTATTATCTGTTCCAATTCAATTTCAACAAAAAGTAAACAAACCTGTTTGGTTAAAATTCTAAAGCAATCACTCAATAAATCGAGTAAGTAACACTTTCACGTATATTTCGAAGATTTCGACTTGATATGTCATCACTTTTTCCAACAATATTCATTTGAATAGCATCGTAAAATCGTATTTGAAAAATGGTAGTTCAAAAGTGAGGTTATTTTTCATCTATACTTGGTTGCCTAGTGCTGTACGAAAAGAAAACATTTCGTTCATTCAATTAAAGTTTTTGTAATCGATTGGTAAATCGAAAATTTCAATCGCAATCGAACGAGTATCTAAGTGTAAATATTTGAAGGAGGATTTAAAATTAAGATTTCGGAAATTTTAAGTATATGCTTTTATACTAGAAATAAATGCTTTTAAACTGCCTCCGTGGCCGAACGGTTACCTTGCCGGACTGCCACGCAGAGGTCCCAGGTTCGATTCTCGGGCCGGGAGAAATATTTGTATGGCCTACATTTATTTCTCTCGTGAGTTTGGGTGTAATTTGTGGTTGTCTATGTGTGTGTCCATGGCACCCGCGACACAGGGTTTCCCTACTGCGGGGCTATGTTGCTTGTGAGCGTGAAAAAAAAATTAAATAAAAAAATAAAAATATGTTATGTATTTTTACTAGCCATGTAAGGAAAACCGCTAGTAAAACTAAATTAAACAAATCGATTCATTCAATCAATTAATCGATTTTTAGTTTGCATTACAATTGGCCATCACTAAACCGTCTATGGTCAGGTCAGTGACTTATTTGTTTACTTTTTGTTTAAAATGGATTGAAATGAAAACTGAAATGAAACATTAGTTTCATTAGCGGACATTGTAAACAGTAAAACTATTTCTGGAAATCCAGAATTCGAAAAAGTTATTAATTAGTATTTGGTGGTTTTAATCACTCCTTGTATCTATACGTAGACATGTATCTACTCATTTAGAACACCCTATTCTAACCATTGATAATAAACAAACTAATGAAAATCCAAACTGCTTTAGTACGAAATCCTTCGTCGCCAAACTCTCATACTTATTAACTCAATCTTACATGACATTAGTATTGACTGGTTGTAATTATCAACCGAAATTAGACAAATAGTAAATACCTTTTCGTCAAAAAATGAACCTTATTTGAATACAGTAATGTTTACTATTAACGACGTCAAAACCAGGTCTTATAATCAGTAGTAAAATTATACAGCAAGGAACATAATGAGCATGTATCAAATTTAATTGCAATACCTCAAGAATCGCAAGCATAATGCTCATTTTAATCTTTTCCATTCATTAAAACGTTCTTCTGTAAAGTTGTGACAAACTCACAATTTGCGATTCTTTATTTAGGAAGGATCGATATGAACTATTTGCTTTTTTAGTTCTGTCACTAAATACTAGGTGGCAATGTATTCAATTGTTCTTATAGAAGTTTACTTCAATCTAGAAATGTTTTAGACGTCAGTGAGAGCTTTGACGCACTTTTAGAGCGCTTTCAAATTAGACGCTTTTAGAAGCACTACAGTGGAGCCACTACTAATTTTGATACAATATTTAGAAGCGCAGTTGCAGCGCCACTGTCGTGCCACGCGCGCGCACTTTTACAGCCACGATGAGTCAAATGGTCGTGGTTGGTACAGCAGGTGTCCATTACCGTTCAGCAAGGTTAATGATGCCAGTATAATGGGAACTTTTCAGCCGGACACGATGCGGGGCAGGATTTTTTATTAGGTTAGGTATATTTGACGAAATCTTTTGTAAATCCCAGTTTTTTGTATTTTAGTACGTATTCACGAAGCCTAGTCCTGATGGTAGCCTACTGTAGGTAGTAAGGAAGTAATTTTGAATATTTCACGTGTAATTAGTAAAATAAAAATTTCGGAAGCGCCACTGTCGCGCTTCTACAGGCATCTGATTTGAAAGCGCCCTTATGTTCTATGGAACACAACTATAGCTATAAGGGAACGTCCCACTGTAGTTTTTTTTATTTCATAGCCGGGCACATTGCAACTATACTTAATTTTGTTAATGTTCCACAAATAAATGGGTTACGCATTATAAACACATAATGTAGCGTTACTAACTAAAATCGTAATAAAATCATGTAACTATCAGAGATAGATATCAAACAAAAATATTGTGATGAAATAACATATAATGTAATATCACGGAAAAGATGTTTCCGATGCCGGGCGCATATCACGATCACATAGACTAAGCGAGTTGCCAAATGTAAATAATAATAGTGTTTTAAGACTAGTTTATAGGTATTTTTGTCTGATTGTCAGAGTTTTTAGCTTGCGGATACATGGGTGGAACAAAAACCTTGACGAATTTTTTATGTGCTGCGGTTTTTTTATTACTTTAGGTTGCCTTGTTATAAACTTTTGATGTATGCATATGTATGCACACATGTTTATAATGAGAATTATTCGTATAAAACGCGTTTTCATTTCGTACAATAGAACAACGATCATCGTATCTTATCCTACAACTAAATCTGTGGCTCTAGTGAAAAGGGGTACGAGTAAAAGACAACATTACAAGGAGACGCGAAAAATAGTTATTAAGCGTTAAGTGTTTCTCAAGTTTCCTTGTAAAGTGGGCTTTTTTTACATGTACCCCTTTTCACTAGAGCCACAGAAATTATATGTGATAGCTGCTACTTTTGATTACTTTATAAATTATTGATGTGTTTTATTTTGTAAAATAAATCCACTAGTTTGTTATAATTATTAAAATACAAAGATCGAACGTCCACGTCAACAAGGAAAGTCCTTCGACCCGACAGGACTCGAACCTGCGACCACGGGATCCCATCACCATTGCTTTACCAACTAAGCTACAGGTCGAGTTGCCAAGTCGACAAATTTCTTTAATGTGTCTGTTATAGACCTTTGCACTGAGTTTTCGGCTTTCGACACCGTAGCGACATCTATAAGTGATTTTATGAAAATGGTGAGTTGTGTTCCATTTTTGCATTCAATAATTATACAAACTTAAATATCAAATGTCTTGTACTGGTACTAGATGACGAGTGGCAGTGTATGGTAAAACAGAAATTGGTTTTAGTGACACTGTACTGTATAACTGTAAACTATGTTTATAAATAAATAATTTTTAAATGCTCGCAACTTGAGCCAATTAGGCTCAGTATAGATAACAAGTTCAGTGTCTCCACCATGAGTTTGCATTGACAGTTGTCGGTAACGAAAGCGTAAGGTCCAATTTACATTTGGAAAAAAGAGAATTTATGAAACAAAATGAACTTATTACAAAAAGGCTTTCAAAAATTAAATACGAATTTTAAGGTAATTTTTTTAACCGTGCCGTAATGAACTTCATACGTACAAATTAAATACGACCCAAAAAACAGGTCTTCTTACGCGTCTTACGGAAAATTCCTACCGTATCGTATCTACACAGTACGATACACAATTGCACAGAGTTCATCATGCTTTACAATTTGCTTACAAACTTTCCACGGCAATGTAAATTGTGGCTGAAGTATTTGACAATTTGTGCAACGCCCCTAGCGGTCACAAGCAGTAACATTTAATATACAAATCTTTTACGCGATCGTTGTCTACTGTGACTATGAATGCATGGTAGGTTCTCGTGTTTATAGAAAAATGTCGAAACTACAAAAATTTTAATTGTCAGTAGCTAATGACGACGCCTTATTGTTTCTTCCATGTGTTCGCAATATTTAGAATAAATTTTATTGTAAAGTGAAGTAGCTGACTGTAGATGTTCTAGATTTTTTCTAGCCCTACTTTTAATTTAGTCCTTAACTTTAACTCTCGTGTGTCCAGAGGGAATCGCCAGCGTTTTATATTATCATTTATTTTTATTTCTAACAATGTCTGTTGATATTTGATGTATTAAATTATATTTTCTAGACATAATGTGGTATTTATTTATTACTTCACGGTATAACTTGCGTAAAAAAAAATTATGAGAAATTACTGAGTACTCTAATTATAGTAATCACATTTGCTATAGCCTTCACCAGTTCGTGACTTCAGAAGTCACGAACTTGAATTAAGGTAAAAGAAAACAAGATCAGAAAGTATACAAAGTCTGATTCTTTATTCTGTGTAATCCAGTTTTTTTCACTGTACAGGGAATTAACAAGGGTTCAGTGGGCAACAATTCTCACAACACTTTACAAACGATATTTATTTCAAATTTACTAGGTATATGTACATCACGCGGGGGCGTCGTGAGAACGATTTGAGGTCGACAACACGGTACAAAAACATCTCACTCAAATTCACAGTCTAAATAGGTACATTATTACTTGCACAATACTGCATCGAAATTCTAAATACGTCACAGGAGTCGACTAGTTGAAAAAAAAATACGAATCGATCGAAAGAAAAAATCTTACACACTAGGTACCGTAAAATTAGTTACACTTTATACAATCGCAAACACTTCGAGGAAGATCATGCAATAAACAATGTAAAAATCGCTGTTACAAAACGGGGGAATTTAACCCGTGAATGCATCGGAGTACGGCCGCGAGGCCCGTCGCCGCGTCACGCGAAGCCCGGGGGCGAACGAAGAGACGAACGTCGAGGAGCCTCGGCCGCGGGGGACCTGATTGGGCGTCGTGTGCAAGTGAGTGAGCTCGTACGTGGCTTGGCTGTGGGGCGTGGCGCTACGAGCGCGCCGTGTGGTTGTGCTGCGCAGGCGACGCGGACCGCCCGGCCGGAGCCGCCGTAGGCGCCGTGTCGTTGTGCTCCTCGGGCGGCGGCTGGCGGCCGGCGCTGGCCCGCAGGCAATCGCCGTGCGCCTTATACTCGATGGGCATGGACGGCGGCAGCTGCAGGATCCGCCGCAGCGCATCGCGGACGCGTGACGCGGCCACCGTGTCCGACGCTGTCCGGTGCCACACCGCTAGGTGGTCTTCCTGCAATTGCCGCCAAAAACAAAATCACTCTCACAAGTCAACGCTTTGACGACATTATATTAAATATCGAACTCTCCTATTTCCCATGGAAACGAAAAAACCAAATCAATTTGTGCCAAATCAAACGCACAGTCCAGTCAACTTAAAAATTCTTTTTTGTTTAATACAAGTAATTTCGTGTCAAAGCCAAAGTTAATGACAATAATACCTGAAAACGCACGGAGAGTACGACACCGCACAACTCCGCACCAACCATGAACTGTTCACCGAGCATCGCCATGCACAGGTCCTCCCAAGCTCGCCCCGTCTGCGACTTACGTAGCCTGACCACCTGAAAGTAAACAGTGCAGCATTACATTTAGACCTTGACATGTCACATGTCAACTGGTGACCAAAACACTATACGAGGAGAATTACATGTACTAACCCACTTCCCGCCATTGACATTAGCCGGGTCCTCCCACATGGGCTTGATGCCGATCTTGAAGAGGTGCAGGTCGGAGAGTGGTGGAAGCTCCGCGGGCCGCGCCAGGTGAGTGTACAGTCCCCACCACTGCTCCACGCTGGCCACGCGACCCACCAAGCGAAGTGCCTATGAGCAATATTTTTTATCAATAAAGTATAAGAAATTGAAGTAGGGCAGGCACAATAAAAAACATTAACTATCAAGTAGAGATAAATTTTGTATACAAAGCCCGAGAAATAAGAGAAAGACCTATATCATACTGCTATTACAGTAGTGTTGCAACTCAAAAAATGTGAAATTCAAGATTATACTATAACTGAATGTCAAATTTGAATCTCTAAACATGAATACAAACGTCATTAGAATATTGTAAGAAACAATTAAAAGATGTCCACTTAACTCAAAATGCGACAAATATGTTTGTGACCTAGTTTTGGACAAAACAGCCCTAATTCAATAAAATTAAATGGTTTTTCCATTTTATTTTGAAATATATAAATAAAATATCATTCACAGGAAGAGTATAATTTGCTTTTCATCGATTCTGAAATAAATACACTTTTTGAATTAATACACTATTGTATAATTAAATATTGTATAACAGGGTGTTATATATGTGTTACATTGGAAATAAAAGATTTTTTTATGACTTAGTCATTTTGTGACAAGTGTGAATCACTAATAGTGAACAATTTCAATGTTTCTGCTTCACATAAAACTCAAATTTCACTTATTTTTAGTATGTTACTTAATATAAATGCAAAATTTAGTTATTGTAAAACAGATATATTCTGAGGTACTATATAGCCTATTATTAAGCGATTAATATTGTTACATGTTTGAAAAAATCCTATTCACTCTAGCTTTGAATAGCACTGACTTGTAGTTTGGAGAAACAAATGTTGATTTTCTATTCCATTCCTTTGGTATAGTAAATTTAAACTATTGTTTACATTTAGAGGTGTCTTGAAAATACTGTAGATCTCAATTGTAATTTAGTATAAATACAAAAGAGATGGTCAGACATTAAGGTTAATTTGTCAGTTTGTTGGCACAAAGGCCAATTTTTATAAGACACTAACGGTATTCTAGAACTCTACTCAATGCTCAAGTCAGGATTGCACTGGAAATACGACTCTAATGGCAGGGACTTTAGTATGATTTCCAGTGCTTTGAATACTCAAATCCTGACTTGAGCATTGAGTAGAGTTCTGGAATACGACCCTTAAACTCAGTAGCATTTAGCAAAGGGGAAACTTGGTTAATACCTAGATTTAGCCAGTTTTTTTATATGGAAATTAAATACTGTGTTGGGAACCTAATGTTAGTGTTGCTAATAAATAAACAACTAAATAATAATAAAAAAATTGATATGTAAGAATGTTTCATTTTCAACTGTATTTAATTATTTATTTTCTACAATCTTAAATTCATCAAGGTGTGCAAAATTTTCAGTAGTAACTGAAAATTTTCAAATTATAACAGGTTATAGCAACATGTTTGTACAGATGTTAAAAGTAAATTCATACATATTATATCTTAGGTTTTCGCAATTGTTTTTTCGGATCTAAGTCAGCCAGCTGAGATCATGGGACCTGTAAAGGGCCCGAAACATTGATATGGTTGAAAAAACATTTCCATTTCATATTTATGAAAGGAAATGTGGATAAGATTCCGGTAAACATTGTTTTGCAATGTATTTACATGAATACTGGTATGAAAATAAATGGTCATTCACAGTAAAGGTGGAATTTTAAGGAAGTGAATTTATTAACTATGTAAATTTATTAAATGTGTATCAAAAATATATGTATTATTGTAATGTAATTATTTTCATCATGCTCTTTCACACCCCTCATAAATAGTGAAGAAGCCAAAATGTTTATTAAAATAAATGTCATATTCAGCCAGAGTCAGGGATGCCGGTTCATGATACAATGAATTATTTGTGTATTATTCCAGTTACTTCTTTAAGGTCTGTACAGCCCTTCATCACATGAACAACATATCTATTGCGATCACCACTAATTACAACTTGGGAGTCAAGACCTGTAGAATTAAAGAACTGTAGGACTTTCTTAGGTATAGTATAGTATAGTATAGTATAGTAGGCCCTTCATTTTCTTAGGTCTGTTTTAAGGCTGGAGTGAGTTTTTTTTTATAGTCATTAATGGGCAACAAGGACCTTAGTGTCTCTTCCCGTTTTTTAAAGCACCTGAAACAACCATAAGGTATCTCTCTCTATGCATAGACTAATGGTGATTATCTTCTTTGTCCTGGCCTTTTGTCCCATTTCTTTTGGGGTCAGATATCTTACTCCTGGTGTGCCAGTCCTGGTGATTTTGCAAAAGCTCAGTGTCTCGACCCATCATCTTCATAATGTTTATAATATTATTCTAAACATGTATGCTGATAACTGTAGAAATGAACTGCATTTTCTGTATTTTTATTAACTTAGTATGGTGTATGAAGATCCACAGTGGGAAACACAGGCACACCAGAGGACATAAAAACTGTCAGAGCCAGAAAAGTCCTTTAGTTCTTTAATGTTGTCGGCCTTGGTGTCGTTGCTCGGCCGTCGCAGTAATGTGAACATTACTGCGTGCCAGTTTCGAAGGGCAAGGGTACTGGTGAAATTACAGGCACATGGGACTTGTCAACTTAAATCTCAAGGCGCTGTGGCAGTGCCCCTCAAATCTTTGTGATTTAAAGCTCTGGGTGGCAGTGCAACTGTTATAGACAGGCTTGTCTTACCACCAGACACACAACTTGTTTGTCCTGTCATTTAGTTATAAAAAAAATAAAAAAAGCCACCCTAATAATAATAACGATGTCAGGACCATGCATGGTTTGGTGTATTTGCTGCCAATTTTATTATTAAGAGTCTTACGCAAGCAAGAAACATTATGTATGTTCTGAAATTAGCATAATTTAATTCAAATAAATTACTTTCTAACTTTCTAAAACAAAATTCAAAAGTGCAATTTAATACTGTTTTAGGTTTCTAACTATTAAAAGTTAAGTTTCCTTGTCTGAGTCTAGCAGATAATAGAACTTACCTATAGAATAGTTTCTAAGTTGGATATGGGTTTAGGTATCAATGGTAGACAGGGAATAGGGTTGTAAGTATACCTGTCCATAACCAGTGGTGGAGGCGGAGAGGTCACGGGCAGGCGGTCGCCGTGAGAACCACATCCAGTAGCTATACTCCAGTTTGTGCTCGTTCGGAGGTACGGGAGGAGGAACCGCTTCCTCTGTGTTCCTCTCGTCTTCATCGCCGCCTCCGCCATGGTTTTGCGTTGCGCCCCCCGCACCACCCTCCCCCGATCGTCGTTCAGGCACATTTAAATTGTAAAACTTGCACATTTTCCTTTCAGTCATGTTATTCTAAATATTGTACTAACATGTTTCACTAACGGCCTAACCTAGGACACGTTTCTTATTTTGAGGTACCAGACTTTATCAAACGAAAACTATGATACTATTATTATACTACAAAATTTAAGTCAGCTACAAGTTAATCAATTTATTTATTAATAAATATATCTTTTAGTCAGCCTATTCCCTCTTTTTCTGTGTATAACCTTTTTCTTTCCGTCATCAAAATTCAAACTGTCAAAAATGTCAGCATGGGTGAAACCACACAAAATTAATTGCATATAATATTTCAAGGTAAACGAGTTGCGTTATATACATCTTATTGTTACACAAAAGAGATGCAAGATAAAAAAGAACACTTTGGTATTTAGCTGGTTAATATTTGTACAGCGTATGTCCACAGATTAAAAAATGTATATTCCATCACGATTAAAGCTACAAACATACCATTGGACGAGTTTAGGCCGTGAATTTTGTCTTTCACAGTCACAACTAGTGTTGGGCCATGGAAAAAAATTATCATTTTAATGTAATGTTCTACGTTTTGAAGTTTTATTTAGCGAGAATAAAAAAAATTAACTTGTATGTCTAACAGCCACGTAACAGAAAAACGAGATTTAAAATTATCTCACAATAGCCAAAAAACCTCCAACAACCCTTTTGACAGGTGTCAACGTCAACTGTGGAAAAATAAAGAAAAAATATTTGAAATATGCCCGGAAAATATTTTGTTGAATCAATATTATTTTCAATTTAGTTTTTGTCTAACTTTCTCTTAGCTATACAATTTTCATTTATAATTCAAGCCAAATAAAAATTCAAATTATATTTTCAAACGAAGAACATAGGTAACACTTCGAATTGTATTATTCCAATTTTTGAAATTTTTCGGAAAATTACCTAACAGTAGTGATCGAAGACTTGGCTTAATAGATTATTCCGATGCCGTGATATTAATATACATGTATGTACGAAAAAAGAATGTTATCCAATAATTTTATATTATTTCGAAGCACCACCGTCGAAAACATTTAATTTTTGTAATGGAATACAAGAAAGAAACCACTCTGATTCTTGGCTGTATAGGCATTAGTGCCTTTGCCTTTTCAAATGGAAAGAAAACAGTATAAAAAAAAGAAAGATTTGACCCTTGACAGTTATTGGTTTGTTTTTGATAACTTTAAATTTTGCGTCGGATATTTTATGAATTATTTAGAATAGTTCTTAGTTATGTTTAAATATAATTAACAACACGCATTAATAGCTATTTATAAGTTATAAAGTAGTTATTTAAGAAGTCTAAAATGGCTAAAGCAGAGGCTACCGGTGGAACGAGTACCCAGATTTTAAACATCGAGTTTATGAGATCCCTGGTCAAACAATACTCCGAATTGGTTAATAAATTATTTCTTCTTCAAACTGATAAACTTATATCTACCGTAGAAAGAAGCGAATATTGTGTATTGTATTTTTCAGTAACGTATTTGTTAAGGTTATATTTACTATTTCTTTATAATTGTAAACAAACGTTTCTATGTATACATTAAGATAATCGTTTTCGATTTGCTGTTCATAAATAGATTCTCTTTAATATGATTACCATTGTTATTAAATTGAACGGTGTACATTTATATAGTGTTCTCATTGCTTTAGGGTCAATGGACAAGTGCACTGTTCTGGGCGGATGCGGCGGCAGGTACAGGGAGCGCGGGGGGTGCGGCTAGCGGCGACGACGTGTGGTTACTGGCTAGCACAATGTTGGCACGAGGAGAATTACACCGGGCTGCATATGCAGTAACTTCGAGGGGATTACACAGGTGAATAGTGTTGACCCAGTTGCGTTTGTTTCTATTTGTTTAAATCCCTCGGTGCTAGGTATGTAGTACTCTATCTTCGTATTTAAAAGAGGAAGCTCTTGTCGAAGGAGTCATCACCAACCATCCTTATTTAGCACCTTAACCTTGATTTCCTGATACAACACAACATTAACTTTTTGCTTTAACTGATCTAACTAACTTTTCGTAGCAGTAGAGCTAAAGAGTTTGTCCAGGGAAATACTGCCACCTTACATATTTCTGCTGCCAAATGCTAATGTAAGCATTACTGCGCGCATAGTGGCCATTTCCCTCAGAGCTTTGCGATTTGAAGCTCTGAATGGTACTGCTACTGCATGGGCAGGTCTACCACCAGGTACACAACTTGTTTGTCCCATCACTTGTATCCTCTATCTTCCACTATCTTTTTCTTCAATCATTCCTAATATTAAAAGTAATATTTGACTTGTTAGGACAATTGCCAAAAGAAAATGTTATTGTTTTTCCAGGCATTAATAGAAGGCTGCATCAATTACTGTATTTTCATTATCATTCTTTTTACTACAACTAAATTATTGTGATAAAAATACAAAAAAAAACTAAAAAACAAAAGAAAGCAAAGTTTTTTAGTTTCAGAAGCCCTGATAGCAGCCTACAGTGCCAAACACTAGAGTAGCAGTCGAAGAAGAAGAAGTCACTCGGTTCATAAACGACAACCTTTCCGTGTTTGTTTTTTGAAAGTAATGCAAAAATTTCTGAGCATGTTTGAGAAAATAATATTTACAGAGCCTGCACATGGAGCGGCCACTATGGAGAGACACCAAGTAGCAGGAAAGGGAACAATTTGTCAGAAAGTCTTTACATGTGACTAAATTGACCATAGTACATAGGATATATATTTTTTTTATAACATCAAGTGACGGGACGAGCAATACGTACACCTCATAGTAATCTAGAAGCCTGTCCATAATGCAGTGCCACTCAGAGCTTTAAACCGCATAGATGTGAGGGGCACTGCCACTGCGCCTGTCAGACATAAGTTGACAAGTTCCATGTCATTGAGGATAGTGCAATTACTCGTAACTAGCATTTGATTATGAGTTTCCATTTCGGTATTTTAGTAGCCAAATCAAATCCGCGTAAATGTCGTGACAGCCATATTTGCGCCATTTACGGGAATCTATAGTTATCAGTCCATACACAACATAATATAATGCTTACTATGCAAAATTGGAAGTCGTGATAGCTATAGAAATAACAAAATAATAATGTCTAATCCCTCTCCTGTGAAATTTGGTTTACTGCAGATACGCGCCTTTTTACCGATATAGATTTGCACTATCCCTGACGATTTATCTATAATTTCATCAGCACGTGGGTAAACCTTCAAAACCAGAACACAGTAATGCTGACGTTATCGCTTGGCGGCAGAAATAGGTAGCAGTACTTCCCTGTAAAATAGAAATAATTAATTAAAATTCATTTATTTCAGACGACATCTACTCTGTCTCGGCGTGGCGATGCGTGCGTACGTGTCGGCAAAGGAGCCGACAGCCGCGCTCACGCTCTACGAGGAATGTGATGATATATTATTGGAGCCACGAAGTACCGACCAGACTCATAATGTAAGATCCATGTTCAATCAAGTTCTCCAAATTTAAACAGCTAAGTTTTGTATTGAAAATGAAATAAATTTTTTTTGGATCTAAATCCCTTATATTAACAATATTGATTGTAATGAATATTATGGTGTTGTACTACCATGATACTAATTTATGATAGATACTTATATACATACCACATAGGTGGCACATGCATTACCGAAAAGGCCTACTTTTTTGTCTATTGTACTCGAAAAACAAAGCAATAAGATGCACCGGTGCAAATAATATTTCTTCAACTGTAGATGATTAATTATTATTAGAATGATCGAAAGAAAAATTCCTTCGACCCGACAAGACTCGAACCAGCGACCACGGGAACACCGTCGCCTCGCTCTTCCATCTTTTTTTTTTTTTTTTTTTTTTATATGTATACATGACAGGCAAATGACTCCACTCCACCTGATGTGGTGGTGAAGTGGAAAGTGGTATCCAAACGCGAAGGAACCTAGTGCAGCGATGAAATCCTCACTGCACTAGCCACCTCCACCCTGCCTGCCTACAATATGCCTCTTCACGCCTCGTTTGAAGGACCCCATATCATAAGAGGGAGGGAAGACATGTGCCGGAAGGGAGTTCCATTTGTCAACCGTGCGGCAGAGAAAGGAGCCACCGAACCTTTTAATACGCGATGGAATTCGGCAGGTAGTGAAACGGAGACTACGAAGGCCAGCACGCGTGCTTCTGAGCAGGAACGGGGAAGGGGGGATGAGGTTGAACAGCTCTGAGCTACAGGTAGAATTAGCAGGACGACGAAATTCTTATACGTGTCTGTTATATGATCTTTGTATTGACTGTTTTCGGCTTTCGACGTCGTACGTGTATGTGATTGTTTTTTTGCAGAGAGCACTAGCAGGAGTGCTCGTGTGGCAAGCGCGAGCGCTAAGCCTGCTGGACCGGCGCGACGCGGCGGCGACGGCGCTGTCCAGCGCGCTGCGCGTCGACGCCGCGTGTGTAGAGGCCCTAGACCTGTTGCTTGATCAACACGCATTTGCTCCATCACAGGGTGAGTGTATCTTGTCACCATTATCTAGTTGGTAGACCAGCCCTAAAGCATAGTATAAAAAGGCAAGTAGGGCAATTCCCGCGTATTCGGCGTGTAAGTGCCTGTATTTTGCTCGTAGCGTAGGGTTGTCACATGGCAACCGCGTGTTCGGCGCGTAAAACCCAATGCAAAATATTTCGCTCGGAGAGTAGGGTTGTCACATGGCAACTCCCGGTTGTTCGGAGCGTGAATGCCTATACGTAATATTTCGCTCGGAACGTACGGTTGTCACTTGGCAAATCCCGCGTGTTCGGCGCTTAAATGCCTATACATAATATTTCTCTCGGATCGTGGTGTTGTCACATGGCAAATCTTTTTTTTAAATAAAATATGAGCGCGCATTTGACCTCCATCGCACCTGATGGAAAGTGACGATGCGGTCAACGATGGAACATGCACACGTAAATAATTACCGTGAAAAGACCCAAGTTGTAACATTTAGGGAACAAGTCTGCAGGCAGGGAATTCCACTCCATGGCTGTTCGCCATATAAATGTGTAAAAGCGTAGCGCTTCGTGCGAATCTTTGGAATATCCACAACATAGGGGTGGAACCCAAATGCACACCTAAATAATGCCTATTCACTCTTTCCTTGAAAAGACCCAAGTTATAACATTTAGGGAACAAGTCTGCAGGCAGAGGCTTTAGAAATGTCCAAAGGTGTTTTTGCAAGTGCTTCGCCTTGCTTTTCTATGGCCTCGTTCCATATATGACAAGCACACACAAGAAGATACCCAGTAGATCGCCCTCGTCGGAATTCGTACTGGCGATCCTTGGGGAGGTCGTTGTCTTCAAGGTACGACAGGAGACGATTCGGAACTCCCGCGTGTTCGGTGTGTAAATGCCTATACGTAATATTTCGGTCGAGGCGTAGGGCTACTATTTTAACGTTACTATTTTAGTTGTACCTACAGGTTGTAAACATAATTTGAAAAAAGTTCAGATGTGCATCACAGTGTCCTCGTGCTATATGAAAGTAACCTTTGTCAATTGCAGTACTTACGGATTCTTATCTCGATTATGGGAGTATTATTTTGAGTTACAAAACAAATTCTGAACAATTCTGAACTTGAGGCACTCTTGTTTAAACAACCATATAAACACGTCTACTATTAGATATAATTTTTTTAAATGTTAGTAAATGTAAAAAATCGGTCCACTATTTGAAAAGCAGCTATATGAACTATTTTGGTTTAAACCACTGTTCGTGAAAAGCTGCGGTATGCTTTCAGAGAGCGAGTTAATAGAATCCCTGCCCATCGCATCGCAGCTGGGTGCGGCGGAGGGCGCGCTGGTCCGCGCGGCGTACAACGAGCGCCTGCGCCGATACGCACCACCCACGCCGCCCATGGATACCACCCCGTCAGACCCTGACTGTCCGGTGAGTGAATTTATACATGTACTTATATTTTGGAAACATGGCCTCCTAGAAGAAGGTACCTAGCGTAATTAAAAGAAGAAGCAGAATTTTTAGATAAGTGTAGACATAAAAACATAAAAATTGTTCATGCGCGTTTTGGCGTGAAGATTACTGGAATCCGCTGGATGTGAGCAGCGTAAAACGGGTATTTGAGGTGATAGGCCTATGTGGATAACTAAATATTTTGTATAATGAAAAATATTCCCACTATTCGCAGTAAAATCCATTCAGTAATTTTTTTAAACACCCACCGTTTTTGAGTTACAACAGTATTCTGTTTGATGTGCAAATGTTACTCGCTTCAATTGTTTTTGATTCACCTATACGTGTCAGATAACACAAGAAGTGGAAGCGGCGCGCTCGCGCACAGCAGAGGCGGCGATGTGGCGCGGGCGCAGACTCGCCGCCGCCTGCGAGTGGGCTGAGGCGCTAAAAGCGCTTGACCAAGGTTATCATACGTTTACGTTTTTACTTTACTTCGTTGGCTCGTAACCATTTGCTATAAGAACTATTTTATTCGCACTTTTACTCGTACGACTAAATATCTGTTATGTATCATGTTACTATTTATTGATTTTTTTAAAAATGATAGTGTTTTGACTCTTTCTCACGAACGATAAAAAGATTCCCTGAACTGCTCATGACCGGTTTGAGACCACCTGCTGACTGTGCTCTACATATTAACCTTGCGCAGGGGTCTTTTTATTCAACAATAACTTCTAAGGTGACAATTGTTACATCGATTTGAAGAACAACTCAAAAACTAACAGTAAAATACAAAAACAAGTAATGCCGTTTAATAAAGGCGCCGTGTGTAACTATTCTTACTTTGCAGTGGACCCGTGGTGCTGCGCAGAAGTACGCGTGGCGTGTCTCGTGGAACTGAAAAAGAGTTCCGAACTTTTCTCTTTCGCTCACTTGCTCGTTGACGCCTACCCGCATACCTGGCAAGCTTGGTTTGCTGTTGGATGCTATTACTATCAAATTGGTAAGTGCAATTGTTTTTATTTTTATCATATTTTAAATGTAGACAAACTAAGTGTTATTATTACATGATAATAAATACAGTTGTGTAAAGAGTAACAGTAGAGGTCCTTATGAAAGAGTTCGGCCAGGGAAGTACTGCCACGTTATCTATTTCTGCTGCCAAGGAGTAATGTCAGCATTACTGTGTTCCTGTTTTGAAGGGTAAGGGTGCTGGCACATGGGACTTGTCAACTTATGTCTCAGGGTGACGGGCGCAGTGGCAGCGCGCCTCTAATCTTTGCATTTAAAGAGCTGAGTGACACTGCAACTGTTATGGACAGGCGTGTAGCTTACCATCAGGCGCAAACTTGTTCGTCCTTTTCACTTGATATTATAAAACAAAATATAGATTCAGATTCATTATTTCTTAAATATAACACTACAGTATAAATTGCAGTACACATCGAAGTAAAAGAAATTATATTGAGATCGTCAGACAATAATGAAAATTATAAGTAAATACACAATAAATAGAAAATGAACAATTCATTATTTAATATTGTTATCATTAAATTACATATCAAATATCATTCTCCATCAAGGATCGTCATAAGTTGATAACAATTATACAAGAGTATGTTAATGCGGTAAAAATAGAAAATACTCAAATGTAGATGTATATTACAAGGCAGGAGCTCCCAAATACCAGCTTGACCCATTTGACTCCATCCAACGTAAGGTTGTTCCTTTTTTCGATGATCCCAAACTCGCAGACGGTATGGAGCCCCTTAGCCTACGGAGTGACTTTGGCTCTCTGTGTGTGTTCTACCGCGTTTATAATGGGGAGTGCTCTGATGATCTTTTCAAACTGGTGTCACTGTCTCGTTTCTAACATCACTCCTCCCGCCAAAGGAATAGAGTCCTTCTCCACATCTTAGATGCCTGGCATTGTTGGACCACGTGTTCATCTCGTCCGTTTCTTCCTCGAACTTGCAAGATGTGGAATGATCTTCCTCCTGAAGTATTTCCTTTGCGCTATGACATGGGGTTCTTCAAAAAGCGTGTTTACAGGGCTCTCAAAGGCTGGCAACGCATAGGTAGCTCATCTGAGGTTGCAAATGTCCATGGGGTACGATGAACACCTCCCATAAATTGGCTCGTCTGCTCGGTTGCCTTCTTCTTTACATAAAAAAAAATTACAATAACGACTTTACAGCTATTTTGACGATTTAACCTTCACTGGATTTGCGAAGTAGCAAATTAATTTACATCTACTGCTTTTTAACAGTAATCGTGTGTAAGTCGTGTGGGTCGTATGTGAACAAGTGTGTATTCGTATGTCAGGAATACGATCATTTCAAACACAATCCGCCAAAGTAAATGCGCTCCGAACATGCGCTCGCTTTCACAAATACCAACATATACTTTGCCGGGATACAACAACGTATATGGAATACATGCTACCAGAAATTCTGAACGACCAACCAGACACAGTGTTAAGTGACATTAAGGGTGATGTCAAGAAATGCAAAACTGTTTTAAAGAGACACTATCTCGGTTTATAGTAAAATATCTATAGCACTTATTTAAATGTGGACATATACTCTAGAACTAGTTAATATTGTAGTGAATTGTAAGTTAATTTAACTGTCGAGCTTGTTAGCTCTTCACTAGGTGGTTAAACCACTTCACCTAACGATAAAGAAGAGTCGCTTTTTATAAAATTTGTTCTTGTAATTCAATAAATAAATTAAAGTAAAGAAAAAGCGACACGACTGTCTATAATAGTTGTGCCGTTCAGAGCTTCAAATCGTAAAGATTTTAGGGGCACTTGCCACTGCGCCCGTCACCCTGAGATAAAAGTTGACATATCCCATGTGCCTGTAGTTTCACCAGCACCCTTATCCTTCAAAACCGGAAGTTACGCTCACACTACTGTTTCGCGTTTGGAACTCCTTTACAAGGAGCTCTAAAGTAATTATATACAATTTTATTTAGTAATTATTAGTTAGTAGTAATTATTAGTTTTATGTAAGTACGTAATAACGTACGGGAGCATTTGAACGTTGTAGGCAAAAGTGACTTAGCACGGCGGTACCTCAGCAAAGCAAAGAGTGTAGAAGCAGGCGCGGGCTGTGTGTGGCTGGCCTACGGACACAGCTTCGCGCATGACGGAGAACACGATCAGGCTATGGCGGCATACTTCAAGGTACGAATTTAATTATCGATAGGGTGGTCAAAAATGGCGGGGATTCAAACCACGGCGATGGTTTGAATCCCTGTCACGGTATTATAGCATGGTTACGTAGCTCAGGTGGCGTAGCGAGAGGTACTTTATAAATATAAACGACGATGTATCATAATTATAACTTTATACGTGTATTTAATTTCGAAGCTTTATCCAGAACTCCTAGATGTCTGTTTGACATTAACACTCTGGTATTCTTACAATTGTAAATACAAAACTTTAAAAAATTGTAAATACTACAGTATGTACAGTCGATGCTCTAACGCACCTGACCCCCTTTGCAACCTTTAGTTCTGAGAGCTTTCTTACGCATTTAACAGAAAAGTGTAAAGGCTTTTTGGTTTAAATTTATATTTGGAGTCAAAGATCAAATTGGCTTTAAAAGTTTCTTAAAACATCGTTCACTAATATTGCAATAAGGAAGTCATATCAAAATGAATTTTACGGCTCACAGGTTAAAGGTTAAGTTTGCTTAACACCTTTCCTCACACTGATCTACTCAAAACCAAATAGTCGGTCAGGTATCTTAGGGCATCAACTGTACCTATGACTTTAATTTGTAAGTTTATTTTAAATTTTTTCAATATTTGAAGTTCATGGTAGTAAAAACATCATGATTTTCAATAAAATAATTATTGCAATTAATATAGCGACATCTCGCAGCAGTCTCTGGTAGCTGTAAAGGTACCAGGTTGAGTGAAGAAACTTTCATAAGTTTCTCGCAAAACAAAGATCAGCAACGGACACAGAGAAATTCGTCGTATCTGTTGACTCGACCTTTAACTCAGTTGGCTCAGAGGTGGCAAATGTTAATGCAAGTGGGCATGCCAACAGCTCCATTAACGATCTGGAAAATAGAGAGGTACTGTACGTGCACCCGAGGCATTAGCGTCTTGAGAACCGGATGAAGTCCGCGACAACGGTCTGTGACAACCCTGTCCACGGGCTGATATGGAGTCAGTGTCTGAACTTTACCTTATAAAACCTAGTAAGAAAGGCAGTGCTCTTCCCGTATACCCAAGGGGTTGGTGAGGAGGGTCACTATAAACAAAACTTATGTAGAAATATACGGAAATGTAGTTCAATTGGTAAGAGCGTAAGCCACGGTGAGTCAACAGACGCTGGTTCGAGTCCAGTCGAATTGTATCAATACTAATAACAAACTAGTAGAGTATTTTCCCAAAAAATATATTGTGAATACCATGGTTTATAACCATTATAACTCATGGATATTCAATGAAATAAATACTAATTAATATACTGTCTAAAACATTCTAGGCGAGCCAGCTGATGCCCGGTTGTCACCTGCCCCCTCTGTACGTCGGTGTGGAGTGCTCTCTACTGAACAACGTTGCTATGTGCGAGCGTTTTCTCACACGCGCTGCGCAACTACACAACTCTGAAGTACGAATTTTTGTTTAGTTTATTTACTTGTGTGTAGAGGGCCATATAATATATCGTCAACGTTTTAGCACGAATTGACGTAACTTGCAATTATGTCGGAAAAATCTTACTTACATATTTCGATTCTGTATATTATGAAGTGGAATGTCGATTATTTATCGCAGTTCTGCACATTTGTTTTCACATTTGTGCACATTTGCGCGCGCAATTATTTTACTGGTTTTTTTTTTTCAGGTCATGGCGACCATTGACCTCGAATAATCTCTAGTAACTAATCGAAATTCAAAATTCGTGCTCCGTCACTACATCTAGAACCTCTCTACGCCTATTGACCAATAATTGTATTTTTATGCTACAGTGGCGCGGCGTGAAAATTTTTGTTAGTAAAGCCGGTTAATAAAATAACAAACCTTGTGAGACAGAACTCACGAAGCGGTTTTGACCCGCGCCTGCTGCGGTTGCGGGACGGCGGTTTTGTGCGGTCACGTAGCCGCCACGGTTGCGGAACGGCCCGCAAACTTGGCGGGAGAGTATCGCAAGGCGCGCGGTTATTTACGATCGATTGAGATCGTCAATTAAGTCTCAGACGTCGCCATGGACTCACAACAAAAACGAGCTATCGCGTTATACTTACTTTATCGAAGAATTAAAAGAAGAAGGCCTAAAAGATTCAGGGTGCATCCTCTGATTCCGGGAAGAAATCGTTACGGATTATTCGTTGTTCTTATTAATGAGTTAAAAAAACAAGAAGACAAATTCTTTAATTTTATTCGGATGTCCGTATCTACTTATTCAGAACTTTTAAGAAAAATGGTAACTGGTAGGAAAATAATTGATCGACTTCAACATCCGTAACTTGCGAAATTGACACGCGCTGCCAAATCGAAAATCAACCACAAAACGGCGTGGGAAGGAAAGACCCAACCCGCGCGCGTGGAACGCGACGCCCGCGCCCTCTGCGGTCGGTCCGCGGGCGACGCGTTGCGCGCGCGCGGTTTGCGGCCGCCGCGAGTAACCGTCTCCGCTGCGGGCGTAAAACGCGTCGTGAAATGTGCTACTAAATTTTGCATACATTTCTACGTTCTTCGGAGGCCGTGGTCCCGCAACCGCAGCGGGCGCGGGTGAAAATCGCTCCATGAGTTCTTAGCCTAACAAAATCTTATTTTTTGTCATAAAAACTGTGCATATAATAATCGAATTGGACTAAAGCGGCTATTTACAAATACATAGTATAGAAAAAACAAAAAATGTACCTGTTAAAAAATCTTGAAAAGACGCCTTGGCGAAACTTAAAACAACACTTATTAACAGACAAGACACTAATAAAGTTAATTTCACTGGTTCCATAACACTAAATAATTAAAATTAAAGTAATAAATTTTATATTTAGCGTTCCATTATTTTAACAATTAATTACTTGTGAACAAAGTTTCATGTCGCTAGAATTGCGACAAATAAATGCAATTTTTGCCACTTTACTTTTTAATTAAAACTGCTAATTAACACGAGCTTCTCTTTCCTTTACGTAGGCTAGGCCTAGTAAAACAAAACACCTAAACAAACATTTTTGTAACGCTATTTATTGTTCAACATTTACAAAATGCTAATAGACCTTTTTTAAATTAATATGTTATTATAATATTTGTATCATGGTAAAAAAAAGTTTTAGACTTGGCAACAATCTTTCCTAAGAAACACATTGGCGGCAACTTAATACAGGTCTTTAAAAAATTAGTAACTTTCACGCTATAGTCCTAAGGTTTAAGTGAATATTCGACCATACAAATCAGACAAACAAATCAGACAAATACTATGATTGAAATGTAGCGAGTTTCAAAAAGGTAGGGTCTGAAAAACAGCTTAAGTTGAGACTCTATCCTTTTTATCTACACAGTATCTATAAGTGATGTTATTTACGACTAAACTGTTTTGTAAATGTAGATAAATAAAGTTCTTTATTATTATTATTATATTATCATAACTCCATCATTGGCGGTTTATCGGCGAGCCATTTCTACCAACGATGATAGCGGAAAACGTGAAACGATGCCGCGTCGTAGCTCGACGCGACGTCGTATTGTGTTTATATGTAAGAGCCCATACCCTACCCTTGAGGAACGGGCGAGTAATCACATTCGCATATTGTGCGATTTAAGTGCCAAGAAAACTTTGCTCACTGCGCTTCGGTAATTGTACATTGTATATTAAGGACGGTAAATAAAAAAATACTAACGAGGGTTTATTAGAAGCCGAAGGCTAGAGGCTTTAATAACCGAGTTTCATATTTTTATCGTATATGATACATACAATGCTTTTCACCACATTTGCGAGGAATATAGTTATATACACTATGTACATAGTTATGTGAATAAATATGGCACACAACACTACAATTATTATGAATTTTGCAAATGGCGGGGTTTTTTATCAACAGATGGCCAGCTAGCTATTCTTCCATAGATAATACAACTCGAACTAAAATGTTGTAGAAAGCAAAGATGCATATGAGTCATGATGAATAGCAAAATTTTTATACACAAAATAATTAAAATCAATTATAAGAAATTCGTTATAATTAGTATTTAACTAGTATGTGGCTGAATTAAATTTTTAACCGACTTCAAAGAAGGAAGAGGTTAAATTCGATTATATGTTTTTTTTGTATGTATGTTACGCGATAACTTATATTTGTGAACCGATTATGATGATTCTTTTTTTGTTAGAAAGAGGGTACTTCTGTAGTGGCCCCATTTCAATTCGAAGAAAATATTCCGCCTCTAAGGGTGGCAAACTAGGGGATGAATTCCTTTTGAGTTCTTAGTTTTTAGTACTTTATACTGATTTTAGATAAAATTTTAAGCGAATGTTTTAATTCTGAACTTAAGTAACCTCCTTGCTTGAACTTGAACCTAACCTATGCAAGGAAGTATAAATCGTGCTACAAATTAAAAAGAAAACTCCTTACCTACCATTTTTTTGGGGCATTAGAGTTAAGTTAGCCACTATATAATCATACTATTCACGAGCATGTGAAAAGTGATGAAAAGATATTTTGAATCAAATGTCTTTTCCAGTCGTCTTGTGAAGTGGCAGAAGAAGGCGACGAGAACGTAAGCGGGTGGGATCGGGTGGCGCAGTGCGCGACCGAACCCCACGTGGCACATGAGGCGGGCTGCGCCGCTTTCGCTGCCGGGGACACCGCCGCCGCCTGTCGCTTGTGGCTGCGTGCACTCGACACCGCCAGGAAAGGAAACGACGAGGTCAGTTGTACTCCTACCACAGTCTGGGAAATCGAGTACAACGTTGAACAGTCACCGAGTCCCAGAGTTTCGTTGCCAAGAACAGACTTTCTATTTTCAAGCAAAGTTACGCTACATAACAGCTTAAATAACTTTATTACACAAGGGTTTTTATACACAGATAAACAAATTACAATATACTGAGTTTTAAATAACTTTTTCTACGTTTATAATTAACTATTAATGCATAATTAATTTGCATGCATAGTTAACATATACACAATACACTAAGCATTTAACCAATTAATATTAGTATTAATGTACATTTGATAGCATTTATATTAAGGAATTATTAGCTAGATTTAAACACATTCGAAAATGCAAGAATCCGTTAGAATAACACTTAGTTTGAGCAGAGCGACTGCTCGTTGTCAACCGTGAAAAAGCTCCCGCTCGTCGTGTATCGGCCTTTTATATTCATGCACAAACAAAACCCGCCAGCCGGCGTCGCCGAGTCGTTAGCGCGTGGTGTTTTTCTGATACGCACGTGCTGTTTTACTTACTAATTATTCTGTATTGTATGTTCATTACGACATTGATTACCAAATCATCACTTAAATTACGCAACTACCTAACACATTATCGTTCAGTTCAATCGCCAACGCGATTAAATAATAACGATCGATGATTGCAATTGACTCATTTGTTCACTTTTCACATTAATATTTTGAAAATACAAAAGATAAATTACACTAAAACGGACTCGCATACTTTCCAAGTCATTAGCATCAACAGCTCTTTTTGTCAATGCGCGCTCGTTTTAAAGTACTATATAGCGCGGATGTGTGTCAACAAGCGGGTATACTAAAGTGACACTGGGCGGGTCAGGTGACGGTATAAAATTATAAAATAAATTGTGGTTGTTCATTTAACCGATATGTAGGATTTTATAATACTCTATGTGAGTAAGGAGCTTTGCCAAATAAAACTGAGAAATACTAAACTCACGTGTTATGCTCAATTCAGTGAATTCAGAACTTTAAAACGCTCCCCTGTAAACTTGGCAATTTCGACATACGATACTTTACGTAGGAGCGTTCGATATATGTCAAAGTTTAGAACATAATTTTAGCTCATATTCAATCAAGTCAATATTTATATAATATTACAAGGAAAAAAGCTAATTACTTGTATTTCATCTAAAAGAGGAATTAATGGATGTCCACGGCCATTTACATAACATAAACGACTTCTAGGCTATTGATCAGCGCCGTTTAGATGTAAGACGAAATTTTGGCCTTTTTCAGAGCTACGATCTACAGTATGCAGATTAACAATCCTCTCATGTTATTGGACCATGTTATAATGTAAATATTTTATTTCTCCGAGTGATGTTAAAGGGTGACTGTACTCATGACAAGAATCAAACCTATATTAGTATTTTTGAGCAGTAATAATACATTGTTATAGTTGAAGAAGTATTATTTGCACCGATTAATGTTACTGCTTGAAACGGCTCATCTTTTCTGTTACAATGGAGTAATAAAATTATTTAAAATTAACCCTTCTTTTACTTAAAGCGTACGTGAATTTAAAGATATAGTAGTTAAAGCACGCTATGATGACCGTTTTGACGTTTGTCCGCTCATCAAGTTTCCTATTAATTCATAACTACGTTGAAGGAACTAATTGCCCTACATTGTTGTCAATAGTGACGTGCAGTAAAATTTATGAATGAATATGAATTTTACGATACAACTCCGCATTTGTTTATCGAAATTCGAAATTTAAAAAAATTAAATCTGATACGATCGTCACTTATGGGATCGCTGGCCAGCACAACTTCTACCTCCGTCAAAGCTCAATGCAAAACAAAGCAGTTTCGAATTGACGATATATTAGTAAACATTTTTATTTTCGATGTATTAAAACTTTCTAATCAGCTACCCTTTACAATGCTAGTAACAAATCGATCGAAAACATATAGATGCGACTCGCATTTGATTATATTTTTTTCGATAATGAATTGAGATCTCACTATTGTAATCGTCAACACGGCCATCATACCGTGCCGGTATAGTAGCATACGAACGACCAAATTTGATAAAAAAATATATTATTAAATTTTAATAATATAATTTAATTTTGATTATATTTCATCTTCATGAATATATTCACGCCTCAACGCAACTCGAATAAATAAAATATAAATACGGTGACAACTTTGAAACGAACTATGTAGGGTAGTTCGTTTCAAAGTAATGTGTTATCACTACAATGCACTGAGAAACTATTCCGTACCAACGTACAAGAATAGTGAATTACCAAATATCGTAATAGACAGAGCGTAAGAGTGTATGAACCTAAATTTCACTCAATTTTAATTTTAATTTTAAACCACATGGAATATTCCATAATATTCTAGAATATTCAAGTAATAAAAATTTCCACCAAAATTAGGTAGTGAAAACTAATCTGAAAATTATCCGAATAACACCTCCCTCAAAACCTGGAACTATTCTATTGTATTCTGTATTTTTGATGTGTAGTTAACAACTACTTTACTATAATGAAAATATAATATATAATTTGTTTTGATTTTTTTTCGTCTTTAATTTTTAATCGTCTCTGGAAACCAGAGAGAGTTATTATTCACCCTATTTGTGTTACTCGAAGTTTAGGTAATTATACTATTTCGAGCTCTGCTGATTACCGTAAATTCGATAGCCTTTATTTACGTCTTCCAAGCTTCGAATAGTACGTTAAATTTTATTAAAACTTTGTAAAATGATGAAATATCAACAGTACGTCCACTAACCACGGTTTTTAAATAAATTTCTACTTGTAATGTTATCTAATAATTGGAACGACTCAGACAGATATCTATTAGTGTTAATAATATCAAGCAATAACCTAAAAATTCCTATTGAATCGTATCCTCGAAAAGTTATTTGTTTTTGACACCTTCGGGTATTTTAATAAACCAATTAGTACCAGTGTAGCTCTTTGTGGAATAGTTCGTCCGGGAAATTATTGACACCATATTTCTGCCGCCAAACAAACTCAAACTCAAATGTGTTTTTATTTCGTAGACAAACAAATAACACTTGAAATCGTCATATTGATTAAACTCTACTACTCGTTCGTAAGGCAGATTCCCCTGAAAAGTATGAGTATAAGAAATTCTAGAACAGGGTGTCTTAACCTGTGATCCATGGTGAGCCTACCTAATACAGCGTTAACGTGAAAATTGGATACAATATGTAGTGAATACATAGGTACAGTACGCGTGACCTTTTTGAATTTCTGCGCCATTAGACGGCCATCCATTATTAGAGCGAAACGCATGTAAGTGTAACGTCAACGCCTTTGATGTTCTAATTATGATTATAATTCAGCATATGCAGCAGCAATCATCACACCAACTATTCATATGTAAAGTTTAATCACATACAATAAATGCCGGTAAAACCTAAACCGCGTATTTTTATTTTTTTGGAAAGTGGGCTCTATGAAATTTTGAGATGGCTCCAGGACTAGAAAAACGTTGAGAAAACAAGCTCTAGGGGTTGCCATGTGTAAATAAACATTTGTTCAAATTGTCATTTGCAATATTTATTTCAAATATCATAAGATCCAACAACCAGCAAAAGCTAAACTACCAAGTATTTTTGTCATCCAAGTACGCAGAACCTTTACTACTCGTATAAAGTTATTTACTTATATTGATTTCATTACTGCGTTTCGGTTTTGATGGATAGAAGCGCTGATGAAAATATAGGCTCGTGGGCGTTGTCAACTTTGCGATGAAAACTCTGAGCGGCACTACACCTGTTACATTATATTACATTAATAACTAGAGGAAAAATTCACTCCCAGTTGTTATATTGTCTCAAAAATAATAAACAATATCCGTTAATTAATTTTCAAATGATTTTTATAAAAAAAGAAGAAATATCCAAAAAGTTGTCCGTTCTTAGTTGTTTTATAAACTGCACCTGTAGTACTCGTTTTTTTTTATCATCGTGCTTCTTGTTATGAGTGTGCGTCTATGACATAAACACATTTTTTCTACAATCTCATCTGGATTTTGATGTTCTATGATTTTTATTCATTAAAAGATACATTAGTTAAAAAAAATCGTACTGAACTCACCCATTAAGTTTGTTGCCTCCTAATCATATTATAAAAAAATAGACATTTTTTTTTCAGCACTGGCAACCGTGCTATGCTTACGTGTAATCAGAGCCAATTTACTAATGACATTAAATGTTTAAAAACTGAAATTGGCGGAAGTTAAATTATTGAATATAATCTTATAAATAATAAAATTATTTTATCGAATATTATAAATAAGAGAATTCAATTCAATTCAATTTATTACTCCACATAAAGATTACAAAGGTCTTAAATAACATATAGGTCCTGATTATATAATACTCTGTAAGGGCATAGCAATGAAGGGCAGATTACACCTATTTTATAAATAAATAAAACACAATCTCTAAAACAATTAAACAACCTGCAAACTTAAACATGCTAGCTCTTATACTTGTACTAGTAATACTTAACTATTATATAATAATATATTTATACCTAATATTTATCTTCGAAAAATTCGTTCAGATGTAATAGCATTTTTGTACTAGAAAGCTTTTTAGTTCTACATTGAATATCTTAATTTTATCTATGCGTTTAATTTGGTTGGGTATTTTATTATAAATTTTTATTGCCCATGGAATGCGGGCCAGATCTACATATAATATGGAGTTTTGATGAAGGTATTTTTAATTTGTATTCATTTCTATTATTCCTTTTTTATTAGTTAGTGGCATCGAGTATATAACAAGAAATAGAGGCGAAATGTCATTTAATTTGTTTGAAAACTATTCTGCCATATCATTACTGTGACAATTGCGCTCCGATTGGCTAGCCCGAATTCGAAACAATTGACGGGTGTCGTCAACTATTTCACTTGAAATCGACCAGTTTACTTAAACTTTGCTATAATAGACGAAAATTGCAAAATTACATATTTAATATTCAATTACCGATGAAAACTGATTCCGTTTGTTTTATAATTAGAAGTTTTGCTGTTTTTCCCCACACCACCGAATGAAACAGCACGCCATTGTTAGAGATATAATCTTTATTACAATAACTACAGAATATTGTTGGAATATACGGAGAGGTAACACACAGGTCAGTTGTTGGCGCTGTGTATATTTATCTCTGTCTGTTTATAAGCGAAATATCACTGATGAGTTACCAGGAATGTATGGCCCTTATTTCGTCTCTATTTCTGGTTATATACTCGATGATTTTGGTACATGCGATAATTAGAAAAGAAATAGTTTTTATTGGAAATGTAATATATACATAAAAGCAGCCGCAGTGACAAAAAAAATCGAATTCATTTTGTATGGAAATGGACCGTGACGTTCCCCCTTAATTAACACTTCTTTTTTACCGTTTTCGATAGTAATTAATAGCAGCCAAGAAGTAATGCTCTTTCTCAGCTCAATCACTAGCCTTTTTCAAAAAATTTTATTCGCCATGTCGTCACCCCACCACCAGCCAACACCTCACAAGTTACGTTCAGGAATTAACTTAAAAAAACTCTTTTGGTTGGCTCTTTACCTGTAAATATTTTTATTTTTTTTATAATAATCACGCACACACTCAACATAGACCCGCACTAGGGAAATCCTGTGTCGCGGATGCCATGGACACATACATAGACAACCTCAAATTACACCCAAACTCACGAGACAAATAAACATAGGCCATACAAATATTTCTCCCGGCCCGGGAATCGAACCTGGGACCTCTACATGGCAGTATCAGTAGCATGGTAACCGTTCGGCCACGGAGGCAGTTAAAATAATTAGCGATGAAGTAAGGTGTTGACAGATGACGCGAGACAACATCATGCTTCTTAGCAAATTTACAAGCCTCTAAAATATATATTGACGTAAGTGTTAAAATATTATATTTGGAAATGAAACTATTTTTCCGGATTTAAATTGCGTATATTTGTTTTTTCAAACAAACCGACGTTTCGGGCCCTTTACAACCAAAAACCTAAGAACAAAACCTAAGAACTCGATATATTATATTTGGTAAAGTAGGGTCTATATGAATCAGCATTTTAACAACAAATTATGAAAAGTAACACTGTGACGTTATCTATCGGAACCCAATTTAAACTAACAAGTGCATAAATACATTAAATTGCAATCATACTTTTATTAATAACATTTATTTAAAATAACAATAGAATAACATTATATTTACATACGAATATTTTATTGAGGGTAATCCAAATAAACAATTTTCTTTTTTTGCATTCTTTCATTATTTTCAACTGCCAAGGGAAATTTATTCTATTTTGAATTTGAAATCGTTGTAAACAGGTGAGTGCTAGATGGGCACCAACCCTAGACGCATTAGGCCACGCGTGTCGGCAACTGGGGCAGCCAGCTGAGGCCCTCCAATGGCACGAACGCGCCCTAGCCTTGCGGCCCGGCCGAGCGTCCACCTACGCCGCCATGGGGCTATGCCTGGCCCTACTGGGGCGAGAGACTGATGCCGCTGATGTGTTGCACACAGCACTCGCTAAAGACCCCGATGACGTAGTGTCGTTAGCTTTGTTGGACGCTATCGTTGATAGACTTGACTCTGCTTTAACTGGTAAGTTCATATATACATTGTTTTATTTTAAACAAAAAAAGGAGGAAACGGGCGGGTGTGTAAAAATAATGTAGGTTAATAGTAGTCGGATTAGTTTGGTGAGTATCAGAAGGTACCGTAATTTTCAGAAAATGCTCCGCATCAGGTAGAGGGACTTGTGAACATTATCTCAAGGTGACAAGGACTTTGCGATTTAACAATCTGAGTCTGCATTGTTAGGCCTTTTCCAGAGTGGCGGCGGGCACGGGTGCGGACGCGGGTGCGTGTAAATCAAATAATGTACGTAGACGCTCCTTGCGTTCACAGTGGTCACGCTCGCCGCACGGGTATACATACATTGTCTCGGTCCGCCTGTACCTTTCACATTGCTTGGTCTAGCGTCTAGCGCCTGTTTGCGATTTCGACATGTGGATCTATCCCTTCGTAGCCGCTTCGGCACTGTGCAAGGGAAGATGCCAAGACCCGTGCGCCCGCACCCACCACCATGCCCTTAAAGATAGGCGTGTCGCTTACCACCACAGTAAATACGACTCGTAGGGTTAATATTTTTTATACCAATCACAACATATAGAATAAAAAAGCGCAGCTTTACAGTCCATATTATGATAATTCCAGAGGAAGAAATCCCCTCGCTGCCTTTCCCGGCCGTGACAATTTCGGTGCCGACTACTACACCGGAACCGGACGCCGACGCTACCAACACTGCAGACATGAGCATGAGTTTCGACTGATTAAGTCTCGGAACGGTCGATGATCACTATATCAGTTATAAGCGGTTCAACACCATGTAAGAATTGGCAAGTTAAATTTAACCTTCACTGTGTTGCCGACTTTTAAACAACTTATAATTACTTACAGCGATCGAGGATTCGAACTAAGTGTGATAAGACATTTAACTATGAAACACGCACCATAGCGGGTGCGGGTCGGGTGCGTGTCGGGTCGGGTGCACGGCGGGTGTACTTCCGTATATATTTATGGACGACAATACACCACGCGCGAACGCGGGATGGGCTCAGGTCGGGTCCCGCGCCCGCTCGTTGTGTGTTGTCCATATATTACTTACTACCTTTTACTGCCTCTGTGGCCAAACGGTTCTCACGCCGGACTGCCACGCAGAGGTCCCAGGTTCGACTCCCGGGCCGGGAGAAATATTTGTATGGCCTACATTTACTTCTCTCGTGAATTTGGGTGTAATTTGTGATTGCCTCTGTGTGTGTCCATGGCACCCGCGACACAGGGTTTCCCTAGTGCGGGGCTATGTTGAGTGTGCGCGTTATTATTATTATTGTTATTATATATACACACACGGAATTACACCCGCCGTGTACCCCACCCGACCCGCAACCATTCTCCCTTTCATCTCCCGCCTGTTCGGTATATCAATGCCTACACGTCTGTCGAAGCATAGGGTTATCACATTACACGATTTTTGTTTCTGAGTCAACAATATCATTTTCTAATTGGTTATAACATGTAAACATTGTGAGATTATATAAATACCACTATGTAGCTATGTAAATACCATTGTGAGAGCCACAATAGCTAAGTTTCAGGGGTGTAGATACTCCTTTACACATACTTATGTATGCTGCTCAGTTACACAGAAACTAATACTGAGAAACCAGAAAAACACTTATCGTCGGAGATAGTACAATTACGCGTAACTAGCATTTGATTATGGGTCTTCATTTCGGTAATTTAGTGGCCAAATAACATCCGCGTAAATGTCGTAGCAACCAAATTCGCGTGACTTACGGAAATCTATTGTTATCAGTCCGTAGACAACATAAATTAATGCTTACTGTGCAAAAATGAAAGCCGTACCCATTGAAATAACAAAGTAATAACGTTGAATCCCTCTCCTGTCAAATTTGGTTTGGTGCAGTTACGCGCTTTGTACCAATACCACGCGGATTGCACTATCCCCGACGTTATACCGAATTATTATGGAGCTTGGTAGTTTATTCCCAGACAAATTCAACCAGCCGCAACTTTTTTGGTAGATATAAGCTGAAACAGATTAGCAAAATAATTAAAAAAAAAATGTAAACTGCATTTTTTTCAAAATTCATTTAAAATAATTGTAAGGTAGACAATGAGGAAACACACAACATTGCGATATTAAAAAACACCACAGTGACAGATTCAAAACATCGAGTATATAACCAGAAATAGAGACGACATGAGGGCCATCCATCCGTGGCATCAGGCAAATGGGGCCTTATATCAACTCTCATTTATGCTGAAATAGTACAGCGCCAACAACTGATCTGCGTGTACGTCTCCGTATATTCCAAAAATATTCTGTATTTATTGTAATAAAGATAATATCTCTGACAATGAGGGTTGTTCCATTCGGTGGTGTGGGAAAAACAGCAAAACATCTAATTATAAAACAGAAACGGAATCATATTTCATCGGTAATTAAATATTAAATATGTAATTTCTCAATTTTCGTCCTTTACAGCAAAGCTCAAATTAACTGGTCGATTTGAAATGAAGCAATTGACGACACCCGTCGTTGTTTCGTATTCAGGCCAATCGGAGCGCAGTTGTCACAATAATGATATGGCAGAATAGTTTTCAAACAAATCAAATGTCGTTTCGTCTCTATTTCTGGTTATATACTCGATGGTTCAAAAGTAACTTGACTAACTCGTAAGTTTGAAGTGAATGTTGACAATAAATTGTACTAAAAACCTTTCAATAGACTTATACAGAAAGTAAATACCAAAATGGTAATTACTGTTGTTTTTGTAATTCACAAATCGTCAGCTTAGACCCGGAGGATTGTTCCGATAAACGGTGATTTACGTTACACCGTGCCGTGTCACAGTCCAATATTTACATTGTGCTTTTGTATGAACTAATTCATGTTAGATCGAGTCGAGTCGAGTCGAGTCCGTGTCCCGACCGGAACACGACCAACATGTGTAACATGAATTAGTTTATATACTAGCAGAATATAGTTTTAGCGATTACTTCCTTTAAACTGTCAGCGTGGCAAAGCGGCAAGCCGTAAATTTCAATCCCACTTCTGATTTTAGCGATGAAGTGGAATTTGTCTTAAAAAAACAATCTTTAACAGAAATAAATCAGTTAACAGTTTTTGTTTTTATAATTGTGGGTAATTACACAAAATAACTAACAGAAATAAAACTAAAACCTAGCCATTTAACCACCTGATTAAATAGTACGAGTAATGACAAAATAAATCGCGATAAACAGAGCGAGCTCGGATGACCATGGCTACGACTGGCAGAGCTCAGATCCGCACCGTAGGAAGTTTAGGATAAAAATGTGTCGTCTGTCGAAGCGAGCTCTGTTTATATAGCCTGAGGTTTGTGTCCGTCAACTGTTTGCAGTTTGCAAATCAGCCTTATTAATGATCCCGTTACACCGTAAGTCTACTCCTTTCAAAAATTTTGAATTATTAGTCTTTGCTAAGTAAGAACGAATTAAAAAGTTACAATATGTATGATAAATATAAGAAATAAAACAATTTTTAATTTTTTTCGGTTCGAAATTCCTTTTTTTTTCAACGTTCCGGGCCAAAGGGCCAAGGTCCGGAAAAGGAAAAAAAAATTGTTTAATTTCCTATGTGTATGTGTAATCGCGAAAACCTAAGAACTCAATAATATAAGCTTTGTGATGATGCGACCTCTTTTATCGTCATCCCACCTTTCATTACCGTTTTCTCTGGTTCCTGCCCACTTACTTTTAAACTTTTGAATTGTTCTCCAATTCTTTTTCTTCGTCATTACTTTGCTTCGTTCGTCATCAAAAAATCAAAATTATCGGATAGAAAAGACATGTTTTCCAATCATGTAAACCTAGTTGCTTATAAAGCAGCATGATATATATTTAAATATATATCATGCTGCTTTATAAGCAACTAGGTTTACA
>NW_020654878.1:4003700-4028137 GCF_003589595.1 Hyposmocoma kahamanoa | reverse complement strand
AATATATATATATATATATATATATATATATATATATATATATACATACGAATACAGGCCCATTTGGGGTAAGTGTCTACTTTATATTTATTTATCCATAAGCATATCCGTATGTAATTCAAGGTAGAGAGTGTTTTATAGTATTGTCTCTCTCTCTCATCTTAGCGTTGTCCCGGTTGCGTCCTCAGCAGGGTTGCTGCGGAGCCCGGGGTCCGCTTTCCTACTCTTTCTCCTCCACTTTGCACGGTCTTTGGCATCCTTAGTGGTGAGACCATTGGCACGCATATCACCCTTGGCGACGTCAAGCCAGCACTTCTTGGGTCTGCCCCTTCTACCGGGGCCCGGCGGAGGTGGCATAGCCAGACATTTGTTTCCCACGTAGCAAGCCGGTTTCCGTAAGATGTGGCCGTACCAACGTAGGCGGCTTTCTTGCAGTTTATCTGCAATGTCACGGACATGAAGGCTGCCGCGGATGCGGGAGTTTCTGACACGGTCTTTCCGTGAAACTCCACACATCCAGCGCAGCATCTTCATTTCCGTGACACGCAGCTCCTGCTTATGACGCTCAAGTACGGGCCACGTTTCACTGCCATATAAAAGGACAGGCCTAATGATGGATTTATAGACCTGTCCTTTCAGCTTAACCGGCATCTTGGGGTCACAAATTACACCAGTCACCTCACGCCACTTTGCCCAAGCGGCTGCGATTCGGGCTCTGACGTCGCAGTCGATGTCTCCGGACGCGCTAAGTACAGATCCCAAGTATTTAAACTGGCCCGTAGGCTCGACCGCGTCTTCGCCTATGCGTACGGGTAGGGGATCTGTAGCGTTGCAGACCATGTACTCAGTCTTCGCCACATTTAGTCTCAAACCGCCGTTCTCAAGCGACTCCTTCCACACATTCACTCGTCGTACCAGTCTCCCTCTATCCGCATCCGCCAGCGCGATATCGTCAGCGTACATAAGCATCCACGGGGGTTGCTCATGCGTGTCTCGGATGGAGCTTGAGACCTCGTCTAATATCACGCTGAACAGATAGGGACTGAGAACTGAGCCCTGGTGAACTCCGACTGTGACAGGGAAGGGTTTAGTGTCACCAACAGCAGTCCTAACCATGGATTCGGAATCGCGGTACATGTCTCGGATGATGTCAATATAAGCTTCTGGTACCCCTTTGGATCTCAGTGCCCACCAGATCATTACACGGGGGATACAGTCGAAGGCCTTCTGCATGTCAAGAAACATGAAATGCAGAGGCGTATTCTTCAATCTGTATTTCTCCATGATGACCCTTAGGGCAAAAACAGGATCCATGGTCCCAAGACCAGGCCGAAACCCATATTGACCCTCCGAGACAGCACTCTCCTGTCGGATCCGAGAGTCTATTATACGCTCGAAGAGCTTCATGGTGTGGGACATGACCTTTATGCCCCGATAATCGCCACACTCCTGCACCGATCCCTTCCCTTTGAAGACTGGAGTGATAATACTCAGTCTCCATTGGTTAGGGATTTTACCGGTGAGGAGCACGCGATTAAAGAGGCCGGTAAGGATGCCCACACCACGGGGACCCATTGCCTTCCAGGCCTCGATGGGAACCCCATCGGCTCCGACAGCTTTCCGATTAAATTTCCGAAAAATGTTTTATAGTATTGTATCTGTGTGTTTATACCATTGTGTTTTGTTACAGCTTTTCTTCTTTACCTTTTCCCTACTTTGTTATTTATATCTTCTACCTTATTACGCAAGACCCATCGTGACAGCTTTTAAATACATAATCAAGTTTCAACCATTTGTTAAAATACAAAATCACCAAATAAATATTCGTTAATTTTAATTAACAAAAATAATAAGTAAAGCATTTTAAACTTTATTATATAATGTAATCCAAAATTTGTTATTATATTAAAATATATTTGTGGCAAACAAATGAGCAAAGCTCATATCAAAACTTTAACAGAGTGACAACATCATAAAAGATCGATTTGGTATTTATACTCGTCACTTGGTATTTTATAATACCAAGTGACGAGGCGAACAAGTCGTGAACCTGGTAGTAAGCGACACGCCTATCCTTAACAGTTGCCGTGCCACTCAGAGCTTTAAATCGTAAAGATTGTAGGGGCACGGTGACAAAGTTGACAAGTTCCACGAGCCTTTAAATTCACCAGCATCCTTACAAAACGGAACGCAGTAATGCTCATATTAATGCTCGGCGGCAGAAATATGTAAGGTGACAGTACTTACCTGGACGAACTCTTTCACAAGGAGCTCTACTGCTACTAAAATTACATCGCATAGATCTGAGGATCACTGCCACTGAGACATAAACTTGACAAGTCCCAAGACGCCGAAACGTCGTTGGTTTGTTTGAAAAAACTTTTCTATGCCTTTGAGAGTCCTGCTTACTCGCTTTTTAATTAAAATGAAAACCATAAAATGGCTGTGCTTGTGTTGAATTGTTTTTTATGTAGTTCATTTTACAAAAAGTATACAAGAAGCATTTGAATAAGGAAAATTATCTTTTAACTATTGAAACGCTTAAGGAGTTTCCCAAGTTTAAAACTTACATTAAAAGTATTTTTTTTAATTAATTTTTTGTTGAAAAGTCATTACAAAATTGAAGAGTATATGTTAGATAAAGATGTATAGAAAGACAACATGAGTCTAGATTCAACACAATTTTATTATGATTCAAAGTGTATTCCATAGCATTTAAGTTTATTTCAAAAGAGCCAATCCCTAGAGTTTCTTGCTCGTTCTTCTAAGAGAGGTCAGCGTTTTACAGTAGCTTAAAAAATGACGTTTTGAAAGTGTAAAAATGTTTACCTACGGAATAAATTATTATTTGCCTTTGCGTAACGTAAATTCGTCCTTTCTGAACAAAGCTTTGATAAAAAATTACCTGGGGTTATGACATTACTGGAACAATTCTCCCTGGACTACGCATAAGGCAGATTACACACGGCGCCGTAACAACAGATGACCGCCGCGATGGCGGCGACGAACGCTGCCGCAATTCTCTACTAATTAATGTACAAATTTACTGGGTCACGCTGCCGCCGCAACGCCATGTGTAATCAGTCTAAGAATTGTACACCTAAGTGACATTTTCGATTATGCGACAGCAGGCGTACCGGCTAATATTGCTAAGTCACATCCCCGTCGATGGGTATGGTATAATGATTTATTTTAATAAATAATAGTCGTGTGCGGTCAGCCTCCCGCGACTATCCGCTTGGTGCAAAATACTTGTTACACAGCCAGCTATTGCACTTAAGTCGGGTACTAGCGAGCTGTACTCGTAACCGTTGCATGTTATGTTACTAAAAATCATAGTGTATACGTGGTTCGCGAGGTTGGAACGCGTGCGGTTTGCAGTGCAACATACAACGCGCAACATACCATATGGAATTTGCTCGATAAACCACTGACATTTAGGTAGTACTTCTCCCAGAAGGAGCAGAGATCGTTTAAAATGATTTACATAATATAGCCACTATTCGTGGCCGGTAGGGTTCAGAGAAAATTCGGATATCTTGGAATAGTGCTCCGCATCAGGTGGGACAGAGGTTGTTTGCTCAAGTGTCGGAGATGGGCTCACTGCGAACCACACGCGTTACAGCTCGAGTACCCACTCAGTCTAGCTAGTGAAGACTTTCACACGTACACACTAGAACCTCGTAACTGTATCTGTCACGTTACTGTTACAGCTTGCTGATGAGTATCCGGCTTTAGGCATTATTAAGCGCTGGCATCGAGTATATAACCAGAAATAAAGAGAGAGAAACTCATCAGTGATAGATACATCATTTATAAATATCAAATCTTGTTTGCGCTGAAATATAGATAGCGCCAACAACTGACCTGTGTGTTACGTCTCTGTATATTCCAAAAATATTCTGTATTTATTGTAATAAAGATAATATATCTAACAATGGCGTGCTGTTTGATTCGGTGGTGTGGGGAAAAACAGCAAAACATAAAACAAACGGAATCAATTTTCATCGATAATTAAATATATAATTTTGCCATTTCGTCTATTATAACAAACTGGTCGATTTGAAATGAAACAATTGACGACACCCGTTAATTGTTTTGAATTGTAATGATATGGCAGAATAGTTTTCAACCAAATTAAATGACTGAGCTAAGAAAATACGTAGTAAGTAGTGACGTGCTACACTATGGATACTTGCGCTATGAAGCGGGACATATTTTACATAGCGAAATCGTTGGGTTAGCTTAGTTCGTGGTGTGAACCGAAGTATGAATAGGTCCCTCCGTCTAGGTGAGTTTAGCTTCGTTTGCAGTGTGGCCTGCGCTTTATGCTCAACAAAACACGTCTACGTATCGAAGGCTCTTTTTACATTTCTGCGAAATTGAATGTAAGCGAATTTTTGTAACGCATCGGAATTTTCGTATCGTATTGCGTCATGCTCATCATGTATATCATGCTCATCATGTATGTACATCAGCCATACATTAGTGGGTAATATAATAAAAAAAATTGGGTGGCGTGGCTATCGTATTTGTTACGTAAGAGCGATGTTACACAGGCGTTAGGTTGGCGTTGCGTCTAGCCTAATTCGCTTTTAGAGACCCCCCACACTAGCGTCTTTTGAGCGTTAGCTTCTTTTGAGCGTTAGCGTCTTCTCAACGCAGGCACAGCGCCGACACGGCGTCCGCGCGGCGGCGTCGCAACGCCAGCGCGGCGTATACACGACGGTCGCCACAGTTTAGAGATTTAGACCCATTCTCCGACGGACATCTCCGAAACAATTACTGTCAAATAAATAATACTTGAGCAATGATGCGACTCGACACATGATGCGAATGAAGCTTCGTATTTGACATTGTGTTTTGATTTGGTCGGGTATTACTTATTTGACAGTAATTGTTTCGGACAGATGTCAGATGGAGAATGGAAGTCGACCACCAGCACACACAGAGACGCCGCGTCGGCATTGCGCCACCGTCGCGCGGACGTCATGTCGACGCTGTGCGTACGTTGGCAAAACGGTGACGCTCGAAAGACGGTGTGGGGGGGTCTCTTACCAAACTTCTAAATATGTGTGTGTGGACTGAGAGCCCACATGATTTTTGCCAGTTGTAATAACTGGAAGGTTTGGTACAAGTTGTAAAGCATTTTGTAAAACGCATCCTGGAATTTGTAAAGAATGTATTAAAATACTATACCACCTAAGGTGCGGTCTCTCAATTCTCACATCCAAGCTTCCACTTCTGGGCAAGTAAATAGTTTGCGGCATGTTTCTTTAACAGAAATTTAGTAAAAACCTCCTTAAACATTTACACAATGAACAAAACGTAATTTGGCAATGATTATATATAATTACACTGCTCTTTATATGGTCCCTGAGAGACCACATTCAAAAAACGTATAAATGAGTAAATAAATAAAAAATATATATTATTTACCTGCAAACATTACTAAAAGTCACAACTAAGATTGTAAAAGTTAAACAAAACCACGATTACCAGCCAATTTCGTAAATTTCATATTAATTTGTGGTCCCTCAGTTTACACAATAAAAATGCGAATGAATTAATATATCCTAAAATATAAGGTATATAGAAAGATTCGACATATTGAGATTTAGTAAAAAAGCTTTACTATATGCATGTTTTTTTTAAAATGGATTGGTTGCACATTAGACAAGATAATTGCTTCTCAATATTTCCTTAGCCGTGTATGTAGTAGGGTGTCCACACAATAAGAATTCCCTGTTGACTTGTATCTTTTGCTTAAATGTTAAGAACATTTAATGTAATAGTCAAGAACACGGAGCGACAAGGACAACGCTAGATGCTTGAACAGGTATAACAACTTACTATTCTTAAAAAGACACATGGAGTCAGTTTAAATGAAATATTTATGATAAAAGTGTACAGGGAGGAACGGCGCGCTAAAAAGAATAGTTATGAAATTACTCATTCATTAAAATAAATACATAATATGCAATATATTGCTTTATTTTTTGCTACTATGAATATAAATAAACGCATAGCATTATATAAATCATTAAGCAGGCTATATACGACCCACTGCTGGGTACTTCTCATAATGCCTGAGCTTGAGCTCATACGGGCCCAGTGTGGAGTGGAAACTTCACACACATCATTTAGTCGCTTTGCAGATGTGTGCGGGTTTCATCACGATGATTTCCTTCACCGTAAATATTATGGTAAATTTCAAATTCCGATAAACTCAGAGGTACGAGCCAGAGTTGCAACCCACGACTCTCTGCTTGAGGCACTAGGTGCCTGATTAAATTAAAAAAAGCAAAAGTTCACATGTTCAGTTTTCTACAATAGATCTCGACGTCGATAAATTTATATTTGCTACTGAAAATCGACTAAATGTATCTTCATATTTTCTTAAATCTTTGTAATGAAGTTGAAATTATTATCCATTTCGATCTGGTTGGTAAAAAGGGATATATCCAATATCTTCAGCGTCTTTTTATTTGAGTAAACAAAAACCAAATTGTCAGTATAACTGCGGCGTCCTGAATGAGTTCTGTATTATTAACCATTCTTGTCAAAGAAGGATCTCGGCTACATATACAATCACTACGGCTATCAACTGCGAAGCGAGTACTTTAAGTGACGCGGGGCCACTATATAGACCGCTGCCCCCGCGCAGATTAAACCGCGCTCATATCTGCGTCACCGCCACCGTGCGCGTGATTCCGCGTCTCACGCTCCGTTGCGGGGCGCGGTGCAGTGTGCCATAACCTGCGGTTCGCCGTGCCCCTCCACGCGGGGGCGTTGGCAGTGTATTCGACGGCGCGTGTTTTCCATACCAACTAAGATACTCCAGTACAACGTTAAAAAACGCAGTCCCGCGCTCCGTCGCGCAATGCAGACTGATAATCGCCTTAAAGTAATGCATCGAAGTGGACACCCTTGATAAGAAATTTGGAATAAATAGAAAGTTTTGCCATCTCCTGAATAATAACTCTTTGTAAGATACGAGCTTGAGAAAGTAAGGCGACGATATAGTAAAGTTTTCTACATTCCTTATATTTTAGGATGTATTCATTAATTAATTCACATTTCTATAGTGTGTGAATTAAGGGGCCAAACATTTGTGGTCCCATATGAAATTTTCGAAATTGGCTGGTAATCGTGGTTTTTGTTTTATTTTAACAATCTTCCTTGTGATTTTTACTAATGTTTGCAGGTAAATAATATATAATTGTTTTATTTACTCATACGTTTTTTAAATATGGTCTCTCGGGGACCATATAAAGAGTGACCGTCAGAATGGCTGGTCGCCTGTGGCGTCTGGCACTGAAGGTCGTATTCTAGAACTCTAATCAATACTCAAGTCAGGACTTGAGTATTGCAGTGAGCACTGAAAATCATACTCAAGTCCTTGCCATTAGGGTCGTATTTCCTGTGCTTGAAATCATACTCAAGTCTGCCCAAAACTCTAGTTAATGCTCAAGTCAGGATCTGAGTATGATTTCAAGCACTGGAAATACGACCCTAATGGCAGGGACTTGAGTATGATTTTCGAGATTTAAACCATACTCAAATCCTGACTTGAGCGTTGAGTAGAGTTCTAGAATACGACCCTGAGTGTATATTCAAGAATTGCTACCTATTTGCGACCTTTTTTAAATAATTGCTACCTTTGATATATCCTGAGAAATTTAAAAAAAATTTTGACCAGCCATTCTGACGTCAGGATGGCTGATCGCCTCTCTGTTCAGCATGAAGGGAGTAGATTTTTCAGAAGTATGTAAGTATTACCAATAATTGCTACCTATTTGCTAACTTCACGAATTAAAGGTATATCATATATTATTTAAAAAATATAACCGACTTCAAATTTTAGGAAAAAGTGCCTGACTTAACTAAAAAGGCAAAAGTTTTTAGTGCTTTATTGACATAATATAAAGGGCAGGCGTTTATATATCACAGGTAGCTATTCTATATTATTCTATATTTGAATGATTTTCTCATAAACATAAACAAGACGGCACAGTAATGAGAAATTATTATTACAACACACATTTTATCGTTCACAAAAGAACATTAACATATAACAAATATTTTAATATAACTTCTTGTATCAAAATCCTTCTCATCCGTGTAAGACCATCTATCTATCTATATGTAATTAAAAAATAAATCTAAATAAGTATTTTGTTAATGTCATATAACTTTGTTGTACATCAATATATCATCATCACCACCATCAACATCATCATCATGATCACCATTATCATGCGCTGAAATTGGTATTTAAGTAGAGTTTTTGCTAAAACGGAGAATGCACAGGCTACTTCACTGTATACACTCCAATCTGACAGGAGCCACTTCTCACGTGTGCGAAGGGTGAAAGGTGACCCGGTATGAAATTTTGTTATTACGCTTTTAGTTGAATTGACACTAATGATAAGAAAAATATAAACATTTTGTATTCCCAAGAAAACATGTTTGTTTATAATAAATTGGAAAGTTACGGTATGTATTCGACATATAATTTTTACGGTATGTATTCGACATATAATTTATTAGAGCTTATCCTCGATGGGAAATATTGCGATTTCTAAGAGCGTTTAATTTTTTTTCTTTTCTTGAAATTAGGGCGACGTGGAACGGACTCCCATGAATGAGAAATTGCCCACTTTTTAAATTTTTATTTATAACTGTGCCGTAGTAGTCTTTTTATGTGTAACACAGACTAAGGAAGCAAGCAATCATATTAAATAATGTTTAGCATTCATGTAATAACAAATTATTTTGAAAGGGACACATTTTTGGAGGTTATCTGAAAACGACACAATTGCGATTTTCAATTCAATTTTACCAATAGCAATAAAAAAATACAATATATTTCTCAGTGATTTATTTGCTGAACAATATTAACAAGCAATTTCTTAAAAATCAACATAACGTTATAAATGTTCTAAAATTCTATAAAATCACATGATTTAAAAGCCTAGTAAAATGTTTTTAAAATTGCACCCTAAGGCTAACAGGCTTGATAAAAACCTAGTCTACGAGGCACGTAGTAAGGGTCAACCCTGTCTCGTCAGCACCGATCACCAAGATAATATATCAGCACCCACGTTACAAACAACAAAATTCCGTTCCCACATAAAATGGAAATAAAGTTGTGTGAGTATAACTCAACGCATTTTATTTTTGCGGGAACACCAAGGGTGCCGATAAAAGCTGATAAATGCTGACAAGTGAATTACAACCCATAAATTTGTCTAAGGAACATTTTCTACGCCAATGCGTATAATATGTTTTATCAAACATTCTTCTAATACAGATGGCATCGAAAACCGCCTATACAGTAAAATTGAATCAACTTTTGTGATAGTACTTATCTAAATTATGGTCTAATGAACAAGTTAATATTCCAATAGATTTCTCTTGTAGTTCCGAAATTCAATAAGTACTATCCGAAATATATAGATTAAAAAATTACAATAAAATACATAGCTGTCCTATGTGCTTTAAAATATTTTAAATGCGTCACGCATAGTGTTACTACAGACTATCAATTTACAAGAGCAAACTACACAAGTAGAATATAATAAACAATTGTAAAAAAAAAACTTCATACATTTCGTATGGAATTCTGCTAACAAAAATTCATAATTTGACAATATAAAAATCAACGTTAAACAAAACGAATGCTGGCCAAGCGCCAAACTTAATAGCGGCTCGACTACATAACATGACACGCCATTTTCAAAGAAACTCGTAACAATTTTGTTTTAGTCAGTTAAAACAACTTAAATTTACATCAAATTTAATATGAACAAGATACCAAAAACTGCAAAGACCGCAGTCGCCAATTCGCACCCCTCATGGGAGAATGGCAGAATTGAAGTTACGTCAAAAATGTTTATTGCTCAATTGGATACGGAAAAATATAACCCACATCTGCAATTCTTATAACTATCAACAATATTAATCGATAGAGTTACAAGAATTGAAAAACATTTTTGACGTAACTTCACTTACACCATTCTTCCATGAGGGGTGAGAATTCAATAAAATGCAGTCAAAACCCCATGACAGTAGCTTATTACTATAACTGTACTGTGACTTCCAGCTTTACATTTAAAATTTGACGAATTAAAAAATTGTCTTTACTATTAGAGTGAACTGGGTATATCTAGAATCTGAATATTTATAGTTTATACCAAAAAGTTAATGATAATAGGCGTCACAGTATGGATGAATACTGATAGATTGAATAATAGCGTGTCGCGTAGTTCGCAATGGGCGTGAACACTAGTGCATGTGTGGCCAGGAGTCCGGCGGGTCTTCAGCACCAGGCTCGAAGTCGCCGTTGGCCGCGCTTCCGCTACCGCTCGTGCCACTGCCACCGCTTAGCGATGATGTCGCTGTAATTAAGTGATTTGGTTAAATAGATTTGTTGCAGCACCAATCAGCAGCAGAATTATTACTTCGGGAAGCAATTATTTAAGCAACAGACAAGTGACCACAATTAAAGTGCAGTCGTCAGTATTGACGACAACGTCACCAGTCACATGGGTATTCACCACAGACATCTAAATAGACGCCGCAAGTACGGCAATTTGTATGAAAACCGAGCGTGCCGCATTTTATGTATCCACCGTGACGTCACAAGAACTATTTAGTGGATGGGAAACCTCCTTCCGCGCTAAATCGATTGATTGAACGGAATACACGTATTCCAATCAATTAATCGATTCAAGTATTCGTTGATTACAGGTAGTCGTGAAATAATAAATATAGTAGAAAGTAGTTTTTATAAAAATTTTATTAATTAAAATTTCAATTTTTGATCAACTTCAAATATTAATAAAATTGAAATAAAATAAGCTTATTATATAACCGTCTTTTTGTAATAGAAGATCTTATCGATTGACTTAAATAATGAAAACGCACGTCAGTATATGAACTTGCAACTGCCTTAATTAAATTGACTGAAAACCATCTGTTTTCCATCGGTGATTGATCAAATTGGTGAATGGCAAGACAATTGAAAATGTTACTGCTAACAAAATACCGTAAAATCTTACTAATCAGAAGAGGTTTACTTAATGTCGCCCTCGTGTAAAGTTTGTGATTTGTTTATTATTTCTCGGATTTCTTTTCTAACTCTTCTACTCTGCATATTTGGATAGGATCTTAGGTGGGATAAACTAGACCACCTTCGTCGTCCTCGAAAGCAACGAGCTCATACGTATGACCAACTCCAGGTTTTTTTAAAGACAGCGCACTGTTACACTCTTCGCATTTTTTATTTTTTTGTATTACTTGTAATACATATCCGGCAATGTGCTGCAAAAATTATCGAGATTACAGATACTACTGATATAGATACTTCTAAAACTGAAAAAAAAAAACGAAACGTTACTTAACGTTATAACAAAAGAGTCAGAATATTTTTATAATATTGCTAAGGTCATAATAATTTTCGTCCCTTTGGTTTCAAAATCGATCAGAATCGAAAACAGGGGTCTTACCATGAACAGTTATTACAGTTCAGTATACTTAACGACAAAAAAGCTGGACGGTGATATACACTTCATGTAGCGCTGTCTCACTACGATTAATTTTAGGTCCTGAACTGAATCGTAATAATAGTTCATGGTAAGGTCCCAGTGGTCCCAGTGTTGCCTACCTATACATGTATACATCACTAAATGTGAAATTTGGTCAAAAGAATATTCAAGCGCCCGTACCACGAAACTGGATGCATTATACAAAAGTGCGTTCGTTCGATATTCATGGCGTATTAACAAAGGATCACAAATCATGAGGCATACACTGGGTTGCATGTTTGTTTTCTCGAAATTCATACAAAACAAAATAATTGTTTTCAAAATAAATTATGCATCTTGTGATTACAAAATCACTTGCCCGTGTGACGTTTCCTTGTCCCTGTTTACCAGTCTACCTCCAGTTATGGTGCTTTTGTAGTTTATAATGGCAGAATTATCATTTTTCGCGTTTTCGACTGGTGTTTATCTACTATAGCGGTCGAGCGCGTTCTGAAGTGTAGCAGCGGCAAGTGAATTTCACTTAGGGCACGCGAAGTACGTACACTTGCGGCGTACGTCTAGATATATGTCTGTGGTATTCACCTTTGACGTCATAGATATTTGCCAAACTAGTATGTTAACAAAGCAAAGTAAAATTCTTACTTGCTCAATAATAGATATCTTGTGTAATGCGGGGCCAGGAATATCTATTGGAGGTTTTTTCGTGGCGGTCTGCTTCTGCGTACAATGGGGGAGACAGTTGAAGTAGTAACATTGCGTTAGGGATGAACCTACGACTACTTTGGAAGCACTTAACACTACCAGCACTAAGTATTTTTAATATTTTTATAATTACTATAACGCCGACGAATGCACAAAGAAAATTTATTATCATGGTAATCTGTGCTGTTTAGTAGAGAGAAGTGAGGGTCAGCCCTTACAGATATTAGGTCTAAGGTTGAAACCTGTTAGTACGCATCAGCCCAACGTTTATACTAAAAACGTTTTATACAAGTCAGCTCTTTTCAGCTAAAACAAAATCGATCATTTATTCCATGAGTAAAATTTTTACACTTGGAAACGTAATTTTTTAAGCTACAGCTCGTTCAATAGGCTAACCTCCCTAAGAAGAACGAGCAAACTAGGGATTGCGCTTTTCAAAACTTAAATGCTTTCAATTAATATTTGTGTGGAATCTAGACTCATTTGTCTATTCATACACCTTATTTAACACGTAGTCTACAATTTTCTAATATGACTTTGCAATTAAAATACTTTTAATGTAAGTTTTAAACTTAGGAAATGGTAATCTTAATATACGCTCCGGAATCTTACTGTAAAAACATTAAATGAGTTTGGACTTAGTTCTAAGGTTAATAATTATGGATATCGGGCTAGGATTACGGGCATACAAAATATGAGTAAATGTACTGGTGATGCCAGTCACGATATCACTCTACTTAAACTTTTCTCAGAGAAACCCTAAGAGCTGATGATACTATGAAGTGTTATATCAGCATCTAGTAAGAACGTGGAGTCGATGCGTGCCGTCGAGGTCGGGTCTAACCCTAAATTAAAAAACGTACCTTCGTTATTGGCATTGAAGCCCCCGTTGTAGATGCTGCCGGTGTCGCTGGGTGGCGAATGACGAGGCGCGGGCGTAGCCGCTTTGGAGCTGCGCATAAGGGGCTTGTGCTCGTCGTTCGGGTGCTGCCACGCCCAGCAACCTCGGCAGAAGTACCTGCAATCACGATGTCATTGTACAGCAGTCCTTTCAACTTCATCACAATTACAGCAGATCCTTTTATAGTTCAGGATCTTAATATAAATTGCATAAAGCTGGAAATTACAAAAAATCTCAAGTACACAGGCAACAAGTATACTGTCTGTACTTATTTTACAAGACTGCACTTTATCCTAGTACTTCAAGAAAAGATGGGTAAAATGTAGGTGTTATAGAAATTGTCCAATACTCCTGGGATTATCTCTCCATTATACTGAAACGGTTAAGAGTAAAAATGAGCTCACCGAAAGCAAATGGGGTCCCGGCAGAAATACGGGCCCTGATGCAGGTTGCACACGGAACACATGGAGTCCTCTAGATAAGGATCGACTTGAACCTGGAAACAGTTATTTTAATACCAAGTATATTTTTTGTCGGAGTTTACTAATGTACTGTATGTAGGCAATGGTTTTCTTTAAACCTTAAGTATAGAGAAGTGAGTGCGTATTTTGACGCGACTGTGGGCGAATTATAGTAACTTTATGGAACAAATTATAGTGTAAAGCCGGTTGAAAAGTTTACAGTGATCACTTAAAAGGAAGTTCATTTTATAAAGACAATATACAATATGAATATTTGGCATTGTCCAAGAGTTTGAACGGATTTGGACGATTCTTTTTTTGTTGAAAAGAGGGTACCTCAGTAGCGGACCCATTTAAATTTGAAGAAAATATTCCACCTCTTACGGTGGCAAATTAGGGGATGAATCTGTTTTTGCGCACTTTCCGGTACCAGATTTCAGTAAAACTTGGCAAATAAATTTAATTCCATCAAATTTTGAGGTCGGTTTGTCTAGTGCTCTGTACTGGTTAATAGTACTATGGAAAGAAGTTCATAACAGAAATGAAAATTTGTTTTCCAAACAAATGGTCAGATCACATAATTTCCAAGAACTTCATATTTACGCTATATACGGACTAAAAAAATATTTTTTTAAACAGTTTTTATTTTAATATAATATTTTTCCTTACATCCCAAAATAGATGCAACGCTTTCTTTAGAAACACTCCTTACACAAATAGTTATACATACATAAGCTCACGCCTCAATCCCACATTAAGGGACCAAGGGAACGCCACTTTGTCTTGACAACTCTCGAGCCTCACGTAAATCCAAATACCCTTTCCATACAAATGGTTATATAGTCGTATTATTTATTAACTTGTACTATAATGAGGCATGTTGTACTTTCCACTTAAAAGTCTTGTGTTCGTAGTCTCAAAGTATTTTATGAGTCACGCTTTGCGCAAATAGTACTTTCTAAAATGTCTAAATTTGTTATACCTTCTTTGAGAACTTGTCGGTTCGTATCTTGACGTGGCCGGCGGATATGGCGCGCACGTAAGAGCGTACATTATTGAACGTCACGCGACCGGACCCGATTGGATACTTATTCTTGTCTGTGTCGATGCCTGCAACATTTAAAGACTACAGCTTTTTCTCAATCGCCGAGGTGGATTCTATTCGGCAGAATAAACTACAAGCATAGGATTGGAGAGTAACATACGTTTGGGTCTACCTAGAAAATCGAGACCAGAAAAATTTTAGTCCGAGGTCGTTAATATTCAAGTAATATAATATTTTGACGACCGCAGTTAGCACTGAGCGTTTGAGGTCGGGTTCAATTCCCATTAGGACTATTTTAGAAACTTCTCGAAATAGATTTCTTAAGTAGCAACCTATCTTCACAATTCAGTTTTAAAAAAGTCAAAAAAGTGAAAAGGAAAGAAAATTAATCATCAGACAGATAGTTTTTAGAAAAATAGAAGCATATTGCTGCATTTATCGAATGCAATATTGCAGAGTACTACGATTTTGAACTAAGAATACAGAGACCAGCAATCAGACTAAATTTTATCGTGAATGAATCACCCATCCTACGTAAAGTTTTTGACTTAAGATGGCAATGAAGCACCTTGCATCTTACATCAAAATTTTTTTTATAAATTATCCATTTACGTCCAAATTTTTTTAAAAAAGCGCCCATCACTAAAAAAAACTTACACAAGAGCGTTTTAATACAATTCAAGATTCGCATGCACAGAAAAAATTCTAAATCGTATTCTGTAACACTGCGTTATTGTTGAAAGGTAGCAATAGCCGTGTCTTGTTCCACAAAGTATAGCACAGAAGTAATTGAAAAATCCATTTTGGTTGGAAAGCATTGACAAGCATCCAGACCACTAAACTGCCTTGTCGCAATTAACGCATTAGAATTTCGATACCTTTCAAGATATTGACACCAAAAGTTTTATTGTCATCTAAAAAAGTCAACTGCTCTGATTTTGCTTAATAATAAAACTGAAACTAAAGATTAAAACACTGGTTAGAGGGGGTTGTAAATCTCATTTATGTCGATTACGTTAGTTATGATAAGGGCAGTAAAGGTCGGTATAGTTCGTTACCTGCATAGACGACGCCAGAGAAGAGGTCGTTCATGATGGTGGCCAGCGCCGGCGCCGTGAGCATGCCGTGCAGCGCGCCCACGAACACGGTACGCGACGGCTCCAGCCGCACCGACCCGCCCACCACCCAGTTGGAGTCGCTCACGGCCCAGGGGATCACCTGCGCCTGGAGCACGGGCTGGTTAACGTTAATCGTCGTGCGCAGTTGTTGCAGTGCCACTCAGAGCTTTAAATCGCGAAGTCTGAAGGGCACTGCCACTGCGCCGGATAACCTGAGACATACGTTGACAAGTCCCATGTGTCACCAGCACCCTTACAACAGTAATGCCGACATTACTGCATCATCATTTACTTGTGTATTGATGTACATTTTGATATAAATTTATCCTTGTAATTATCGAGTATGTAGCATTCAATTTCATGATTTATTAGATTATATTGCCGACACAGAAGCCAACTTTCCTTTCAATTATTCAAAGGTTAGCTGGAAAAATCTATGGGATAAGCTCGGCTTTGTACACTAACGTTTTATTTCTTTGTTAAAAAAAATAATTTTGTACAATAAAGTGTTTAAATACATACATCGCTCGTTATTCTCCTACCATGGAATACAATACAACACGCAAAATGATTACTGTCAGACATTTAAAAACCATACACTTATTACCTCTCAAGTAGAGGGCGTGGGTTTGCACCTCTAAGTTTTCCGGAATTCACGTGGGATATGAAATTTACCATGAGCTGCTAAGCAATTTAATGATGTGTGTGAAGTTCCCAATCCGCATCGGGCCCGCATGGGAACTACAGCCCAATTCAGCAGCATTGTAAGAAGAGGCCAGTCCCCAGCAATGGGACTAATGGATACGTTTAATATTAAAAGTAAGAAGTCACCTGATGTTATCTTACTTTCAAATGTGGAACCTACTAAAAAAGTTATTTAAGTTAAAAACCAAGACATGGTATTTTGTGGCTTACAACTACGTGAAAGGTACCAATATATAGGTTAAATATACATACGTTTATTAAATTATTTAATATCGTACAATTAAGGCTTAGTTAAAGTTACTTCGGAATGGAATGGAAGCGGAATCATAACGGAATGGAAACAAAATTGTGTAACGAAGTTGTAAACAATTTCAATATTCTAAAACTGGGTTATGGTTTTTTATGACATCTCAAAAAAATATTTTCTCAGCCGCGTTTTAGTGTTAGCGGACGGCAGTTTATGTCAATACGCACTGCGCGAGAATTCTCCAGAAGACACGCGACCCGTTTGACTCATATCTAATTTTAGGGTCGTATTCCAGAACTCTAATCAATACTCAAGTCAGGACTTAAGTATTGCAGTGAGCACTGAAAATCATACTCAAGTCTGCTCAAGTCCCGATAGAGTTCTTAGACAATTGACAAAAGCTCGCTTCCATTCCGTGCCGCAGCAGCGCGTTGGGGGAAGGGAAGCGCGACACGAACCTCCTTGGAGCGCATCTTGCGCGACGTGATGCGGTAGTACCAGTCGTGGCCGTCGCGGCGGGAGGCGGCCAGCAGCGCGCGCACGCGCCGCTCGCTCTCGAAGGTGACGTAGGCGCAGCCGCGCGGCGACGGGCCCGGCCACTCCACGCTGCGGGCGGCATTCGGGGAAGGTAAAAATTCCACGACAAGCATTTCCTTCTATCTACGTGCAAGAGGATAGCCTCGCTGCAATCTCAAACCCCCGGGAAACAACGAGACTATTTCAGAAATAGTCAATGATATACAGAGTTCTTAGGTTTCCACGATTGTTACACATAGGAAATGAAACTATTTTTCGGATTTAAATCGCGTATATTTGTTTTTTTCAAACAAACCGATAGGGTGGTTTGCATCAATATTAGACAACCTGGTTGAAGACTGTACCACCTCAGTCAACCGTGACCATGGAACCTGTGAAGGGCCCGAAACGTCGGTTCTTTTGAAAAAACAAATATACGCGATTTGAATCCGGAAAAATAGTTTCATTTCCTAAGTCAATGATATTTTAATGAAGTTTAGTAACTCAATTATAAAATGGGAAATTATATAATTTGTTTATTTATAGAGTACTTATAGTAGTACTTGGTTTAGTTAATTATTTTTAATACCATTTATGTGACGTAAGTCCCAAAAGCCTCGAAATTCCCGAGACTGAAAACATCAGTCTTGAATCTCGAAAATGCCAAAAATTGTCGAGCCTCGCTTAATTTTCGAGACATTGCCGCGATGAAAACTTCAGTACTTTACATTTTGCAATCCATTTATCAGAAACGTTTCACGACAAGAAATGTTAGTCCTTTAGACATAGGACAATCGGGTGGCCCCTGTTAATATCAATATCAGGGTTGGACAATTTTAAATCGGGGTTTGAAATTATTAAAACGTTTTCTTTGATCATTACCGAAAATATATCGAATAATCATACTTTTTGGTTCATAGTTTTGTCTCTAATTTTGGACTAAAAATTAGAAACAATGAGAAAACTAAACTAAACTCAGGGAAAAAGATTTGTTTGGATAAATACATGGTGCGACATTGTTAGTGGTAGCAATTTTGTAAATCTATTTGTATACTTATCAAGATAATTATCGTGATTATCATAATTATCACTCCGAACCCTGTTTTAGGCTCAATTTACATTGCGGCGGAACGGAATGGAACGGAAGCGTCAAGTTTAAAAACCGTTAGAATGCTCGAGCATTTGCGAGCATTCTCGCGAGTGCGCCTTGAGACTAGTATTTTGTTGACGTTTGACGTCACACTACCGCCTGCCTTCACGCCACTTACCACGGTTTCGCCAGGCGTCGCCGATGGCAGCTGCGGAATTCTCGCGAATGCTCGTGAATCCCGCGATAAACGCGCGACGTGACTTTTGGCTCCTATCTAGTTTGTACGTTACACAATTGACCATAAAGTTCATTACGCTATGTACAATACCGTTGCAAAAATTCGCTTCCATTCCGTTCCGCCGCAATGTAAATTGAGCCTTAAATGACAAACGTAGAAGCAACGCAAAGGTATCTCACCGCACAGGCTGGAAGTGTCTCAGGGTGTGCATGAGCGCGTGCTCAGTGATATCCCAAGGCAGTCCCCCGAGGAACACCTTCGGGCTGAAGCCGGCGTCTACGCAGCGTGGCGGCAGCGGGCCCGACCAGCTGAGGGCCTCCCCTGGCCCGGACTCACTTGACCCGCCTGAAGTCACGCCGCCTGAAAGCACTCGGTTTTAAGCAACCACAAGCAGTCAGACAGTATTTAAACAAGGCGGTTAAAACAAAGCAATATGTACATACAAAACGAAGCTCTGCGCGCCAACATGCGAGCGTCTTCGCGACCCGTGGCTTGCCCGGATTGATCCGGCGGCCATGGGGACTCCATCTACAAAAGCAGAACAAAATATAACTTTTTTTTATAAGGAAAAACCGAAACCGAACCTATCGAAGAGAAAATTTTGCTGCTTGTCAGCTTTCGCTAATGCGGCCGTTACCGCGGTCACAACAATAAACAAGTCATTGAGCCCAAGCGCAAGGTACACAAGGTATATGTTGAGAAGTTCCTCTAATGTATCTGCAAGTTTCCATCACCAAATCAGCTAATTAGAGACCCCCACACTAGCATCTTTCCATACGACAAGACGTCCGCACGGCGGCGACGCAACGCCAAAGCAGTATATATCCGACGTTTGGCACTATTTCGCAGTCGCTCGGTGCTGGCGTCGCGCTGTCACGCGGACTCGCGTCAGCTGGTGTTCGAAAGACGCTAATGTGTGAGGGGTCCTCTTACGTCTATGTGCCAAGTTTTATAGAAATCGGTTAATGGAAAGTGGATTAATTTAATAACACGAATACATCCCATAATTTACCATTATTACGGGTGGATGATTTTATTCAAATTTAAATGGGACCACTACAGAAATACCAGAGGGTATAATCGAACAAAAAAAATTGAAACCGGTTTACAAATAGGAGTAATCCGCGTAACAAAAAAAAAGTTAGTAGTAGTTAAGATACAAAGATCGAACAACTCAAAAATTCTTTCCAATAAAGCTTTAATAAGTTAATAACTACCTGATTGTTACTGGAGTCGTACCGCAGTCTTAGTTTGATGGCAGTCTTGAGACCAGAGTTCGCCGACGCCGGCATCGCCAGGGCCTTCTGAAACATGCACCTACTGTACCGAGGAAGCCACCTATTTACAATTGTACAGTCATTGCCAATTACTGGAATACGTCTAGTGTATGTAGCTGATCTTCAAGCGGATAATACCTCGCACAAATCCCGGAATAATTAAAAATAAAAGACAAGAAACCATAGTCTTATTTTTACTTACAATTAATCAGGGTTCGAAGTGTTACTTATCACTGATAAGTAAAAACACCTGGATGGAAATTAGGGGTTATACGACTGTGCCATTTTTAATACGTCTAACTCATTGTTAGGCTGCTAACAGATTGACTGCATTTTACTAGCAGTCGAGTTCCTTGTGAAAGAGCTCGTCCGGGTAAGTACTGCCACCTTATCCATTTCTTGGTGAAATTACAGGCACATGGGACTTATCGACTTATATCTTAGGGTGACGAGCGCAGTGACAGTGCCCCTCAAATCTTTAAAACTCTAATGTCACTGCAACTGTTATGGACAGGCGTACAGCTTATTATCAGGCGCACGACTTGTTCGTCCCGTCACGTGATATTATAAAAAAAAATGAAAAAGGTTTGCAGTTAATGCGTGAAATGGTTATCAACTTTATGCAGTCGAGGTCTCGCACGAAGTTGCTTCACGCATTAACTGCAAACATGCAGTCAATCTTAATTATCTGCCTTAGACTGAACCTATCGCAAGACGAAGCAACTAAGCTCAAAAATATGTTGATTCGAAAAATATCAATTCTGGTTACGACGGTCGAGTAAATCAACGGTTAGAACGTCACGCAGAAACCTGCATGTTTCGAAGTTTAAAAGAGCCAGATGAAGTTAAAAAAGGATGCTTGAGGGAACATAACCTAACAGACGATCCGTGTTTGGCAAAAATTTGCTATAGAAGTTCGCATAGTAGTTAAAAATACGTGCATTTAATTTACGTTTATTCAAAGTTATACAAAATTGAACTCACTAAAGACGCGACGAGGTCTGTAATTCCTTTGCCGGAAGTATCGTCGCTCCATCCCGAACCAGGCTGCGCGCTCTCACTGCAACAAATATTCCATTTATATTTTGAGACTGTTCGTGCTTGTAGAGGCCTGGTGCCCAAACCACATGTTCTTAGCTTGGACACCCAATCACCTGCTTTAGCCTTGTGTACTAATATTGTAATATTTGTAAGCTATTGGGTAAAATGAACTGATGGCGTTACTTCACACGGCTGCTTGTATTCGTTATAGTACTTGGACTAATATTTGACAGACAAACAACAAAACACTAACAAATACGACCGTCTACACATGGAGTCAAAGAAGGAGTTTTTTTTCTCTCTATTTTAGGGGCTTTGAGCGTTATTGAAGATGTCAGCCCCATTAGAAAAACGATACCTCAAGTATACATACTGTATACAAAATCTCCGCGGCACTACATGTTAGCACCGACAAAACATTGAAACCACCCAACATTAAATGTACGGAAACCAGCCTGTGCAAATAACCGCGCCCTGATGCGTTCCGTCCGAACACTCTCCATGAGCAAATGATGTACATCCTCAGGAATCCCACACACTTGGCAATTCGGTGAGTTCACCCTCCGCATCAAATACAAAAATTTGTTTAATGAAACGTGTCCAGATCGAAGCCTATGCGCGCTGATAATTTGACCCCTGCTTCATGGTCAAACCAAGGGACACGTGGTTCACTCTGCATGGTGATCGAAATATTCCTTCCAACGAGAATGGAACTTGCTCTTATAGTTTGCAACCACTTCAGTGAAGTCAGACACAATGTCAATCTCAGGCCCCTCTGAAGCAGCCGCAATGGCTAGCCGGTCCGCTTCCTCATTCCCTACGATAAAACAACGAATATGGCCATACTGTGTACGGTTTACTTGCATATTTGCCTATTTGGCTCCTTTGACATGTGTTGAGAAACCGACCAGGGTCACTAGTCATTTTAATTCCAAGATTACATTGCAAGTATGATGATATTTGCAATTCTGTTGAAATTTAGTTGCAATTGCAGTCGAGTCTCGGTGGAGAGTGATGGCATATTCATTCATACAATTACTAACGATCGATGGTGCCTTTCTAAAACTACCATGGAAATTACTATGCTTGTCGTAATATTTATGTCGTTTAAACAGCAGTTTAGTCTTCAAATTAAATATAATATTCGATTCGCCATTGAAGAGCAGAATACCAAAAAATTGCAATTGCAGTTGAATAGTACCTCTATGATTAACTGACAAGCTACTTACTCTTAACTGCCTCTATGGCCGAACGGTTACCATGCCGGACTGCCACGCAGAGGTCCTGGGATCGATTCCCAGACCGGGAGATGTGTATGGCCTACATTTATTTCTCTCACGAGTTTGGGTGTCATTTGTGGTTGTCTGTGTGTGTCCATGGCATCCGCGAAACAGGGTTTCCCTCATGCAGGGCCATGAGCATGTTGCGTTATTTTTATTATATTATTATTGTAACTTAGCAGAATATCAAACGTACAGAATCCAGCCATTAACACTATCGACATAGAACTCAAATGATTTAAAATTAGCACAATTGGGGCAGTGTGCGGTAACGCGAGTTTGGCGTGTGCTGCATTTGCCAAATAAGCAAACAAGGCCAATACTTTGTCACACGTGCTATCTACACATGGTGATTGTTTGCCATACATGTCAAATACGCCAATGCAAATAGCCAAGTGAAGTGCCACCATGAATTAATATAAATATAATAAACAAAGAAGGCCACATCTAAAAGTGACAATTTTTCAGGAGGTTTACAGATTCTACGAACGAAATTAGTCTACGACATTTTATGCTAAAGTGTTATTAAATTTCACATACATAAATGAATTTATCACTTGTCATATGATCACGTCATGTAACTATTATACCAAGGGCTTATTTATAGCGTACGAGTATGTGCTTTTATTATTGGAGACTATCAGAAATACGTCACATTCTACGTAATGGTAGTAGATGTTATACTTTGAGGTGTGAATCTGACAGCCGACCAGCACTACGGATCATGCGCCACCTAGCAAAATAAGTAGGCTATCTTCCAATAGCTTAATTCTTGGATCAAAGTATCAATTATTGTGTGTTGTAGGTACTTATTTCAAACATTACTGAAATGGGGTCATAGGATACCCTTACCTATGGAAGGACATTTAAAGTGTATTTTATTTTAAAATTTACTCCTGTGCGAGAAAATAAAGCTTCGTAGACTTCGGTAGAAAAGGATGCTAATGGTAGGTTTGACCTATAGCCTCTCAAACAGAGGGCGTGAGTTTGTATCCGGACTCGCATTGTCCCAAACAGGACTGGTTTTTTGTTTCATAATAGCATTTTACTCTAGACTGCCACAGGCAAGCAATCCACTCGCGCTAAATCAATGGCGTCCATAAACTTCCGTTATAAAAGTTGCGAAAACTGAAACAGATGGAAAATGCACGCGGAACTTCCGCACTTTAAGCAGAAATCGTTGCATAGCTAGAAAATATACCAGTGCATTTTCAGACCTCTGGTAATGAGCGATAGCTCTTGAATTAGGGTTATATGATGCCAGACCTGATACCTTTATAACCATATTTGGGGTGGTGATGGAAAAGTTAAAATGGCGGCAGTTGAAAAGGGCACTACGATCATTCTAAAAGCAACGCTTAGAAAGACTTGTCAAATAGCCAACTTACTTTGTAACAAGTACAGGGGGTCTTCTCTTCCTTTCGTGCAATCATAGTAGAGTTATTGGAAGGAAATTTTAGACAGCGTCTCGCTGTAATTAACACCTTCCTTCAAAATTAGTGCATCCATTTATAATGAACTCACTGTGTAGCATTAACTTCTGCTTTAGCTGAGAACTTGCTAACTAGAAACTTGCCAAGCACGTTGACGTAATAAACATTCTTAAATCTAGGCCAGTCCTGACCGCAACATTATCAACCCTTAATCGTAGTGTTATGTGGGCAGCTCACGCGCTCACAAGTCGCAGACATTTCCTCACACTTTAATATATGCATACATATACACTCGTACACCCACAAATACACTCATGCAACCCACATTGTATATCACAACAGTAGAGCTTCTTGGAGCTCGTCCAGTGTAGTACTGTCACCTTGCCTATTTTTGCCGCCAAGCAGTAATGTCAGCATTACTGTGTCCCGGTTTTGAAGGGTAAGGGTGCTGGTGAAATTACAAGCACATGGGACTTATACACTTATGTCTTACGGTCACGGGTGCAATGGCAGTGGCAGTCAGATCTTTGATTTAAACCACTGAGTCGCACTGCAATCATTAAGGACAGGCGCTTACCACCAGGTACCAGGTGCACGACTGGTTCGTCATGTCACTTAGTATTATATAAAAAAATATATACACTCGCACATCCACATGTACACACATACGCTCATGCAACCACATGTACACTCACAAACACACATCACACGTGAATACTTCCTTATACACCGACATGTACACAAACTCATGCAACTACATATACACTCAAACACCCACATATTTACTCAAACAACCACATATACACTCAAACAACCACATATACACTCAAA
>NW_020654878.1:4001672-4003690 GCF_003589595.1 Hyposmocoma kahamanoa | reverse complement strand
AAACAACCACATATACACTCAAACAACCACATATACACTCAAACAACTACATATACACTCAAACAACCACACATACACTCAAACACCCACATATACACTCAAACACCCACATATACACTCAAACACCCACATATACACTCAAACACCCACATACTCACCCAAACACTCATATATACACTCAAACACCCATATATACAGTCATACACCCATTAGGTACACTCAAACGCATCAACTACTAATTTTTTCTTTCTACCTCCTGCGTTTTTGATTACGACCACGTGCAAAATGATAATTGTTCAGAGGAAACTGGTCTATAAATTAGTCTACGTAGACGCGAAACGAAGTCACTTTTTTATACGTAAATAGGACTTTTTATAACTAACCCATTTATACGTCCCATTGCTGAGCTCGGGTCTTGTCTCAGACGAGAGTAATTTAATATGATATACATATATATGTATAGTCTACATACGCAATATCGTTAAATGATCAGAGTCTTATAATTTACTGCGTCCGTACACATTACCAAGATGAAAGTATCCCTGTTTTCTGGAAGGTTTAATTTCACATTAAAATGTGAAAATGTTGCTCTTTTAGCGAGAGGCGATGGTAATAAGGCTATTTTAGTAGCTTAATTAGCGCATTAGCCGACATCGAGTGCCACTTACGCTCGTTTGAGCGAATGGGCTGGATGTCTAGCACCGTTTTAGTACAGAAAAAACAGTTGGCTCGGCGATCAAAAGATGCGACAGCAAATGGAATGATTATTTTATAGTTAGTACAAGACAAAATTAATTACCCGAGTCCCAACTCTGCTAATTTTAAATCATGTCGATAGAGTGCCAATAGCAGGATTTTGTTCGTTTGGCATTCTGCTATAAAAAGCATGAAACTTACAGAAGAGGTGCGGGTCGACCGCTTATCAGGTCGGGAGCACGGCGGGTGTAATTCTGTGTATTTATATGCAAGACAACACACCAACGAGCGGACCTGGGACCCGACCTGCGTCCTCGCTTGGTGTGATGTCCATATAAATACACGGAATTACCCGCCGCGCTCCCGACCCGAGACGCGCCCGACCCGCACCCGTTCTGTACGTTTCGCGCTTATGGCCTTATTCAGAGTGGCGACGGGCGCGGTGTGCGTGTAAATCAAATATAGGTAGAAGCTCGTTGCGTTCACAGGGCCGCGCGCGCGAGGGCCGTGTCTTGGCGGCTGCGGACGCGGGTGCACGCCGTCGCGCAGCTAGATCTATTGGCTCAGTCCGCCTGTACCTTTCATAGTGCGTAGTCTAGCGTTTAGCGTCTATTTGCGATTTCGACGTGTGGATCTACAGGCTCGTAGCCGCTTCGGCACTGGAAGGGAAGACGCCAAGACCCGCGCGTCCGCATCCGCCGCCGCGCCCGCACGTGCACTCTGAATGAGTAGTGGCTAGTCATCGAGCTACTGTTGCCATTGCAATTATTTAGTATTCTCTTCAATGGCGAGTCGATGGTGTAGTCTTCTCACCTCTTTGTATCGCTTATCTCCTATGAAGTTTCCTATTTCATTGCCGTGAACATCTTCACGGCTAGTTAGGGTTACAACCCTTTCAGTCTACTAATTATTTGACAGAAAACACATTTAAGCTGAACACTACATTGTTGATTAAAGGAGACAATTATATGCGATACATAGTAATATCGTAGTTTTAGTATGGCAACATCGATAGTGAATTGTAAATATGAAAAGTTTTAATATTATTATAATTTCAATATAATCTGGGTAGAGTCTCAATGGAATTACAATGACCACTGGTTTCAAGAAATGGGAGACTTGGGGCCGTAGGTGCGAGAATCTATTAGTAGACTTGTTCATCTCTAATTTATTTGAATACAGATTATCCACAACAGTCTTGTTCCATGGAGAAATATTAAACACGAAGTAACCGCTTAAAGTATCGGTATATCGTACCTCCGGTGAACCTGTCCCAAGTTCCAACTTACATTTTGTAAAATTTGCAGAAAGCTACAGTACCG
>NW_020654878.1:3974000-4001662 GCF_003589595.1 Hyposmocoma kahamanoa | reverse complement strand
ACTGCTTTGTTTTTGCTTTGAGCTTTGGCGCAAGTTTGCCGGAGGTAGAAGTTGTGCTGGCCAGCGATCTCATAAGTGACGATCATATTAGATTTCATTTTTTTAAATTTCGCATAACATGCCTTGTGTCGTTAAATTATATTCCATAAATTTTACTGCACCTCACTATTGACAACAATGTACAGCATTTAGCTCCTTTAACGTGTTAATACGAAACTTTATAGTCAAAACGGCCTACATAGCATACTATACTACCGGCCGGTACTATAGTTAAAGTTGTGTTTAAGAGTACTGAGCGCATTGGAAGTGTTCTTTAATATTGAATATATTATTTCAATAAACAGTGTGCCGTATGTGGAAAAAAACAAGGGATGCGTAATGCGTCTGGTTTTCCATGTAAATTGCATTTTTAAAATGGTTTGGCGTCACGTTGTCTGTATTGTAGGAAGTGTGATGTAATGCAGTAGGCTATCATCATGTGTTACGTGGTACTGTAAGTAGCATTTGTTATAAATAAATCATGAGAAACTTTACCTGTAACTGGCGAAAGCACGTGGATGCCGTGGCGGGAAGCAGTTGGGTGGCACCAATGCGCGGGGCGTTTGGGCAACCTCCGGGCTGCCAGGTTCATCCCAGCGCCAATCACCGGACTCCTATGGGAAAAAATAAAATCAAAGCTGTGGAAGATCTAAGTCCGGTACAAAAATTAGAATTTACGATTAATTTGTTTTTCAAACCAACGTTTCGGGCCTTTTGCAGATCCCATGGTTACGGCTAACTCAAGTTCACAAGTACCCTAAGATATGTAATTTTATTGAACAAATTTGTTTAAATTACTGTATAAATTTGTCAGTCGAATTTAGTAATTTTGTTTGTCACAGTAATATTTAGTAAATTTGTCACTGTCGAATATTTAGTACCTTTGTAAAATTGTACCTATCCATTGTCCATGAACTTTTTCCACGTCATTTCCTTGAGCAACATAATTCGTTTAAAAATAAAGAATTTTAACTAATAGACAGATAGATAAATGGTTTATTTATCACAAAACGCACACATGCAATACACATAAACAAAAATAAATAATAAAACTAATCCAAAAAAAACAATAGTACAAAAAAGTAACTACAATAAATACAATATAAGCATTAAAACAAGATCATTATTTTTTAAATTTTAAAAAACAAGATCAAATAAAAAGTACAAACAAATATATAGGCATTACAATAAAAGCTCGCAACGCATTGCATGTGTGCGCTGTGGTGATAAAACGGCCGTAGCTCTGCGTAATTGCTGCTCAATTAGAGCAACGTACACTGATATTCTGCTACGCCCGAGAGTAGCACAACACGGCGAAACAGCTGCGCGGCAGTGAGTGCGTATTGGAGTATAACAAAAGAATTAAATGTTTATAGAATCATATTTAATTTTATAATTATGAATGCCAAGATCGAACGTCAACCCGATGGGATTTGAATCCATGCTGCACCGTAGCATTGCTCTAACCATCTGAGACACGGGTCCAGTTACCGAGTCGATGAAAGTCGACCGTGTTTTTGTTAGATTTTTGTACTGATTTTTCGGCATTCGTTGCCGCTAATAATTTAATACTTTCATTGAATAGGATTTTTATAGAAGCGTGATATTCAATAATTTGTTGTCAGTTTCTCAAAAAAAGTAACTTTTTATCGAGTACTGTTATTGAGGATGCGATTTCTAACATGCAACTTGATATTTATGTCAGTTACCGACTAGAACAGTAATTTGTTAGGTAGTGCCATATGTAAAGGGTCTGGATACCTAAAGCGATTAACACACTGCACCGCGCCCTAACACGCGGAATCACGCGCGCGGTTCGGATACGCAGATCTGCGTCCACGCGCGGGGGCAGCGGTCTAGCGGCACCGCGTCACATAAAGTACTCGCTTCGCAGTTGTACGCCGTAGTGATTTTATATGTAGCCGAGATCCTTCTTTGACAAGAATGTTTAATAATACAGAACTCATTCAGGACGCTGCAGTTATACTATTTGGTTTTTGTTTACTCAAATAAAAAGGCGCTGAAGATATTGGATATATCCCTTTTTACGAACCAGATCGAAATGGATAATAATTTCAACTTCATTACAAAGATTCAAGAAAATAAGATACATCTGATAGATTTTCAATGGCAAATATAAATTTATCGTCGAGATCTATTGTAAACTGAACATTAAGCTTAAAAATCTGCGCGGTAGTGCGGAGCGCTGTGTGCTATACCTTGCGGTTCACCGCGCCCTTCCGCGTTAGGGCGTGGAGAAGCGTTGTCAGTGTGTTTGACGGCGCGTGTTTTCCGTACAAACCGAGGTACTTCAGTACAACGTTAAAAAACGCAGCTCCGCACTCCGTCGCGGGGCGCGGTGCAGTGTGATAATCGCCTAAGATGATTAAAAAATTCCACATGTGCCAGACAACCACGCCCACTACCTGGTCTCAAACAAAGGGATTCCCTACTATGAGGACTGTACCAGAGAAACGGAATTCACTCCGACACTACCCAGAATACCCAATTTTTTTTTATTGTACCCAAATCAGAAAGAATTAACTGCCTCCGTGGCCGGACCCGAACGTGGCCATGCTGCTCAGCCACGCAGAGGTCCCGGGTTCGATTCCCGGGTCGGGAGAAATATTTATATGGCCCACATTAATATCTAGCGAGTTTGAGAATGATTTGTGATTATCTATATGTGTTCATGGCACTCGGACAGGGTTTCCCTAGTACGCAGCAATCTGTGCATTAAAAAATTTTAGAAAAGTTCATTTCCCAAATTGGTTCAATTGGGAATCGAACCCCGGACCTCATCTAACACCCACAAAGCAAATCGCTAAGCCACTGAAATCGTCCGAGAGCTTACTATTTATAGTAAAAAACAAGTTTACTAAAATTATGTTTAATGCACCCAAGTGATTTAAGTTTACTAAAAGGGTACTTGATGCACGTAGGTGAACTAATTCAGGTGAATTAACGCACCCAAAAATCCAAACAGTTATGTCACCAAGCAACTGCATCGAGTAATTGAAATCGACGTATCTAGGAAAGAATCAATGCATCCGAAAGCCAACAAGCGTAAAAAGCTATCTGTATCCAAGAGATTTCCGGGTCGCGGGGTCGCGTCGGCCGATTACGCTTGGCATGGGCCTACACAAATAATATTAAATTGCCAGTGCAATGCCAATAGCTAGTCTCGATGCTTGGCAATACACAGCCAGACGTTGCCAACCCGTTGATATAACTTAAGGGCCTTGGCAGGGATAAAGTTCACATTTTAGACATGTTTATCACAGCCATTATTTAGTTTTCTATATTTGTACGAGAATTATGGGTGCATATGCAATTAGAGTTGTCCAAGATATAAACAACAAAAGGCGTATTTCATACACATTATTGTAAAGAAATGTACGTATTTGTTTTTAGTAGTTTTAGAGCTCCTTATGCAAGAGTTCGTCATGGGAAGTACTGTCACCATGCCTATTCTGCCGCCAAGCAGTAATATGAGCAATACTGCGTTCCGGTTTTGAAGGAACTTGTGCAACTGTCTCAGATTTCTGCCTTTTAAAATAGTCGCACTGCAACTTACGGGTAGACGTATCGCTTAACGCCTGGAGCATGGCTTTCTCGTCTGTCACTCGATATAAAAAATATGCACCAATTGACCGTACCTTTAAGAGGATAGTGTAAAGAATGAAGGCCTAAGCTTTTCGGCACACAAAAGAGCGCAGCGATGAATTAAGAAATATTCGCTAAAAGCTGTTTTAGAACATTTTTCAACGCATACACTCTAGCCCCGCACCAGGGAAACGCTGAGTCGCGGGTGCCATGGACACGTATAACCACAAATTACACCCAAGTCACGAGAGAAATAAATGTAGGCCATACAAATATTTCTACAGGCACAGGAATCTCTGCGTGGTAAACCAGCATAGTAAACGTTCGACTACGGAGTAGGAGGGAGGCAGTAAACTAAACGCAAGTAAGGTTGAAAGTAATTTTGGTTTTCCATGTCCAAATACTTATTTTTGTTATAATCTGTACATCAAAATAGTCCTCATGCCAAAGAACTCTGTCTCTGCGATCAGTTCGATCAGCTAGATTATTCATTATGTTTTTAAAAATTATCATTTATATGATTGAATATCCCATTTAAGCAGCTAAGTAATACTTTTCTTTGTCGTAGAAATAATATTTAAGGAGAAACAGCAATAATACCACCATCCAAGATTTAAAGACGCGCAGCGTGCGGGAAAACGACAGTTAATTAAATTACACAAGAATCTTGGAACCTATGAATTTATAAAGAACAATAACATCGCGGAAATGTCTTAAAATCGGGTTGTACTGTACGAAAGGGGGCAACTATGGAAAAACTGGAAGTAATTTTTTAAATTTTGTTTTACTCTTTAGCGTTCTTCAAATTTTCAGCGTTTGTTTCGAATAGATTAGACCTAAATAAACTTTTGTTAATTTTTCTATGCAGGCGGTAGTGTCCGAAAAAATTTTGTTGACAAATTTCATTTTCAAGACTCCAAGACACAGAAAAACGATTCTAAAGTGCCCCTTTTCCTACCGTCGTTTTGTCTAATTCTTAGATTTCCTTGGGATTGCTACATATTGATGAAACTATTCAGATGTAAATCGCGTAAATTTGTTAACGTTTTTCGAAATCAGTTCAGTAACTTGATAAAACAGTGAACATCTATTTTTGAAATAATAGACCCGTTTATTAAGAAATTAAATCAACATTGAATAAACAAAGACAATATTAGGAGACAATCCAAATTCAAGTGGCATGTAAGCTAATAGAAGTGCAACGGAGCCTCGATGCGGGCCGCGGTATTTGGCACCGAGCGGGCCATTAATGGGGCGCAGTTGGCAGCCCCTGAACATTAACCGCCGTCGAACCGGACGTCGTATGGGACGTTATGAAAGGACAATAAAACTTTCAAGAGTATAGCTTTTGATTGTTTCGCCAAAAAAATTCAAGACACGCGTGTAATTTTTTGTTACAAAATATTGGCGCCCGACGTGGGTCGGAATTTTATAAATACGATTCCATTTTCGACCCTTATTTTTAGTACTATGATATTCATCTAATTTTTATGAAAATATTACTAGTTTGTTATTATTGATTCAAAGACTGAACGCGCAAAGAGAAATTCCTTCGATCAGACTTTCCGGTTTCTTTTTTCTGTAACTTTTCGATCAAGAGCCAAGTTTTGATAAAAATTCGTTACTTTTTGAAATTAATCTTTCACTCAGTTAATTGACGGCAAAAACGAGAGTACCTCAACATCGAACAAGGCTTACGCCAGAAGAAACTTCACGACAATTTTAACCAAAAGAAACCTGCATGGCTTAAGCGTATGTCACGTGTCCGCGAGACCAAAATAATTGAGACCAACCTTACGTTAAACAAAACTAGGATATAACTTAACGTAGCACTAATCTACTGTACACAATGCAATAACCTATGCCTCATAGAAGGTGGCAAACCTTCAAAGAATTAGAAACTTTTTCTTTGAGAGACAAATGTTAACTTATAAGGAGACCACTCCGGGACCATTTCTATAAAATTAATAAATAAAATATCTGAAATGAAATGATATTTACAGATCTACAGCTGTGGCCATGGGACCAGTGAAGACCCAGATGGGTCTTCACTGTATTCAATGCTTCAATGCACTTTCAGCATTTGAAAAATATACGCGATTTAAATCCGAAAATAATTCGGTATTGCGAGTCATATTAGGGCACACGCTAGGAAATAATCCTAAAGGGTAGCAGTTCTCGAAATCGACAAGGACTACAGAACAGCGAAAATATTGACTCAAATATTAAATGTAAAATGGTTTTATTTTTAGAATAATTTTGAAATGCGGTAGCCACATTGAGCCAACAGTCGCTGGTTAAGAGTCAAAGTCTGTCGGATCAAAAACTTTTCTTAAATAATAACTTCTAAAGTGGAATGGAAAAAATTTATGTAGACTTCTGGAACTATTTTATAAAGCGTTAAAAATGAACTAGTGACTTACGTGATTGTTGATTTTGGGCACGGCGGCTGGCTCGGCGATATGCGTGGCGTCGAAGCCGAGGTAGTCTGCCAGCGAGCGACGATTCTCGGCGGAACCGCCGCCTGCGCGGCTTGTATCCTACAAACACATGAGCTTTTAAAAATCTTGTTCTAGCTGATGTCAATAAAAAAAATATTACAGTATTTCCTCTCGATGAAAAATCCCAAACAGACTGCAGTACTGATTAATATGTTTTAATTTATTCTAATTTCCATTATTAATTAAAAGTAAATTTAACTTAAAAAAATCATGTTAAAATAAAATAATTTGTAAGACAGGTAGCGTAAATTGGAATGTTCTTTGAAATTTTAAAAATAAGGTATTTAATTAATAACTTTTGTAACTATAGTGAAAAAATAGGGTGGTTTGCATTAGTATTAGACATATGTAACTGGTTGATGACTTGGTAGTCGCGACCGTGGAACCTGTAAAAGACCCGAAACGGTTTGTTTAAAAAAACAAATATTCGCGATTTAAATCCGGAAAAATAGTTTCATTTCCTATGTGTAACAATCGCGAAAACCTAAGAACTCGATAATAATAGCCTTCACATAGTCCTCCTACTGGACACAGGTCTCTCAAAGGGCCGGGCTTGGGCTGTACTTCAGATTCGGGCCCAATGCCGATTGGGAATTCCACACCCTTTAAATTGCTTTGCAGTTGTATGTAGGTTTCCTGACACGTTTTTCTTCACCGAAAAGCTCACTTGAATTTCAAACAATTCGCACATAATTCGGATTCGAACCCACGACCCTCTGAGAATCTGTAAATCAAACCATTAGGCTCCTAAGGCTTATAAAAAGAAGTAAAGCGGCTCGGGCCACAGGCAGAATAAATTATCACGATTCGATTTTCAAATGTACTATCATAGGTGCGCAGACTAGAAAAATCATTTATTCTTTTAAAAAAAAAATAAGAATAAAGATTTAGACAGGACTAAATTACAAATAAAATTATGCCATAGCATTATTTAAAATAAAAAAAATTTTGCTCGCTCAGAAGCTCGTTGCAGAAGTGATCACCGCCGTAATCCCATCGCACAAATAATTTATAAAATCATGTTGTATGACAGTACCAAAGGCGGTTTTATTTTTAATATTGTATAGATAATTTATAAAACAAATTCCCAAGAGCTGGGCCAAATAGTTAATTTTTTTCTGGTGGACATTTCTCGAGAAAGTATCTGACGTAATGGAAATTTGAATAATAAGCATTATATTTTGGTCGAAACGAATAATATGCGAAACAATTAAAACTTATTTTCAATTTCATAGTGCTTCGATATCGTCCGATTAGATAATCGCTTTGTAATAAAACATTTAAACATGGCTTACGAATATTAGAAGACAGCAGATTGAATTTCCGAAATAAAATTAGGAATTAAAAAAATCATTACAATTCTTACTTTTAAAACAATTCCGAGGGTAGGTGCGTAGTCTAAAAAATAACCGTCCGTCATCTAACTTGAATTACGCGCGGTAATACGTAGACACTGACTGATATTTGTAAAAGCTGGAACTACACGTGGTCGAAAAACTTGTAAAATTGCAAAGTAAAGTTTTTGTACAAGATACGACACTGCATAATATCTAGTCTAGTAATAAAATCGAAACTAACCTGATGCAACAGCGGCATAAGTTCTTCAGAAACTTTTCAGAAGTTTTGATGCTTGAGTTTCGATGTGTATTCGAACAGAGTTTCCCCTTTATCCTCTTCACTCGGCCACGGCTCAATGACTGACGGCCGGCAGTAGGGTGAGCCACGAAACACGAAGCCACCACCCCGCCCAATTCCCACTCCCGCCCCTACCGCCAACCCCACACCGATAAAACATTTGTTTTAATATTTACACATTTTCTATCGTATTTTTTCCGACAAAACAAAACTAAATAATATTATTTCGCATAATAAATACCTAATCTAAATTTTCACTTACAGAAACTTTGCTTTCATCGAAATAAAATAAAATAGTTTCGCGCTTCCCGCGCGTTACCCAGGTGGTTGGGGAGGAGCGGGCCTCTGATTGGTCAACTGTTTGTTCTATCATTGAACGGCAGAGGGCGCATGCGCGATGGAGAGTCAGTTGACAAACTTTTTTGTTATGAAATGCATATTCTTTCCGGGAAAAGACAAAATGTGCAAAACAAAAAGTATGCCACTGAAATTTTATTATAAATTAAAATAAACCAGATAAAATTATGAAAAACTCTGAAAAGGTCCATCAGCATACTAGGTATTAGATTGATCAATCCCTTTAAAACATGTTTTAATAAAAATACTTGGTATCTGTGTTCCTTTTATTGCTCGGTAGATGGCGCTGGGCGTAATGATTTTTAAAAATTAAAGCAATAAAAAAAAATTGACAATAAAACTTGAAAAAAAAAATAAAAAAATTAATTGTAATAAAAACTCTTTAAGACACAATTTCATTCTTTTATTTCATATTTGTTTACAACAATAATCACAAATAGTACGTATACACTAGGGTTCGGTACAATCAACCGCAAATTATATACCATTCATCAGTTAACTCATACCTAGCACATCGAACTTAAGAGTAAACTCCACTTTATATTGTGTTGTACACAATTGATAAAAGTTCAAAGATAAACCCATGTATGTCCGATATTTTGGCACGCCCTCTGTTGTTTAAAGCGCGGAGATCATATATGATAATCTAATCATTGTTAAAAATATATATCCTTTCTCATCTACTTCAGCGTATAAGCCAAGGTGCTACCTTACTTTATGGAGCTTGTAGTATCTTCCTTAAAAGCTACCACTATGAGGTAACCCTCAGTAATCTTTACTTAGTAGGGTCCCCCTCACATCTCAGTCAATGTATGGAAGACCTGACAACCACACGGGGCCCCCTATATCACCCTCTTTTGTCACAGAACACATTATGGCAAATGTAACACAATTTAATAATTATGCAGGTCAGATCTTGTGAAAATTCTCGTAAGCTGACATCAGTCCTGTAGTCCAAAGACGGGTGCTAGTAGGGCCCCTGCATGAGCCAAGGCCGGGGGGGACCGGGGTCTCGGTAGGGTCCCCCTTTCATCACAATACATATATGGTAGTCGCAGCACCCAGTATGCTGAAGCGGAGAGTTTGATCGCAGGGGAACCTGACGGCTGAGGCACGAAAATGGGGCCTCCTGCGACTGGTTGTGCCTGAAAAAAATTTTTAGAATATCTTGGTTACATCATTGAAATATAGAAAATACTACTATGGACCGTAATGAAGTTATTGACGACTTTTAAAATCAATATTTGTGTAGTAATAGAAATTCACACAAGATGGCGTTTGTCAGCCTGAGATATAAAGTTGTCAAGTGCCTGTAATTTTTATTCATATAGTGGTACCTCAAATGGCTATTTGTATTTGCGTATTTGATATGTGTGTCGTTTATTGTAAAAGTGAATTAAGTCCTTGCAATTAAATTTTGAAATAATTAGCTTTTAGCAAATTAATGCGTAGTACTTTTAGTTCTCCGAGTAAACTAGTAATGCCATCTATGGGATGTTAGTGCAATTATTGGAGTTGCTTCACTTTTATAAAATATATGAGTAAATGTAATACTTTCAAGCAAAATAATATGTGTTTCAAAATATGGACTTTTATAATGATAGACACATATATCAAACAATCATTATGTTTAGAAAGCACGTGTGATAAAAGTATTTGTCTTGTTTGCCTATTCGACAAATACAGCAAACACAAAACTCGCGTTACAAACTCGCGAATCAAATTAGCCAAATAAGCAAATACGCAAGTTAACCGTCCACACTATGATCATATCTATTATTTTAACTCCTTATTTGGCTGCATGTGTAGACGATCATATTTGTCAGTGTTTGCATGTTTGTCTGTGTGTATAATATTTTTCCAAGTACATCAAACACTTGATAGCGAGTGAAGTTGCCATGTGAAGTGCTGCCATTATATATATATTTTTTTGTACTGGATTTTTTCGGGATTCGATTGAAATCACTTAAGTACATGAAAGTCGAGCCAGAAAGTTAAAGCGTATACCTAGAACTACACGAAGAGTCGATGCGATAGTTTTAGAATTCCGGAGAAATGTCAATAAATCAGCAGTATGTTTGAAATAAATATCTTAATAATTGTAAATGTATGAAATAAGAATTTTTTTATCGAATTTTTCCTATATATTCCGAAAAAATAGCTGTTGCAACAACCACGAAATTTACATACATATTTATTTTTATCGAGTTCTTAGGTTTTCGCGATTGTTACACATAGCAAATGAAACTATTATTCTTATATTGGACAAACAAAGTGAAGTATTTGTACCCGCGTCAAAGAACATATAGCTGATGTCAAACGCCGTCGCGTAAACAAGTCTGCAGTCTGCGAGCATGTCATGGATAAACCTACACATTCAATGAAGTTTGACAAACCCCAGGTCCTTGCAAAAGAAGTCCGTTATCTACCCAGGATGCTGCGAGAGGCCATTGAAATTAAAAAAACATCCTAATTTCAACAGGGAAGATGGTTTCTCCGTACCACCAGTTTGGGATCCAGTATTTCCTCTAATGAAAAATTCCAAACAGACATAAGACTGCAGTACTAATTAATATGTTTTAGTTTATTCTAATTTCTATTAATAATTAATAATAAATTAAACTTAATAAAAATTCATTCAATAAAATAATTTGTAGCGAAAAAACATAGCGTAAATTGGAATGTTTTCTTTGTAAAATTAAAAATAAGGTATTTAATTAATAACTATTGTAACTATAGTGAAAAAATAGGGTGGTTTGCATTAATAATAGACATCTGGTTGAAGACTGTACCACCTCAGTCAACCGTGACCATGGGACCTGTAAAGGGCCCGAAACATCGGTTTGTTTGAAAAAGCAAATATACGCGATTTAAAACAGGAAAAATAGTTTCATTTCCTATATTTATTTTTATTTTTCGATTTCCCGAATCCCGAAAAAATTCGCAACAAAAAATATAGTTGTAAGGTAGCCTCAATTTTCTGTCTCTGTTCCTCGAAGTTTAGGTAAATATACTCTACTTATTTCGATCACTGGTGATTAATAATAATAAATATTAAGTATTTCGTAACTCAGTTAGATACCTTTAAGGCTACCAGCCCTAGCTAGAGAAGAATAAAAAAATTACTCCCGGATACATGCTGTATCGCCTCTCACTTGAGACTGGTGTAGTTCCCAGGTCGTGGAAGCTTGCAAACGTGCAACTTGTACCCAAAAAAGGAAGCAGAGCTGTCAACTATCGACCTATTTCTGTGAGTTCCACACTCTGCAAAACTATGGAACGTGTACTTAATAACCGTCTCCTGTCGTACCTTGAAGACACGACCTCCTCAGTGATTGCCTGTACGGATTCCGACGAGGGCGATCTTCTGGGGATTTTCTCATTTATGGAGCAAGGCTATAGAAAGACATGGCGAAGCCCTTGAAGTGTCTTTAGATATTTCTAAAGCCTTTGACAGGGTCTGGCACGCAAGCCTTTTAAGTAAACTTCCCTCTTATGGGTTTTCCACCGACCTTTGCAACTGGATTTCGGATTTCTTGAGTGAACGTTCGATTCACGTGGTCTTAGAAGGCTACGCTTCCGAACATGGGGCGATAGAGTTCCTCAGGGTTCCGTATTGTCCGCAACTCTCTTTCTGCTGCATATCAATGATATGTTAATTCCAGGAGCCTTTGGGTATGCTGATGACAGCACAGTTGTGGACAGGTACTTGACCAATGCAAGGGTCAGTGGAGAAGAAATCCAGTCTTGTCGAGAGTCCACGGTTAGTCGTTTGTATTTGACACTTAAGGTAGTCTCCGATTGGGGCGATGCCAATCTTGTCAAATGTAATGCTACCAAAACGCAGGCGTGTCTATTCTCCACAAAACGGAGTCCTTCTCACCTGATTCCGACTTTTCGTGATGTATCCATACCGATAGCCGACCGTCTCCAGCTACTTGGGATGGACCTGTCGTCCAATCTGAATTTCGACAGATACATTGAATCCATGGCCAAAAATGCAGCCAGGAAGTTTGGCATCCTTTCCAACGTGAGGTGTTACTTCACACTGTGACAGTTGCTTCAGCTGTACTAAGCACAAGTCCGGTCGTGTATGGAGTACTGCTGCCACTTAAGGCATGGCTCTGCTAAATACCAACTGACCACCTTAGATTTAATAGACAAGCGTGGCAAGAGGTTTATAGGTGACTCGAAGCTGCAGAGCCTTGAACCCCGCCGTAAAGTTGCCTGCTTATAGGTATTCTACATATATCACGGAGAGTGTGCGATAGAATTGCATAATTTGATCCCCTTTCCATCATCGGGGGACTAGACGCGGGCTGGGGTTCCTCCCCTGTGTTGTGGATATTCCCAGGATTCGCACGAAGCGTTTCGCTTCCACATTTATATGGCGAGCGGCTAGAGAGTGGAATTCCCTGCCTGCGGACTTGTTCCCCGAACGCTATAACTTGGACATTTTCAAGGTGAGAGTAAATAGGCATTATTTAGGTGTGCATGCTACATCGTCGATCATCACTTCCCATCAGGTGAGATGGAGGTCAAATGCGCACTTTTTTTTTAAATAAAATGCAATTCGACCTCGCAATTTTGTCGTAAAGGGTTAGAATATAAAAATAGTGTTTTCATCGAAGAAAAAGTTTTCCCCAGTTTTGCAAGTCCACATTCCCAACAAAGACTTATGGAAAAGACGTTTAATATACTAGTTTCAAAATTGCATAATAGTTTTTGATCAATCGAACATTGTTTAAGCTTAGGGCACTTAATACTGAAAATGCGTGTTGGCTCGAGTTATGTGTCCGGAAGTGTATGTTTTTTTTCTCACCACAAAATACAATACAGTATAAATCTTAGTAGGTACCTCGCACTAGTATATTGCGGGAGTTGGGGTCTTGAGTTCAATTTATATTGCGGCGGAGCGAAATGGAAGTGATTTTTGTAACAGTACTGTACACAGCATGATGAACAGAACGAGCGGATGCTCGAGAATGCTCGCGCATTCCGTGGAAGGTTTTACCTCGCATCTAGTTTGTACATTACACAATTGATCGTAAATTTCATTACGCTATGTGCAATATCGTTACAAAAATTCTCTTCCATTCCATTCCGCCGCAATACAAATTGAGCCTCAGTGTAAGTTTTCAAATATGTAAACTTAGCTATCGCTAAAGATTGCGTTGAGACTTTAATTTAAACCTTATAGACATATATACCTAAGATCTAAATAAAAATCGTGGTAGTTAAGTTTGAATGATTACAAATTTACGCGCAGGCCTCGGGTGCTTGATGTAGATATTTCACCTGTATTACAAATCACCAGGATTAGCGTGACGAACGATGGAAGCGGGGAATCATCTGTATGGTCTTAAGCCATGGATAGGAATCTGAATTAGGTGTAGTTTCACCCCTAAGAATGGGCAAAAAGGGTGTGCAGACCCACCCTCGGGTCCAGGGTGACGTGCACCGGCGCCTTGGGGGTGACGACGTGCAGGCGCGTGAGCTGCGCCAACATGGGGCTCGCGGCGCGGCACAGGCACGTGGCGTACAGCGGCATGTCGCTGGCGGCCAGGCGTGCGCCGGCGCCGCCCTCGCGGGTGCTGGTGCTGCCGCCGCCCGACACCACCGAGTCGGGCGACGACATCATCAACCTGCAACAACGCGACGTTTCGTTCATTCGGTCTGTAATGGTACATTAATATATAACACGAGGCAGGCAATCCCCTTCCCGCCGAGGTATGTATAGTGCTTTTCTCAAACATTGCAAGAAAATAATAAAAGATTTAAAGAATTAAGGAGAATGTATTGAATCGTATTGTATTTTATTGTAAAGAATTTGTGTCTTCTAGGTCTTTAAGCTGTAGTGTTTTGTGGACTTTACAAAAAGATTCAGAAGTACTTGTGAAATCGTGGACTTTATAAAAATTCAACACAGCTTTGATATAGGCATATCAGCTTCAAGCTGCTCGCCTATTAATAAAAAAGTATAATAGAAAAAATAACAAATAATGAATTCCATAAGAAATTTTGTTTTTAGTTTTAAATTAGGTAATTTTAAATTTCAATATTGTATTTAAGCAAGTCCCATGTGCCGGTAACTTCACCAACATACCCTTCAGTACCAGATGCCCTTAAAAATGGGAATGCAGTAATGCTCACATTACTGCTTGGCGGCAGAGGTAAGATGACAGTACTTCCCTGGACGAACTCGTTCACAAGGAGCTCTACTGCTTCTTGAACGGTGAGGTATGACTCGTCTAAACCTTACCCATTTCTGAAAGAAAAAAGGTGTATACTATACGTATGACACGTACCTGTGGCCTCTTGGGCATTCGTATTCGAAGCCAATGAAGATCTTGACGGTAAGATGGTGCGGTGCTGGCTTGCCGCGGCCTCGTCCAGCGGGCGTCGTGCGCCAAGCGCTAGCCTGCTCTATGCTGAAAACCACGGCAAATAATTCATAATTAATCTAACTAAACAAACATGATGAATGCGAAAGTAAATCTGTCTGTTACGTTTTCACGTCTAAACCGCTGAAACATTTCGATGAATTTTGGTATAGATATCAATGGGACCCTGGAAAAGAATATAGGCTAAGTTTTGTCACAAAAATAAACTTTAACGGAGGTGAAATAGGAGACGAAAGTTTGTATGGAAAACCAATACAACTATGAAAATTAGTATAGTACAATAGGCAATTCGAAGAACTTATTCTACGTAGACGACTGCAATTGAATGTCATAAAAGAATGATAATTTGAATATGGTCAAAATAAATAAAACCCGTATTAAAACTTTTAAAACGTTAAACTACCATAAATCTAGCCAAAGCGTACAAAACTAATTGCACGTGAATAATTTGAAAAAAAAAAAAACAATTTTTTGTGCTAATATTCTTTGTACTAACCTAATTTACATTAATAATATTTTGAGTTTCTTTATTCTTTATTATCTTTTAAAACTAAAGACTTATTAACCAACGCTCAATACATAAATGAATAAAGTACCAAATGGGCTGTGACTACTTTATACAAATTTGTCAAGTAAATAAAACACAGAAATGCAAACCGAATGGGCGTACAAAAATTCGTTGTGCGATTCTCCTTCTTAACGTAACGATGGTTTACATTATAATGCTTGCCATCGTGGTGAAAGGACTTGCCGATCGGCGTAACATACACGCCGATTATTATCCAGAGTACGCCAGACATACAGGAAAAAATGGTACGTCGTACAGAGAGGTACTCGTACTCCTTACTCCGGCCGGGTCAGTGCAGAAACTAATTTTTCTATATTGTCTCCGATCAGGGCGTTTGTGGTACTGTCGTTCCTTCTGATTTCCATAACATAAGTGCTTTAGCTACTTACTTTGGGATCAGAACAACGTATGTGATATTGTATAATATTAAAAAAAAAGTAGTGTCATGTAATATTATAGGCCTTAGGAGGACTGATAAATATCGGCACGTTGAAACACACACATACTACGTCTCCATGCCCTCCGCTCCGCATAGTGTGTTGTCGGAGACGAAAGAACGATTACTCATTTAATTTGTATACATATACACTACATCTGTAAATGTATCACTTACCGTGCAGCGCAGTCCCAAGGTAGCAAATAATTAGTATGTGGCAAGAATCCAGGTTGCAGATGCTCGGGTAAACCTAGACTATGCGAGTAGAGGGATGATGGTCCGAGACAGACCAGGCTCCACGAGGGAAAGGCAGGGAGTAGACCAGGTGGACTTGCCGTGTGTAGCATACCGGGGAGGTACTCGGTCGTTGAAGGTTGTCTTGTCATAACTTTATCTGAAATGTTACAGTTATAAAGGTTAAGAATGAATGGAATAAGAAGTGCTAGGTAGTTTAACACAAACTGAGTAGCAGTAGCGCTACTTGTGAGAGTTAGAGATTTTAAGCCTCATCTGTATAATACACCCAATGACTGAAATTTCAAGTTACCTGTGGAACAATCTCCTCTAACAGGCACAACGTATCTGTTCTCATCAGCAGGCGTCTTCTCATCATCGTCAGCCGCAGATCCTGGAGACAGAGCATCAGGAGACCAGCCCTCGCCTCCTTCGCCCGAAGGCGTGTCACCGCCGGAGCCTCTGGCCTCTGAAAGTTCTTTTTCCTCCTGACTTGCCGCGCCTTTTACTGATGCAGCTCTGGAAAAAAATTAAAATAATAAATAGGCTGTTTGAAGATGCCTGTTATTTTTTATATTATGAGCTTGATAAAAACAGAATTAGTTATGTAGGGAAATTTAAAGGAAGCATAAAAGTCGCCTCAAATTGCCGCAGTTAGGCGGCGCGATGCTGCGATGCATTAAAAAAGCAATACAACGTAAACTTTACCTCTACAGGATAAGGTTACATTTCTTTAAGAAACAATTTCACTTTTGGTTCTACCCGGCCCGTACTAATTATAGGCAAAATGAGTTTATGTAGCGTGCAAGCAATAATTTTAACATTCTATAGTCTGTCTTATTTGATGACGGTTTAAAACACGGATTTATATATTTCATAAACTGGATCGCGCACTTCGATATACCATTATTACAAACTTACACCTTATTGGGTTATGTTAAGGTTTATTTTAAGTAAAAGTAAAAACCGAGACACGTGAGATAGCTGGAATTAGTGGTCTGTCCTTGTCTAACATGTTGCCAACGCTAAATAAAATCATCTTAGGTGTGCTAGTCTATTAACTTTTTTAAATTTTGGTTTAATAAAATTAGCTTATGGATAAAATACGCTTTAACTGTAATAATACAAAAAAATATATATCAACAATGAAACCTTCTATTATGAAGTAGCATATCAAATAAGTATACTAATTTGTAATATGAAATAATATTAGTAGTTTTGGTCATCCATAAGCGGCCACATTTTCCGGAAAAATTAAAAAGTTAAAAACAATATGGCTGGTTGAAACATGAATGAACACCCTATTAGAGAGAAACGCATTACTACTTTGAAGCCTCTCACTCGGCTCGTTTTATTAACTTAGTGCGCGGTCCTGTTTAATATACAAGTCCGTGGAGTAAAATGACAGTTGCTCAAAAGTGTTACCCGCTTGCGAACAGCTAGTGATTGCAGTCGATAAATATTCTATTGACTATCGACTGAATATTAATCACGCTTATGAAATAAACAGCCGAACTAGTTTCATTTGAATCATCATCGACCCATTATTCATCCGATGACTGAGACAATTGTCAATTTTTGTAAGAAATGAAACTATTTTTCCGGATTTAAATCGCGTATATTTGTTTTTTCAAACAAACCGACGTTTCGGGCCCTTTACAGGTCCCATGGTCACGGTTGAATTTTTGTAAGTTCATACATATATGTACATACACTCTATTTAGAACTATGTTTATGAAAAATACAAAGAGGAGACATACTTTAAAGTTTTTCATTTTAATTCAATGTAGATAATCAAATCCGGTGATTCGTTGTTAAAATGTATGTGAATAACAATTTATCACGAACCTAGTAGGCCAACTGTCAAAATAAGAATAAAGAAAGCAATAACGCAACTAGTAATCATTAGAACGTCGTAACCATTCACAATTCAGGTATTTTTGGCACAATTTTGTCTTCTTTCACAATCTATCGATAAAATTATCGACAACAACTACAGAACTATTTAAAATTTTATAAAAACTGGCAACGCTACAAATGTCATTTAACTCCGTCTCCAAAAAAGACAGACTATATGTACTTCCTTTGATCTGGATCTATTCAATAAGAGTGTGATTTCGGCAAAGACAGCACTGAGTGGGCAACTGTTTGACTCACTGTGAGGCTTCCAACTGCGGTTGTATTTTTATATTTGTGATCTATTTGTGAGGATCTATAATTAGCTCTCCGTTGTTACTGTTATTGCATAAGTTAGTTTTATGCCGCTGGTCTTCCTTTAAGAGAAATAAATAAACCATAAGTAGAAAATCATGGAACTCAAATGGGGTTGAGCGGGAAACCAACGCAAGGCAAGGTGACGATAGGTGGAGCAAGACGTCGACTGATTGATGGCCTAGGACGGGCAAAAGAAGCGTCTGGCGCCCTGTTGCAAGGTGAGTCTACGACATAGACACAGTAATATAGCTCCTTGTGAGAATTCGTTCAGAGAAATACTGCTACCGTACCTATTTCTACCGCCAAGCAGTAATGACAGCATTACTGTGTTCCGATTTTGAAGGGTAAGAGTGCTAGTGAAATTATCATAGGCACTTTGGACTTGTCAACTCATGTCGCAGTGTGACGGGCGCAGTGGCAGTGCCCCTCAGATCTTTGCGATTTAAAGCTCCGAATGACACCGCAAGTGTTATGGCGTGTCGGACTAACTTACACTACTCGTCGGCTGTAAAAATCAAGCGCGTAAAAATCAAACCTTCCTAAAACTCTGGCAATTTGTCTTTTTTATGCTTTGCTTATTTTTAAATAATTTCACTTTTTGTTTTTGTTAAGTTTATAATAATAATAACTCACGCACTCATAGCCCCGCACTAGGGAAATCCTGTATCGCGGGTGCCATTGACACACATAGACAACTACAAATCACACCCAAACTCACGAGAGAAATAAATGTAGGCCATACAAATATTTCTCCCAGCACAGGAATCGAACCCGAGGCCTCTGCGTGGCAGTCCAGTGTGGTAGCCGTTCGGCCACGGGGGCAGTGATTGACTTAGATGGTTTCTTAACGTTTACACTTTTCTATTTGTAAATTCTTTTTAGCACTCTGCAATATTTTAATGTGCTAGTGTCGGTCTTTAATAGATTGTGCATTTAGTTTTAAGATTTTGCATATAATGTTCTTAATTTTTTTTTATTGGCGTAACGTAAATTGCCAGACCAAACAAAAAGATCGAACAGTCAGAAAAAATTCCTTTGGTCCGGCCGGATTCGAAACGACGTCTTCTAGCATACCGTGCCAGACGCTATATCAACGAAATATCATAGATGGCGCTACGGCTAAAAAGTCGTTGAAAAACCAAATACAAAGATACGACGCAAGCACATAGAAAAATTCGTGAGGTCCGCTGGTTCGTTCCGTGGCTTAGTTCGTATAGCGTCTGGCACGGTAACCTAGAAGATGTCATCGGTTCCAATCCGATCGGATCGAAGGATTTTTTCTGAGTGTTCGATCTTTGTATTAATAATTATAACAAACTAGTGGAGTAATTTCACATAAAAATAATTGCATATCAATTTAATCAAATCAAATTAAAAAAAATGTGGACTAACCTGTACGTGGGAGTGGACGGCTGGAAGACAGGGAACTCGATGGTCTGCAATGTAGGGCAGACGCCACACTCTTCAGCAGCTTGCGTGTAGAAAGTGTGGTTGGCGCGACGCACGGTGTAGGGATCGTCGCGGGAGCATTTGGTGCGGCCGCAATTGCACGCGCTTATGTACCGAACGCCGGAGGAGTGCTCTTTGGTGTTGTCACTGGAAAATACATTCAATGTCATAACATTAGACGCTGACGCTAAATTACATTATTAAGGACAACCTGTAACTTTTCTAAGTTTTGTCCAACGTCATTTCCAAGAAGACTCGAGACAAGGTAAGAAAGAACACGCGAACGTTGTCATTTCTTAACCGACTCCAAAAAAGGAGGAGGTTCTCAATTCGCCTGTATTTTTTTTGTGTATTGTGCGTATACGCGCTTAGGGTGGCAAACCGATTTCAATAAAACTTGGCAAATATGTAGATTGTAATTCCACGAATTTTTGAGGTCGGTTTTTTTAATAAACAAGTTATTCCATTTACACCTCGACCGTTCTCTGTTCTTAGCAATATGCACTCGAGAGTTTTTTTTTCTGGTAACTGATTTGCTATAAACGGGTTTAGGTAATTGATATCTGTCCGCACAGAATGTTGCGATACATAAAAACGAACGGGCGCACCGTCCTGTTCCTCGTTGACGTTTTAGGACCTATGTAAAGCAGGATTTAGAACACGTCCTTCAGATTCCTCTTTCGTCAGATCACTGTCGCAAATTAGTTTTGTAATAAGCATTAATAAATTTAGTCTGTTATGATACTTAAGAGTAGGGAACTAACACGGCAGTCCAGGCATCTCAAATTTTGAAGATGAGATAACAGGCGTCTGCAAGGAGTGCACTGGTTGGTCGGCACTACAGTTGGTAAGTTTGGACAATATTTATTAATAACTTAGATACATTATTTGTTGACTAGACAGCCTGAAGATAGAGCATGACGAATCAGTAACAGAATTAGAATAGTCCCGCCACTTGTACTAAAGGTATAAAGGGGCATGAAGCGGTGGCAGAGGAAGGGCTGTAGGGGTGTGCGTGTGGAGACCCAACATAGTTCCGGTCCAGAGGATCGATATGAGGTCAAGGAATTGTTAGGACAATTATAGTAGTCCTATGAAGTAGAATGGAGTTAGAAGAAGTTTACGCAAAGAAAGATACCATATTGTGATAGAAAGAATGTCGCATATCAACTGTGAACTGGCGATCGGTACTATCTAAATTTTGACAACTTTACAGGATGAAGAAAAAAATTGTTAGCGTCATTTATATAGCATCTGGTTTATTAAATAAAAATACGTAGTCTACATACAAACGTGTGTAATAAAATACATTCCTTCGGAAACGTAGGTGCCATTATGTATGCCCTTACAAACAACATAGGACTACCTTGGCTGGAAGGTACTTCCATGTTCTCAGCGCACGTCTATATAACTTCATTATCACTAAAATAAATATATACTCTCTTTCCCGTTACGAAATCAAGAAAAAATTGACAAGTTTGTTAAAATGCCATGATTATGATGCCACAGAGGCGATGTTATTGTAATCTCACAAATTTTATTTAAGTGAATAATCAAACAATTAGGTTCTATACCTTCATCTAAACCAACCTTATATGCATCCAAAAGCAACAACTATAACGCACCCTCAGATATTTCATACACATACACTGATTGTTGGATCAGTATCACTCACAACACACTCTACACTACTCTCCACTTTCTTGATACACACTGCGACTTATTTATCTAACATAGTTTAAGTCTTCTATAAACTGTACTAACTCTTTGAACATCTTTCTCATAATTTATTCTTTTCTGGGTTCCAAATGAACAGTTTTATTGTACTGGTTTTGGGATACAGAGTTCCTTTTAGTTTACCTGTAAGCCATTTGCTGATAAAAATCCGATTGATGCTTGCCCGCCGTGGCGGCAACGGTACTGTCTGCTAATACAGGTTAAATCCTTTTGTGGGGTCTGGATGTTGCCTGACTGGTCAGCAATCAATCAATAACTAATAATTACTGTATTATTTCTATGCTATTTGTAATGGCTATCAATAAAGTTATTATTATTGTAATAAAAATATCTAAAACCTACGTATTTTTAATTAATAAACCAGATGCTATATAAATGATTTCTTCTTCATCTTGTAAAGTTGTCAAAATTGAGATTAGTACCGGTTGCCAGTTCCCAGTCGATATGTAATTTACATTATGATTGAACCCCTTAGGCGTGGCGAATCGGGTTCCGCTCTTTCTGCTCGCTACGCTTCAATAGCAATAACTTACGAAAAGTATGTTATACAGTATAGACGTAAATACAAGTTGTGGTAGCCAAATAGTTTGACTTACCACCTCTCAAGTAGAGGTCGCGAGTTCGATTCCGGGCTCGCACCTCCTAGTTTCTCGGAAATTATGAGCGAAGTTTAATATAAAATTTATTATGAGATTTTCGGCGAAGGAAAGGATCGTGATGAAACCTGCACGTGATCAAAGTCGTGGCCAGCGTGGCGGATTATGGCCTACACCGTCGCCTGAGAAGAAACCCGTGCACAACAATGGGACGTATAAACGGCTTGATGATGATGAGAGTAAATGTTTGTACGTTATCAAAAACACAAATTGTACCAATTAGGGCTTGAAACATGTCCCTAGTAATATGTGGAAGCTTTTAATTGGCATCTGATTAACCACATTTAAATCCATGTTCTAAAAGTAGCTATAAGCTCCTCTAATAAAATAAAATAAATAATAATAACGCACACACTCAACACAGCCCCGCACTAGGGAAACCCTGTGTCGCGGGTGCTACGGACACACACATAGACAACCACAAATTACACCCAAGAGAAATAAATGTAGGCCATACAAATACTTCTCCCGGCCCGGGAATCGAACCTGGGACCTCTGCGTGGCAGTCCGGGCATGGTGAAAATAAGTAAGAGAACGCGTTCGCAAGTGAGGCTGAGAAGCGAGTACTGACTGGTCGGGCTCGATGCAGGGGTGGTGCGTGAGCGAGAGCGCCTCGCAGAGGCTGCGCGCGCGCCAGGTGGCGGCGCAGGCGGCGCGGAGGCGCGCGCGCGCGCTGCGGGCCAGCGGGCCCCGCGCCATCGTCTCCAGCACGCCCAGCGCCACGCCCACCTGCGGACACCAGCCGTCACGAGACCTTCCCTACCTCGTCCGCCTTCGATTCCCGGCGGGACCGATTTGGGAAATCTACTTTTCTAATTGGACATAGTTCTGCAAACAAGAACCAACCCACACGTCGAGTGAAATTGAGTTTTATATTTAGGTAGAACACCAGACGTGTCCTCTACCCGCTCACAAAAGAGCCTGGCAATATACCAAGCCGCTTTTTAAAAGCTAAAAAGAACCATGCTGCTTAACTTCATATAATATTTTTTTTTAATATGCTAAATGGATCCATGTCACATGTACTGAAGTACTGTAGATCTTTAGCGTTTTCATTACGAAAATTAGAACATGGTTCTCGTTAACTAAATAAAAAGATACATTATGTTTTCTATTTCTTGCCATATAATATAATAGTTTCCCTATATCATTCTCAATACTACAAATAACTCACGTTGTTTGTCTTCACACTGTTTTTACAAAAATCTAATTATCTCGTAAATGATATTTTGTGGGTTGGTGCATAACTATGTCCAATTATAGGTGTCACAGTCGTCTTCCAAAACCCAGTACATACATTATAACGAGTATCTGTGTATGACTTGTACATAATTAAACTTTTTATACGATACCATACGAACAAGCAGTGGGACTGATGGTAAGCGACACGCTTGTCCATAACAATTGCAGTGCAGTTCAAAAGACACTCCCACTGCGCCCGTCACCCTGGGACATGACTTGACAAGTCCCATAATAATTTCACCCTTCAAAATTGGAACACAGTACTTCTTCTTTCACAAGGAGCTTTACTGCTTCTAAAACTAACTGCCTTGGCTCAAGCGACTCGTGAAGAATAATTTGAACGTTAACTTGCACATACAAGGAGGTACACTATACTATAGGCGACCAGTTTCTATATTAAGTATGTTATGTCGAGGTCATGCGTTGATTAGATTTTACTGGTCTGGTGGGTCGACATATAACAGTAACCTGTACCAAAAACGCCTTTTTAATCAAAAAGTAGAAGATAATTTAAAAAATCGACCCAAAGTTATCACGTGACTATTATGCCTAATAGATACCATTGGAAAGCTAGGTGTAGAATTCACAATAAAATTTAGCATTTTCTAAATTGCAGGATGTTGGAACTAGGATCACGGATCTCAAACGGAGTTGGGCGGGACACATAGCGAAGCGAGGTGATGACAGGTGGAGCAAGACGTCGACTGATTGATGGCCGAGTATGGGCAAAAGAAGCGTTGGGCGCCCAGTTGCAAGGTGAGTCAACAACATAATAAGCGTCGCGGGGCGTCACTGGATATGTCTAGCACAGGATCGTGGTGGATGGCACAAACGTCGGGAGGCCTATACCCAGCAGTGGGTGAAGTCAGGCTGTGGATGCTGATGATATGTAGGAGATACCCAGCAGTAGGAGATACAAGTGTTGACGATGTTACTTAATGTTTTTAATAATACAATTAAATTTAATGAATTTTCCTCAAGTTTGTGCAGTCCCAGCTGGCGTACATTTTTTAATATTCTGAAATAAGATCATCAATCTTCTTAAATCGCATAATTGTTATTATAAACGTCTCTTGCAAAAAATAAATGACGAATTTGAACATTACGAATAAAAAAGGGATTTGGACAACAAATTTCGTGAAAAATAACAACCCATTTCGTTGTTGCTAAATACAAAAAGAATACGAAGAATACGAAGAAATACAAAAATATTTATTTTGTTTTTGACCTGTCTAGAAAAGCAGTGATATTAATGGTTGTTTAAAAAAAAATGTTACTGGTGAAAAATTCATGAACAAATTTAATGGTTAATTATACATATTTTTTAAAGCGTGAAACTCACAGAAAACGGGCGCGAGACTGGCACAAATCGGGTACCGCGCCCGCTCGTGGTGTGTGTCAGGTCGGGTGGACAAGAAGCCACCCGACCCGACATGTGCCCGACTCGTACCCGCTGTCAGTGACTTTCACGCTTAATTGTTTTTGGTAAAAATACTACCTTATGAGCATGATGCTGACTAGAATAATGCGCTGGCAGACCTTCAGCATACGACGCTTGTGCCATAGGTAAGACCTGTACATAGAAAAAACTTTAATTATTTAAGTTGAAGTGGGTTTATTTATTTTATAAATTTATTTATTATATATTTAAATTATTATTTATATAATCTATGCTTTTTAGTTTAAATTAACGTTTTGTGTTTTAAAATTATTTGTTATTTTTTAAGCTGATGGCTCTATATGGCCCATGCCCAATAAATAAATAAAAATCGAAAAATTGTTACTGCATTTTCTTTCTGAAAATATAACAGAGACATTATAAATTGAAATGACAGTTTTAAAAGTTAATTTTTAAGTCAAACCTTGGCACATCTGGCTTGCGAGAAACGCACATCTGTAGACAGCGCGTCATACAACGCCGCACCAGGGTCTGTTTCGTCGTCTGCAGGCCGCGCTGTCTCGTCCAGGTATAGAGGTGTGATAGCCTGCGCCGCTTTTCGCCATGTTGAAGCTCTGGGCAGCTGAAATAGGATTATTTCTCCTAGTATACTCGTCTATGGCACAGCAGTTAGCACGGTGGGCGCTAGATGATTCGATTCACAGCAAGACCAATTTTAGTAGCAGTAGAGCTCCTTGTAAAAGAGCTCGTCCAGGGTTACCTACAGGAGTACTTACATGTTGGTAAAGGATCACACATAAGTATACATAAAAATAAATAATCTAAAAGTATTAAATAACTGACCTCAAAATTCATTCATCCCTAAGTTTTCTCTGAGGTAGAATATTTTGTTCAATTTAAATGGGACTACTATTGAGGTACCATCCTTCTAACAAAAAAGAATCACCAAAATCGGTTAACAAACGCCAAGTTATTGTGTAACATATCGCGCAAAAAATAACTTACAGTCGAATTAAAAACCTCCTACTGTTTTTTAAAGTCGGTTAAAAATTCTAGATCAGTGAATATTTACTTAACTTTTAAACTTCAAGTAAAAAAAAATTCTATTTTATGAAATATTTTGATTTGAATTTTTTTGCTACACATATTAAATCATTTTTTGATTTGAGAAGGAGGCACTATCCGCTCTATGCGTATAACTTCCTTGAATTTTAGAAATACACTCTCAGTATTATGATCTTCGTTACAAGGCACCTAGTCATCAGTGGCGCATAGCTTACTTTAACCATCAAGTGTAGACGATTCAACAAACCATGAAAATCATAAACCTGAACACTCACCTCAAAAAATGAAGTACTCATTGCATACTTCCCAACATTATCATCAAAACCTTCACCAAAAGCAATATCAATGTGCCCCTGCAGGAACTGCTTGAACCCTGGTCGTTCACTAACAGGTTCAGGTTCGCTTCCTGAGCAGAGTTGTACCAAGCCACGAACCAGCGAACTCACGTCACGTGCATTACCTATTTCATCGTCTGTACTTATGTAGACGAATTCCTCATTCTTTGGTATCGCGAAGAGGGATTTGGCACTGGAAAGGGACGAAACAACACGTTATGACATAGAAAATGGTATAGGTATACATCTATGTAATACAAAAATCTTTTGACAGTAGAAACTGATGAACCATTGTGTGAAATGTCACGTAATAAGTTATTCCTAACGTGACCATACGTCCAGCTTTGAGCAGGACTGTCCCGCTTTTCAGCTTCGTGTCGCGATGTCCCCAAAATACTTAAAAATATCCCGCTTTGACAACAGGAAACATGTGATAATATATTTTAAAAAATGGCGCGAAAAAGTATAAAAAGCCAGCCCACCAGACTACACAAGATTAGTTATTTTTTAAAACTTTTAATCATTAAACATTTTTAGTACTTTTTAAAAATGTTAAAATCATTAAACATTTCGTAACTATCATAAACACGTGTTTTATTTCTAAAACAATAATCAATTTACAGGCGTCCCGCTCTGAGGGACAAAAACAATTGTCATATCAATTATACCTTACTATACTAATAATAAATGGTGAAATTACAGGCACATGAGACTGATGAGAGCAATGAAATTCGTGTCGAATAAATGGGCCCTTAGGATCTATCTACTTATCTAAATATGTATAGTGTTAAGATAATGATGGGATAGTGCTTTATGCACAATCCAATTAACATCCTCAGTAGCCATTCTGTTTGCACTGTGGGTTCAACTCTCCCCAATTTGGGAAATGAAAATTACTAAATTTGTTCACGCCTAGGTATTTTGGTTAGAGCCCCGGAGTGCATCCAGAGAATATCTTAGTTTGAGATCATATGATTGGTGTGGTTGGAAAAAAAAATGCAATGAATTGTCAAAGTTAGCACAACAATTTTTTTTTGAATAGCCAGTCTGGATTACTACATTTTTAATCATTGCCACAATCAATTAATTTGTAACTTACCAAACATTAGTAATAATCCTGGCTTTTCTTAATATGAAGTAAAGCTGGTCTTCAACAGCATGCTCAAGTCTCTTTAGCCCTGATGGGTTCCGTTTAAGCGGAGTGGGAACTTTGCGGAAGTGGAACAACAGACGGGGGCAGCAGGAACGGCTGTGACTCTCCCACACACCACCAAGTGAGGACACTGCTTCTGTGGTATGTGGGGATAGTTCCATCCTGGAAAGTGTATGAAAAACATGGTAATATATTATAGATTTTTTCAAAAATCTAACACAATATATGACACATTCTTTAATTGTAAGAATTTCAAAATTCCTTGCAATCAGAGAAATGTAAATTGATAAAGTTACATCACACAATTACATACAATGAAAATAATTCTCAAATGCTTGCCTTAATAGGCAAGCATTGACACACATAATTAAATAGGCAAACATAATTAAATGGATTTTTTATGCATCTGTGACTTAATATTAGGTTGCTGAAGAAAAATTAAATCTATTAAATTCCTATTAAATTATGCTAGTAACAAGTAACTTAGTGCTATAGAAAAAATCAATCAGAATAATCAGTGGTATCCAAAGAAGAATATCTGCAAAAACCATTTTTGTTAAACTGGGGATCATGACAGTAACATCATTGTTTATTTTAAATTCCTTGAAAGAAGTACACAAAAAGAAGAATAA
>NW_020654878.1:3914323-3973990 GCF_003589595.1 Hyposmocoma kahamanoa | reverse complement strand
TTGTTTATTTTAAATTCCTTGAAAGAAGTACACAAAAAGAAGAATAAGTTAAGAAGAACCAGAGATGTACACACTTATCATACTAGAAACAAAGACAAACTGACAGTACCAAAAACGAGATTGAAAAGAACTGCTAAGCAAGGTTACTGTCTAAAGATAAAATTACACAATGAACTACTACCAACTATATTCAAATTGCCCGAGTTAGAATTCAAAAGAAAGATAAAAAAAATTTAATTGAAAATCCATTCCATTCAGTTGATGAATATTTTGACCTTATGCATTGAAAAAAATGCTCATTATTTTGTGACATTTAATGTGTCTATTGATAATTTCTTACTTATGCAGTTTATTTCATAACAATACATTATTATTAAATTAATATTTTAATTGTTTGTGTATGTGCAAATCTTTAAATTTATTTATGTAATATATTAAATATAAGTAGTGAATGACTTTGATAAGAAATTTTGTACTGTTGACATGCTAAATGTTAATTTAAGTTAATTGTTTATGTTAAATAAAGAATTTGAAATAAATTCTAATAAAAAATACCAACCTGCAGAATTGGTCATGTACAGACGGCAGCATATCAAGCTACACATTGACAGATCATAATGGCAATATTCAAACAAAAATGTGTAGCTTAATGTGCTGCTGACTGTACAGAATCAATTTTTGAGTAAAAATAAAAGGCAAAGTGCTAGCACTAAACTTGGACATTTTAAATGATAAAAAAAAATTAAAATGTATTGTTACTTACCGAAAAGCATCAATAGCTTTAAATAGCTGCAAATATCCAATATCAAACACAGGTGTTGGAGAAGACAACACCACAATATGACATAAATGGAATAGAAGTGCTATAGCGCGGCAGGACTCCGTGGCCAGTTCACCAGAGGCAACAAGCCAATTTGCTGCATCCGCATCTGTTTCCGCAGTCTTTGAATCCTCGTCGAGGTTAGCTGCCAGCTCTGCTAGCCGTACAGTGTCGAGATATGTTAACGCGTGGAGATAGAGAACGCTACGACGCTCATCCCAATGACATTCTATACCGTTCTGTAGGTAGAAGTTTTAAGGTTATCAATTTGTAGCAAATGTCGTATAAAATGAGTTTTGCGTTCTGAGAGAATTAAATTAACAGTAAAAGCAGAAAATTTAAACGAAAACTTACTTCCTTAGATTGTACAGACGGCAAAAGCGGTGTTGTTTTGTTTGGATACCGATAAGGCGATTTTCCAATTACACCAACCACTACAATACGCTCTTTTTTAGAAAACTCAGGAATATCTGTTATGGAGAACACCTTCATGATGATCAAATTTTCATTGTAGTACTTGAAATAATACGAGACAAATGTTAAAATACGAAGAAAATTCACTTACAACAATAAACAAAAAAACTTGATGTTTTCGTTCATAAATTATATTCGTTTATTTGCGCCCTTTGACATATTTACAAAAAAGAGATAACGATTCTACTTTTCATGACATCAGTAGTTAGGCAGCTATTTTTATTACACTTTTACATTTATTATGAAATTTATTTAACATAATAGATGAAATAATGTCTGTGTGTATACATAATTATGAATTTATTAATTTAGTATAGAAATAAAAAAAAGTGTAAGTGTCAACGTCATTATCAGCTGGTCGTGCTTACCTGTCCGAAAGTCACCAAGGTATACGGCTTTACAGTGAAAGGCAAGAAAAATGTAATAGTTAACAGCCTCGAATCTGTACAATCGCACGTAGCGGACCTCGCTGCGGTCACGCCACTTTCCCGAGATAAGTTATTAGTGAAAATAACTGATTATTCCATTATTATATGGTGATACTTGCATCGCGAAGCTTTGTATAAAATGTCGTCGGTAATGGATGATATTTGCGAGCTCCTGGACAGCTATAGTGGAAGAGACAAGGTATAGTATGCGGAAGTAAAACTACCTTGCTATTATAATGTCGTTTAGGTGGTTAACAAATGTCAGTAACCTATTGTTATAGGTTACTGTCAATCCAGTCAGGCTTATTATTATCAATAAACAACCCTGAAGTTATTCAAATAAAGTATCTTGTTTTCCGGCACATTTAAGTTCTGTGATTTTAAGAAATAAATTAATAACAAGTATCTATATGGCACTAAAGAAAAAAATTTAAATATCCTGCATTTAACTCATTTAATTTGTTGATATAAATATGCCAATTTTGAAGAAAAATCTTTTCGTGTGACATACTTGATGACCTCGGAGCCTCAATAATTTGTAATGTGGGCCCTGGATGAGGAGGCCCAGGTTCGATTCCCAGTAATATTTGGGAAATTAACTTTTCTAAATGGCTCTGGTCTGCTTGTTCTATTCTGGTACCCATATAGGGAATTCCTTCATTTGAGACCAAGTAATAGGTGGTTTAACTGGTATATATCGTTATTATTATATGATTAAATGCCTTATATAATGTATATTAGAATATAATTTTTACTGATTTTTGTTGAAGAAAAACTTAACTTCTTGCTCAAATATATTATTAAAGTAATATAGTATCTGAAAGAGGTATAATTTAAGTAATTAAAATGCTAACTACAAACATTATTGCGTTTACTACATTTTACACCACATCTTTATCCTCCGCCTGAAAAATTACATAGAAATCACATATGTGGTTTTCACTCTAAGATGACGATATGTAAATTGCATTAATGAATAATTTCTTTCTTCTTTTTATTTATTATCTTATATAAGTACTATTGCTATGTTTCTATTTGTATATATTTCTTCATAATCAATGCCATTGCAGACTTTGTATATGAGCTTATCTTCATTAAAGCTATCTGTGTGTGATATGAGATAGAAAGATTGTTTTTTAATCTATTGTAATCTACACTAACAGTATAAACAATTGACTTGTATATTATAGCAGTTGCAAAATTTGCTAATGTCAAATAAATACTCTTTCACCATTTGGACACATTTAGGTGCAAGGTTTTATGATTTAAACCTGTCCCTTACCACCAGGCATATAGCTTGTTTGTCCCATAACTTAATATCATGTAAGATACTGTAAAGGTGCATATAAAAAATCATTATAAGTTTCCCAGATTCAATATAATCAGTCATTTATCAACAATTAACTCAGACATTTCTGGTACACTGGTGACTCTGTATAGAAAAACACTGCAAAAACACAAAAAAAGTAACAAAAAATATTTTGTTTTGGTGCGTTTGTGCACTGTGTCCTATTCTTATCACTTTTGGGTACACCTTCTCTTGTTGAACTGACTTTTCAAAGATACATTTATATTATTATAATTACGAAGAACTTAAACAAGAAGCCAAGAATATTATTTATAGTATATATAGTAAAAATAAAATAAAAATAAAATTGTTTATTCAGTAACATAATGTACAGAGAAAACTAAAGACTACTTATGCGATTTAATGTAAAAATAACACATGTACCTGAACTAGGAAATTCCTGTATTTCAGGTAAAAAGTACTACTAATTATAAATGTGGATACTATTAATATTATAAATACTTTTTAGGAGAATCTTATGAAATAAAATTAAACAATTAAATAATAAATTGCCAATAAAAAAAATTTAAAAAAATAAATAAAAAATGTACACTTAAACAAGACAACATTTAATTTACGATAATAAATAAATTCTCTGTATCCTCATAGGACATATTTTGAAGAGCTTCTTGGAGAATTTTCTTTACCTTATAGCAACAGAAATTATAAATGGAATATTTGGCGTTTAATTTATTGTACAAAAATGGTCCAAGAAACACAAAAAATCTTGAAATAAAAGTATGTTTTGATGATATAATTTTGGGGCAGACAATATCTTTTCGTCTTTTATTAGTGTTTTCAGTAATATATGGGAGCAATACGTGCTGTTTGAGGAATGTGGACTTAATGAATAATTGTCTTACAGTTAATACTTTACATGACTTATACAGAAGGTCAGTGGGGTAACGGAAAGGGCGGTAGGTAGAAACCTTTAGGACAGCTCGCTGGGCTCTTTCAATGATTAGTAAAGTAGTTTTAGCTATACCACCCCATGATGTAATGCAGTAAGTAATTAATGATTGGCATAATGCATAATAAACTTGCCTGATTATTTTAAAATCAGCAGAAACGCGTAGTTTTTTAAACACAAACATTAACTTACGGAGTCGGGCGCTTAGTGCTTCGATATGGTGTTTAAAGGATAGGATGTCATCTAATATAACACCTAAATACTTTATCTTGTTAGTAATAGCAATGTCTGGACATTTACACAGGTTGTTAGTAGGCTCAAAACAATGGTGAGCATATAGTTTAGGGTTAGATATAAATGACTTTGATTTCCGCATATGGAATTGCATAAAACAATAGTATTATACTACTGAGTCGATGTGTCCACTTTTCATTTCATTTTATATATACACGGTTATTTTTAAAATACTAACAACTTCACGGGACTATACCACCGCCCGCTAACTAAAACGGGGTGACAAAAAATTTTTAGATATATAATAAAAAACGACAACCCAGTTTCGGAATATTGAAATTGTTTAATGATATTTCAGTTATGCAATTTACATTAGGGTAAGTTCCGATAATTCGAACACGTTAATTAATAAACACATGTTACTTAATTAAATAAATTATTAATTAAACAGGTTAATTAATTAGTTAAGTAATTTTAACTGTTTTTAAAAGAGAGTTTTGTGCTCTATATTTTGTTATTTAAAACGGATATTTGATCATTTAGCACTTTGCCGCGTTTTAGTTCGTGCACGGCAGATATTACTAACATCATAAACAACAACATTTTTTCTGTCCAAGGTTTGGGTGTAATTTGTGGTTGTCTTATGCGAGTGTCCGTGACATCTGCGATATAGGGTTTCCCTAGTGCGGGGCTATGAGTTTGCATTGTTATTATGTTATTACTACTAATTGAAAAATATTATTACTCTGTAAATTAATGAATTTACATATTTATTAACTATATATCTATGGTTCAGGTCATTTCTTGAAAAGCAGTGAATTACGTTTAAAAAAAATCTCTTGTTCCAGGTTGTCCGTCTAGCATGTTATGCGTTTAAGCTCTATGGGTGTGTCCGCAATGACAAAGGCTGGCAGAAAGCTGGGTCCCAGCTGTCTCATTCACGGATGATACTGCGGCTTTTTGATGACATTCCCACGATCCGCCAAACTTACAATTACGGATTAGGCAGGCATGTAAGTGATAATTAACTTATAATTATTAATACAAAGATCGAACACAAGAAAACTCCTTCGATCCAACTGGATTCGAACCAACGCCTTCAGCATACCGTGTCTGGCTCTCCCATCTGAGCTTCGCAACGACCCAGCAGATCTTACGAATTTTTCTATTGTGCTTGTTGCAGATCTTTGTTTTTTGGCTTTTAACGCCTTTTTTGTGCCTTCAGCATACCGATACAGATATTTGACTCCCAGTGGGACCAACATATAACCTGGAACCTCCCCATCTAGCGCCAATGCTAGCCGCTGAGTCACCGAGGTTCTAAAAAAACCCGCCGAATGTGTTACAGTCGGGGAATCCCATTTGAAAACTCAGGCCAAAGGAGAGACGAAATAGATAATAGAAATAATAATTAAATAGATAACCGAAATAGTAATAATAATAACACAGAAATATTATTTTTTAAATTATTTACTTATAGATTGTACAGGGTCAAAAGCATGTCAAGCTTGACACTTAAGATTTAAATCCTACTCTATGCCGCTTACGATAAGAACAGTCCAAAGTACAAAGTGTCAAGCTTGACGTGCTCTTGACTGTACTATCCACCCAAAAGACAGAAATAGCGAACGAGTTTACGGAGCGAATTTCTTTTTTTTATTGTACATCGAACAATGCCATGACACTTAATAAATTAGGAGCCTTTTCTGAGGCTCTATCTATATTTCTATCAGGTAGCAGCAACTGGTTAATTTCTCGACGTATTAGGCTCTTTTTGGACACGACACCGTAACAACAGCGGCACCGCAGTTGTAGTTGCCCTTGCATTTGTATACACACTTTCATACACACATCGCGGTAGCGCGGGCGGCGTTACTTGATATTTTCCAAGCATATTTAAAAATAAAAGGGAAGAAGTAATTTCATATTATTGAGTAATTACTGCTTTGTCCAAATATGTTTTAATTGTTTCTTACAATATTCTAATAACGGTTTTATTGATGTCCAGAGTGTCAAATTTTACGTACCGCAATGGTATAATCTTGAATTTCACGTATTTTGAGTTATAACACTATAGTAATAGCAGTGCGGTATTTTTAGTAGATGACGCCGTATTGGCTACATTTGCACCGCTGGTGCTGCGGTATGACGTCGTAACTCTTGCATCGCCGGAGCAGCAAAAAAATGCCGCCGCCACGGCACCACGTGTAATCAGCCTAACGTTCTCGATTAATGCAATTATTATATTATACACAAAGGAAAGAAAACCAAGGGATGTTCGGCCTTATTATGATAAAATAAATTACATTTTCCGTTACTATAGAGCAAAAACTCGCGTTTTAAATTTCCAGAAACACGTTATTAATGTCTTATAACAATTTAAATTTTGTGCGCAATTTTTATCGATACATATTTTCACCAATTGCGGAACTATCTAACTAACAAGTATTTTGATACTTATTGCGATAACAATATGCTAATGCTTTTCACGGCAATTATACAAAAATGTCGTTAGACGAAATGATGTCGTTAAACAATTGTTTGACGAAATTACTTATGATTTGAATAGTAGCTAAAAATAAAAGTAAGACAAGTCTTTGCACACATTATCACATCTTGTGTACGACATATCTCAATGTAATAATGATTATAGTAAAAGAGTTTGGATGTATAAACTTCCTCACATATGAAATAACTTACCAAAAATCCTTGTAGATGAAATAAACTATCTTATATAATAAACATTCTGGAGACCTGGAGACGACTAGGCTGTTCAACTATCTTTGCACCTCGGCGAAAACAGTCCAACAACGCTATCCTAAAGCGCAACTTGTCTTTTTGGGGGATTTGAATGCCCATCACCAGGAATGGTTGTTCCCATACCAAAAAACCGACCACGCTAGAAGAGAGGCGCGGGCATGTGCTCTATCGCTAGACCTCACCCAGCTGGTGAATTGCGCTAGCCGGGTACCGGACGTTGACGACCACACAGCCAATTGCCTGGATCTTCTGCTGACAACCGATCCAGACCGCTATCAAGTATCGATCTCGTCCCCACTAGGGACATCCGATCACTGTCTGGTGAAATCTGTATCTGTCTACTCCCCACCCGATCTCAGTACGAGAAGTACTAGGAGGATGTCGCGATACAAGTCAGCAGATTGGGATGCGATGCGGCATTTCTTTGCATCTTATTCCTGGAGGCAGCTGTGTTTCTCTTCTGACGATCCGACGTGCTGCGCGTCTGCCGTCTCTGATGTGATTATTCGGTCTATGGAATACTTTATTCCGTAGCCTCCTCCAGCGGCAAAGCTCGCCCTTGGTGTAACGCTGAATGTGCTTCTGCGGAAACGCTAAAGCAATTTGCGTACCAGGCTTGGGCTGATGCTCGAGATCGCAAAGCACCAGAAACCCTCCGTCTGAAGAAAGTCTTTAATAAAGCCGCTCGATCACGCAAAAAAGCGATACGGAAAGCTCGCTTCGACCATATTGGGGCCAGGTTAGCTTCATACCCTTCAGGGAGTAAAGCATTCTGGTCGCTCGCTAAATCGGTCGAAGCGAATTTCTGCAGGTCATCCCATCCGCCTTTAATGAGAGATGATGGATCGCTGGCTCATACCGCTGAAGAGAAAGCAAATCTTTTTGTTCCTCTTTTTGCTGCCAACTCCCGTCTTGACGCTACGTTGCAAATACCACTTACACTACCTCGCTGTGACTCGGAAATACCCGAATCACTATCCATCAAAAAGAGGTGTTGAAAACTTTACGCAAATTAGACGTCAACAAAGCCAGTGGCCCTGACGAAGTCCCAGCGATTGTACTGCGGAACTGTGCACCCGACTTGTCTCCGGTGTTGACTCGCCTGTATCGCCTCTCTATGAGTTCTGGAAAAGTCCCGAAAACCTGGAGGCTTGCAAATGTACAGCCTGTACCTAGGAAAGGTAGTCATGCCGACCCATCTAATTATTGACCTATCGCAATCGCCTCCATACTCTGTAAGACTATGGAGCGCGTATTGAACAGCGTCTCCGTGGATACCTCGAAGATAACGATCTCCTCAGTGATCCACAATGTGATTTTCGCCGTGGTCGACCTACTGGGGATCTTCTTGCGTATGCCACACATTTATGGAGCGAGGCTGTCGAGAAACGCGGTGAATCGCTTGCCGTGTCTCTCGAAATTTCCAAGGCCTTTGATAGGGTTTAGCATGATAGCCTATTAAACAAGCTTCCAGCCTACGGATTTCCTGTTGGCTTTTACACATGGATAGGCGATTTTCTGAAGGATAGGTTAATCCGTGTAGTTGTAGATGGTTCCTCGTCTGCTCCTCATGGTATAAATGCCGGTGTACCTCAGGGATCTGTCCTCTCGACCACTCTATTCTTGCTGCATATCAACGACCTGCTGCTGATGCCCGGTATCTTCAATGGTAGAGAGTTATGTGCCAGACGCCCGAGACAACAGCGAAGAGATCCAGTGTAAGCAAGAGGCGATGGTCACCCGGTGGAACCTGAGTCTGAAAGCTAAGCGGTACTTCACACCTGAACAGCTTTTAAATCTGTATAAAGCACAAGTTTGATCCTGTATGGAGTACTGCTGCCACCTTTGGGATGGCTCTGCCCATTACCAGTTAGCTGCCTTGGACTCGGAGGAGCGAAAAGCAAAGAAACTTATTAACTATAATTCTCTTGTGGAGTCGAAGCTTCAAAATCTCGATCATCGCAGAAAAGTAGCCTGCTTGTCGGTTTTCTATCGGATATATTTCGGGGAGTGTGCGCAGAAACTTTTCAATTTGGTTCCGCCCTCACCGGTCCTCCTTCGGTCGACTCCGCAGCACTCCATTCTTATGTCGTTGATATTCCACCTATTCGCACTAAGCGCTTTGTTTCCTCCTTTCTGATGCGTACGGCAAAGGAATGGAATGCTCTACTAATCTGTATTTCCCGAAAAGTACAATTTGGGGCTATTCAAGGCTAGAGTGAATAGGCATTTTTTAGGCAAACGCGTCCCATCGGTCACATCCTCGCTTAACATCAGGTGAGATTGTGGCCAAGCTTGTGTCTATTATACATATATAAAAAAAACCATAATAAAAAAATCCTTGCAAATCAACAACATATTAAAAAGATTTTACATGAAAGATCAATAAACGAGGAAAGATTACACCAAAAGAACGACTAGGCCATTAGTATAGTTGATTAAGAAAAGCAACTCACGATAAAAGGTTAGAGAATCCATAATCTTAAAATTCTGCCTTCTATAAATGAAATGATCTAATCAATGATTTTTATTTGAAATAAATAGTTTTATTTTTTTTATTTGTCATTAAATTTAAATTTTTTTAATTTTTCATATTGAATTTAGAAGTTTTAATTCTGGATTTTGTATTTAAATCGAGTTATTAGATTTTCGCGATTACTACATATTGAAAATAAAAGTTTTTCAACAAAACCGCGTATTACTTGTTCTTTCAAACAAACTAATTATATAACTTAAAAAAGTTTATTGAATATCACGACATTTGAGCATCGCCATGTTCTATTATTTTTGTGAAATTTTCAACTACTTTGTTATAATTATTAATAACAAGATCGAACTCAGAAAAAATTCCTTCGGTCCGGCTGATTTCGAATCAACTTCTTCCAGCAAACCGTGCCGGACGCTATGCCGACTAAGGCACGGAAAGAACTAACGGACCTTACCAATTTTTCTATGTGATTATTGCTGATCATTGTTATTAGTATATTGGTTTTTAACGACTTCAATTAATGAATATCGTGGTGGTCAAACATCGAACCATTCAATTAACTTAAATATTACAATTACTAACGTGACATCCCGAGTCAGCCGCTGGTACCTGTAAAGGTACCTGAGTGAAGAAATATATTTCTCATAGATGGCGCCACGGCAAATAAGTGAAAAAAACTAATATAATTAATATTCTTGAAATGCAACAATCTGATTTTTCAACCTAGGAATCGTCATCATCGGCTGCAGCGCTAGGCGTTCTGGCCAACTTGATAGACCAAGCCTTCCTGCCTGTAGAAAAGGCCTGCTGGCTGCAGGAGGTTGGCGTCCTGAAGCTCTCTGAAAATTCTGCAGAGAACTTGGACACTATTAGCACACTTTTATGGGCAGCTGGTCTTTACGTTTCACTGTTACAGTAAGTATTAATAGTGTATAAGTTATTGATAGTGTTGTCACTACAATTCTCATCTCTAGCGAGCTACGCACCTTTTAAATTCAAAAGAACATACTGCAGATTGTTCCATGACAGTATTAAATTAGCTTTCTCGGTCAAATTTCTTTATTTTTTTTAGTTCATGACCCTTAAAATTCGGAAGTCGTAGATATCCACAGATCCAAGGTAGAAGCGATCCAAGAATCTTTGTGTGATTTAGTTGCGGCTTCTGATTCAAAAAAGTAAAAGTCGAAAACTTGAGACAAAACAGATATAACTTTTGTAGGTTAACATGAAAAAAAAACCAATTTTTTTGGTATTACCATACCTAGTTTCGGATTCCAGTGCTTGAAATCATACTCAAGTCCTGACTCGAGCATTGAGTAGAGTTCTGGAATACGACCCCTAATCCCGACGACTACTTACTTGTATCCAAGGCCATGAAATAAATTTTTTAAATGTGGATTAGGACTTGAAACAAGCCCGGCCAATTTATATGAAGATAAATTTATGTTCCTATCTATCCCCAAATAAATTTGGTGGGGGCACTTACATAACTGTCGGGTACATTGTGCTTTTATTCATTTATTTTATTAAACAAATAAATAATTACTTTCAGAACAATAGGTACTATCCGGCACCTATGGTGGAGTAGAGACTGTCTCCAGAAATCATCAGAAGGCGGAGGAGCCGATGCCAAAAAGAACTTAGACGTAAGACTTATCCTTCAAGCTGTAGTCGCTGGCAAATTATGCCTGGACATAACACATGCTGTCAGCTGCCTTCCAGCAGGTTGGCTATGGGGGGAGAAGATAGGGCCAACCAAAGTTAACATTATAGCTACCACTTCTTCTGTCATAGGTATCGCTATGTATTTTGCTAAGAAAATACTTTTGAAATAATTAACTTGTAATTAGAGAGATTTTGTGCTTGTATAGTGTTCAATAAATAACGTTTGCATGTGGAACAAAATGTGATTGTAACATTGTGACAATTCTCATATAAACGTGCCTTATTCGACTTCAAAAGTGAAGTGTCAAATCTGTAGCGAATAAGGATTATTTGTTAAATTCTTAAAATATTAATTTACACTGTTATTCAAAACTACGATGACCCCTGTAACAATTCATTTGACGTTTATCATAGGGATAGGGATGAGCTAAAGTTGATTGATTTTTAGTGTATTTGATTTTTGAAGCAAAGGTCAAACCATATCAAATTTATGTCATAGGTAAGCAAGTTACACTTGAAATCGATAATGTTGATTAAACTCTGCAAGTAACTAAATAATGTACAAGAAACTCTAGGGGTTCCTCTTTGTAAATATACATTTGTACACATTTATTGTTTATAGGTTTCAAAAAAGTAACAACACTGGTATGTCAATTCGTTGCCTATGATCAAAATTCAAACTTCACAATCTCAGTACAGAGTATTAAAAAATCTGACCTCAAAAGTCATTCATCCCCTAGTTTGCCACCCTTAAAGGTGGAATATTTTCTTCAAATTTGAGAAACTATTAAGGTACTCTCTTTCCAATAAAAAAAAGAATCATCAAAATCGGTTCACAAATAGGAGTTATCTCGTAACATACATACAAAAAGATATACAGTAGAATTGAGAACCTCCTCCTTTTTTCGAAATCGGTTAAAAAATGAGTACACGCGCTACACATTTATTCGTTAAATTATCGAAAACTTTTTATCAATATACTTCATCTCTAGCAAATGCAGTGTAATGAAGTAACCTTTGCAAGTACTCGCAAAAAATTAATGAATTAAAAAAAACAATAAAATTGTTTTTGCGCTCATTTCTCACAAATGAACATTGATTTGGTGTTATTTGTACTACGATTTAATTTACTTATACAAAAGCTATTAATTTGAAAAGCGAGGCTTATAAAAATAATTAATGAAATGTTATGAAAATTAGTCCTAGGGATCATCCTAGATAAATTTTAGTTTAGTCCGTTTTGCTAAAAATCACGCAATACGTTTAATTATTTTTTATGGTGAGATTTTTAAAACGAACTTGGCTTCGACTAAGCAAGCAATAGTGAGCTAAGCAAGTTTTTCTGTTTTACAAAATTAACTTTACCTAAGTTTTAAGCAAGTTCTTTTTATTTAAAGTGATAACAAAAATGTATGCTGAAGGCTTCCATGCAATTTGCAATCCGACTTTGCTAACAGTCCACTTTACACGGTCACTTTGTCGCGCGTGAACAGGAGCGTACAGGATTGCGCGTCGGAAAGCGTGCACGCGCAATCGTGCGCGATTACCCGTTTGAAATTTTTAAGCTAACGTTCTTTCGCGCGCGAGTGCTCGTGTTCGTTTTTGTTAAAACGGAAAGAGTGTCCGTGTAAAGGCATTAGCCTTTACACGGACACTCTTATGGCATGGTAACCGTTCGGCCACAGAGGCAGAAGAAGATAAATATAGTGTACCTGCCTGTCCCCAATTTCGTCAATTTTTAATGTACTTAAGTGATTTCCCGTCCAGGACCTAAAAAATATTGTCGTAAGGCAGTCTCCATTTTCTGTCTATGTTCCTCGAAGTTTAGGTAAAAAATCTCCACCTATTCCGATCCCTGCTAATAGCGCAGGATAGACCGCGTGAAACTGGCGCGTGTTGGAGTGCGCGATTGATGAGCGTAATCGTGCGATCTTTCCCTTTTCCTCCCAACGTCTTCACACGCACGATAGTGTCTGTCTAAAGCTCGCAAATGTTTTGCTGCATGAATTAAAATTCCACTTCTGTCTATACACTCTCGAAATAATAGTCATTTTTCGTACGTCATATGATATAAAGAAAAACATACAATCATACCCTTAGCATGACAAAGCCACACTTTTTTTAACTATGTAAAATCATTGTTACTTCTCATGAAGAAAAATGTGTTTTTGTATTATGTCCTAAATTACTAATATACTTAACGATAACGAACTTGGTAACACGATTGCGCAGGACTTATTGATAATTTGATTTATTGGGTCGAGATATCGAAAGGTTTGTTTCGTTCGTTCTATGTGAAGTAAACTTCTGTATTTTTTAACTAAGTTCGCGTCAATTATGGTGAGACAATTCATCTGTTATGGTTTTATTTTATGACGTAACCGTTGGAATTACTATTTATTTCAAAATTGTTAAAAAAGTTTTAACTTAAAGAATCAAGAGTAGACATGTGCGACACTCGTTAAAACATCGGCTACGGCGTTTGATGATTTTTCGACTGGCGAAGGCGTAATCGGTGTAAATTCGGCGTGGCATACGTTAGAACATTGCTTAAATTAATTTGTTTTCATTTCAAGTTCTCAGTTTGACGACCTCCGTGGTTTTCATGCTGTCTCATTTCTGCGGTCCCTGGTTTGATCCCCGGCCGGATCAATGTAGAAACTTAAGTTTTCAATGTTGTCTCGAGTCTGAGTGTTTGTGGTACCGTCGCTGTTTCCGATTTCCATCACACTTTAGCTTTAGTTGCTTTCGGACCGGAACAATGCAATGTGATGTTGTCTAATGTTTATTTATTTATTAGGTTTTCGCGATTGTTACACATAGGAAATGAAACTTAGTCTTCAGTCGGCCGTGATTTTGTCAATTAACACAAATAATAAAGAATAATAAATCGTGTATTTGTCTCAATACATAATCGAATACAAAGATCGACGTTTCCACCGGGTCGACGAAAATTTTTCTGTGTTCGACCCGATGGGAACTTCGACGAAATTTTTTCTGTATTCGATCCGGTGGGAAGATCGACGAAATTTTGTCTATGTTCAACCCGATGGGAACTTCGACGTAAATTTTTCTGTGTTCGACCCGGTGGGTATTTCGATGAAAATTTTTCTATGTGTTGGGTCTTTGTATTCATAATCATAATAAAACTAGTGGAGTTATTTCACAAATAATCTCAATAAATACATGAATAAATAACATAAACTACATTACACACTAAAACCACATCGTATATAGTGGTGTATAAAAGCGACGGCCCCACCGAATAAACGTGGAAAGGAAACACTGCAATTGCACAGGAGCGATTAATACCTTAAAAAATAAAGTTATTTATTGGTCATTAAATATATTTAAATACAATGTATGACCAAATTAAAGAAAAAAACATTATATCTTATATTTAAATATGGGACACATTAAAAACCATTTTAAATTTTTATTCTGGCAAAATTTTCTTTGGGAGCTGTTCGCTTGTAGTGTTTATTTATTTTTTATAAATACAACCAACTGCATACATTGTAAAACTTGAAAACTAATTTACATGAGCAATAAGTGTTGCCAATTAATTTTACAGGCCGTTGATCATTCGTTTACATTTTCCACATTCAGGTCTTTTCATATTTGATTATTTACCTTGGAGCCTATCCGCGTACAACGGTATAAATATCTTTTTTCTACCATATCGGGAAGTATGCGTTCTATTTTTCTAAGTGAGTCTAAACTTGTAGCTTTATATATATAATGTAACTGTTATACAATGAAAGGCATTAAAATACGAGTGTGGGTCACGGGTGTTTTATCGACTAATTATATACAGTTACATACACTGCTTTATCTACACACTTAAAAGCTCTCTGTGTTGTGTTCAGGAACCGCATGTTACGACTGGCGAAATGGCGGCATATAAAAACTTTTCTTACGCATGTCACACAACCGTAGTTTTTATTTTTAATTCATAGACAAACTAGAATAGGCCCCAACTATCATATCGTTCGATATCAAGCAACGTATGAAATTGGCAAAATTGTTTGCTATTGACATTTGATTTCGAATAAAACTTCATCTCGACTGATATTAGAATTGAGGTCCAATCAAATTGTTTTGTTTTTCAGAGATGTTCGAAATTTGAATGTAATAATAAAATCGAATTCGATTATAATATACCTCTTAACTTTAGTGTTCTCCCCCCATATTGTTACTCTATGTAAATTTATCCACTTAAATAACATATATTTATAAATATTGTTTTGCTGTTTTGTTTTACATTCTCAACTGAGTACTCCCGTAGTCCAACTTACCAACACCGGTTAATGTCCTATTAGAGCTTAGCGAAAATTTTTTTTTTTTTGTTTCGTTTTTTTTTCTTTCAACTGTGACATTGGCAAAATCATCAGTTCTCATATTGATGGAGCCATAAAAATAAAAAGTGAAGTGATTATAATATGAAGGAATAATAACATTTTCACAGATAAGAAATTTGTTGTAACATAACAGTTTATCTTTATGCTGGTCGTAATTTGCGGTTTTTGAACACATCATAGAGGGTTTATGATATGTGTGTAGATGAACTTATTTAAGTGCTTTTCATTTAAACGCCCACCTCTAGACGGCTACAATGCGGCGCACATGTCTAAATCCTAAGGTACTATGTTTATTATAGATTATTTTTGAGTACTTTGTCCTGGGAAAAATGTAACTGTAAGTATGAATTTCATTTTTGTTTAAAAATCCGATCAGAGCGTTTCATGGGAGCATACAAATAATCAAAACAACTTGCTTGTTATGTAGGAACTATGCAACGAACAATTGTGCGAACCGATATGGGACTCATCTTACCCACCACTCGTGTAACGTGTGTGGTCGGTCTAACCATTATGTGAAGTTGTAAATAATGTATTATAGGTAATTTGTATATTACAGGGCTGAATATATTTTATTTTCTGTTGCATTTCTTTGTATTATAAATTTATTTTGTAAATGACATATTTAGATGTAACAAAATTATATGTCATGCTCAATTACAATGGTACCTCAAAATTGTTAGTGATTGATTTGAAAAAATAAGAAATATATTAAATATTTTTTGTATTTCTGATAAGAGATTTTAATTTCCCACTTTTCCTGCGTCCTTTTAGGTTTAAATTGTCGGTCTTTATAATTATTATTGATATAAAGATCGAAAAACCAGCGTCTGCCACGTTGAGGCAACAGACACTGGTTAAATGTGGTTGTTTATGTGTGTGTCCATGGCACCCACGACTCAAGAGTTTCCCTAATGCGGGTCTATGAGTACGTGCGTTATTTATTTGTCATGATATTCAATAAGTATATCGCACCCGTCATGGAAGAATGGCATAAGTAGAGTTACGTCAAAAATGTTTATTGCTCCGTTCCAATTCTTGTAACTCTATCGACTAATATTGTACATAGAGTTACTAGAATTGGAGAGGATGTGGGTTGTATTTTTCTGTATTAATGGAGCAAGAAACATGACGTAACTCCACTTATGCCATTTTTCCATGTGTGGTGCGATATGTACACACAAATAAGTAATTATGTCAGTCTTTATTAAAAATATTTATGTCAATTTATTAAATTGTGATTTGAAACCATATAAGAAACGACTACATCTCCTCAGGAACAAAAAATGAATGAAGAGTCAGGCAGGGTTAAACAACATGATAGAGATATAATTCTAGAATTAGACAGCAAACTTATTAACTCTAAAGATGAGATAGCCCAAACTTTTGAATCGTTCTTTTCGGAAATCGCCGTGAACACCGTAGCGAAAAAATCCTAAATCTATGGTGAACACTACAGAATCAGTAAATTCCTCTTCTTCTCTAGCTATTGATCTCCTAAAGAAAAATGTTAAAGTTTGTGGCAGTGTATTTAATTTTCATCATGTTAATTCACAAGACTTACATGTCAAAAAAACTGCAGATCTCTGGGCATATCAACGTAAGTTATAGTAATAGGTAATTATCTCGGTAATTTATCTAATTTCTCCATATTTTCAATAAAGATGTATGTGTCAAATAAAGATGTATGGAAAGACAACATGAGTCTAGATTCCACACAATTATGATTAAAATTGTATTCTATAGCATTTAAGTTTATTTGAAAAGAGCAATCCCTAGACTTTCTTGCTCGTTAATACCTTTCATTACTTTTTATACATGGCAAAGTAATTCATGCAAGTTCAAAATCTTTCCTTCCGCTTTTTCTTCGCATACCTCCGTCTATATTTTTCTTTAAACCGTTCATATATAATTGAATCGCTTTTTGTCTTTTTCTAGCACGTTCCTTCATCTTCTTGATTGCCAATATTTCTTTTCTGTATTGATTTTCCTTGTTCATTTTCGGTGGGAAGCAAGTAGTAAGTAATATAAAATTGTGAAAATCAATAATAAGTATCTAAACATTTATATGAAAAAACGTATAAAATTCTTGCTTTCAAAGAAAATATGGCTTCGATGGCAGTTTTTTCCGACTTCAGTGTAAGCTGTTCTGAATTTAGTGGCATAAAATCTACTGAATTCATGGCCACGGGATTCAGAAAATATTCATTTTTTTTATATTACTCGTGGAAGACAATACTTTTAGAACCAATAAATTGTTATTATATTTTATTAGTTACAATACATATTATAAAAATACTACATACAACCATAAAATTTAGTTTTTGAAATATCGTATGCACCGAATTAAAAAATCAACGTGGACCAAATCCACCAAATTACGTATTTACAAGCTAAAAGTCCTAAAATCGGCGAAAACATCCATCTCTCCAGCCGCAGGGGCGTGATTGTCGAATAATACGAACGAATTGCAAAACTTCTACAATGCTTCACTTGTGATGAGTAGCGTGATTAGTAACTACCACCGAATTCCGGCGAAAGTCTAGGACACGCAGTAATCTTAGTATTGTGATAAAACGATTGTCTAGTTTATTGTGAAATGCAGATTATAAGTACTGTCATCTAATTTATTGAACGTGAACTAAAGTCTAATATTTATATATAGTTTCAATTTTGAGAAAACTGATACTTTGTGTTGGATTCTGCATTCGGGACACGCCACCGTTGTCAGGTTTTAGACATTTCGGATTTTTTTTCCATTAGGTCCGAAAGCTTTATTGGGAAGATATACACTATATTTTATTGTAGATTTTTATTTTGATAAATAAGTGAAGTGGAGTAGACTAGCATGGAAACAGAAAATTGCAGCTTTGGAGAAATGCCCAAATAATTATTTGGCTTTGACTTTGATTTTGTTTGCATCAATTGTATTTTACATATATTAGTATCTACTATTATTATTATTTTGTGACTATGATGTTATCGTGAGTGCTATCCACTTGGCCTTAAGTTTACTATTGTGTTTGGATATTTATTTGTAAGCTATTGTTTTAAAATAAATAATTAAATAAGAAGACTCTGTCGCTGAGATACCACCTATATAATACAGTAAGTAACGTAAGTATCTCACTATTTAGGTTTATCCATTCTATGCAAAGATTTAGATAAGAATATAATCTTATCCAATATTATATAAGGGCAAAACATAACATATATTAAAAGCCCTCAAAATAGGAAGTAAATCGTCAAATATAATCTTATCGTGAGATAAAATTCTTTTTAACTCCACGGGAAATCTATCAGTCAGAAAATATCGATTAAAGATGGAGGTCGTGGACGAAATCTACGATTTGTTGCAGGCCCACGCCAACCGAGATAAGGTACGTTAATTTACTATTTTAACTGTATATTTTTTATCTGTGATGCATACCATAGATTATTATTTATCAACTTCTTTATTTGTATGAAAGAAACTCTATGAAAACATCCCTATTTATGTCGGAGACAATTTGTGCCTAGCCTGTTTAACAAAAGTAAAAGAATTGTTCGGCCTCTGTAACTCAATGTTCGGCCTACATAAATTTATCAGAAGTAAGTGAAAGGAAAAGACAAAGCTATAACGAAAATAATACAATGACGTATAAAGGTACAAACAATATAAAACACTCCCTACTAGTACTAAACAATCAAGGCACTACCCCATGAGGGCCAATATGTTTGTATATATCCAATGCTTCAAAAGCAGTTAAACTTGTGACGATATGACCTCCTCACATCGTCATCCCTTTTTGTCACCCTTCTCTCTGGTTCCTGGCCACTTTCTTTTTAAATTTTGAATCGTTCTCGAATTATTTTCCCTTCCACTATTCTTACTTTGGATCCTTCCGTTATCACTCCCATCAATATCCTTGAAGCGAGAGGACGTGTCTATTGATCATCATTTAAAACTTAACTTCACGAAGTTTGTAAGGTTGTAAACCACTAATGTGCCATGACTAGGATCACGGCAATAAAAGAGGATACTTCGGTCCACAAAAATATGTATAGGTCAAAATTTGTGAACAATGCCTATTCCAATGTAGCATTAGGCCACAAGCAGTGTGGCGTGAAACCATCTCTATAGCACATGCTCAGGCCACACAGAGGCGCCGGGTTACGGGCGCGGGAATTTGAAACGCGCGGTGGCCGCGCGTCTGCCGCGCGTTTCAATGTGGCAGGGTTCATATAAACTCATACATTACAAAAATTGTTACAAAAAAGTGGCCAGAGCATTAATGCCGCATGCATATGTCGGTCTTTCTCGGGCTAGTGTTCACTGCCTAATTTCCGTGGCAATTTTCATCATTTAAGTATTCGATTTTTTGGCGTGCAATATTATTTAACATTCGAGTATTGTATCGTGAAATATTATTTAATAATTACACGATAATATACTTGAACATTTAAATAATAAAAATTGCCACGGAAATTAGGTAGTGAACTCTAGTCCGAGAATGACCTACTCTTTCTTTTGTACGATAAACGAACACGAGCAATCGCGCGCGAAAGAGCGTTAGTTTAAAAAACTTTAAACAGGCGTATCGCGCACGATTGCGCGTCCAGGCTTTCCTGCGTGCAGTCCTGTACACTCCTGTTCACGCGCGATAGAGTGACTATGTAAGGGAGTGTTGACTCGCCTGTATCGCCTCTCTATGAGTTCTGGACAAGTCCCGAAATCCTGGAAGCTTGCAAATGTACAGCCTGTACCTAAGAAAGGTAGCCATGCCGACCCATCTAATTATCGACCTATCGCAATCACCTCCATACTCTGTAAAACTATGGAGCGTGTATTGAACAGCCGTCTCCTTGGATACCTCGAAGATAACGATCTCCTCAGTGATCGACAATATGGTTTTCGCCGTGGACGATCTACTGGGGATCTTCTTGCGTACGCCACACATTTATGGAGCGAGGCTGTCGAGAAACGCGGTGAATCGCTTGCCGTGTCTCTCGACATATCAAAGGCCTTTGATAGGGTTTGGCATGATAGCCTGTTAAACAAGCTTCCAGCCTACGGAGTTCCTGTTGGCTTTTGCACATGGATAGGCGATTTTCTGAAGGATAGGTCAATCCGTGTAGTTGTAGATGGTTACTCGTCTGCTCCTCATGGTATAAATGCCGGTGTACCTCAGGGATCTGTCCTCTCCGCCACTCTATTCTTGCTGCATATCAACGACCTGCTGCTGATGCCCGGTATCTTTGGGTACGCAGACGACAGCACAGTGGCGGTGAGTTATGTGCCAGACGCCCGAGATAACAGTGAAGAGATCCGGTGTAAGCGAGAGGCGATGGTCACCCGGTTGAACCTGAGTCTGAAAGCTGCTTCCGACTGGGGAGATGCTAACAGGGTCAGGTTTAATGCGGCTAAAACACAGGCGTGTCTTTTCTCATCAAAACGGAGTCCCCTACACCTTACTCCGACTTTTCGAGGTGTATCCGTGCCGATAAGGGACCACCTTGAGCTACTTGGTCTGGACTTATCATCCAACCTCAACTTTGGGCGATACATCGAGTGCTTGGCAAAAACTGCTGCCAGAAAACTAGGCATACTTTTCAAGGTCAGGCGGTACTTCACACCTGAACAGCTTTTAAATCTGTATAAAACACAAGTTCGATCCTGTATGGAGTACTGCTGCCACCTTTGGGACGGCTCTGCCCAATACCAGTTAGCTGCCTTGGACTCGGTGGAGCGTAAAGCAAAGAGACTTATTAACAATAATCCTATTGTGGAGTCGAAGCTCCAAAATCTCGATCATCGCAGAAAAGTAGCCTGCTTGTCGGTTTTCTATCGGATACATTTCGGGGAGTGTGCGCAGAATGTGGAAGTAATACCTAATTGAACGATATCTTCAGGTAATGAATCTAACATGCTACACTTTGAAGTTTTTGGGGGCAACCACCGATCGAAAATCTTTGTTAACGGCTAGTGCGCGGGTTGCAGCGGCAAGAGCATGTCTGCGACTCTACGACGACGCTGCTTACCTTAAAACTACACTTAAATATGGTCTTAGAAAACAAGTAAGTTCTCAAAGGCGAGGGATCAAACCCACTGCCTCATTGGTCACTTTTAATACTTCCTTGTAATTAGTTTTTAAAGAATAGAGAACAAAAAGGTAAGGCTAAGGTAGGTTTTGTATAAATAAATAAATAACAAATATTAGACAGCATCACAAACGTTGCTCTGATCCCAAAGTAAGTAGCTAAAGCACTTGTGTTATGGAAATCGGAAACAACGACGGTACCACAAACACCCGAGACCCGAGATACATATAGAAAAGTTAGTTTCTACACAGACCCGGTCGGGGATCGAACCCGGGACCTCAGAGATGGCGACACCATGTGCAAGCCATTATATAACTCGTACATACCTAACTATAGCGAAATGTAATTAATATAATTTAATATTATATAATTAAATTTTTATTGAATTGATATTCAATTATTTTTTGTGAAATTACTCCATTAGTTTGTTATAATTATTAATACAAAGATCGAACACTCAGAAAAAACACTCAGAAAAAATTCCTTCGATCCGGTCGGATTCGAACCGACGTCTTCTTGCATACCGTGCCAGACGCTATACCAACTAAGCCACGGAACGAACCAACGGACCTTACGAATTTTTCTATGTGCTTGCGTCGTGTCTTTGTACTTGGTCTTTAACGACTTTTTAGTCGTAGCGCCATCTATGAGAAATCTTTGACAGATTTATCACCCAGTTAGTACCTTTACAGCTACCAGTCCTGGCGAGAGATTAATATTATATATTTTATTTTAATATTTTAATAAATGTAATTTTTCGTAGCAGTAGAGCTCCTTGTGAAAGAGTTCGTCCAGGGTAGTATTCTGCCGTCCGTTAACTAAAAGGCGGCTAAGTGACAAATGGTCAAATAACCGTTTTAAATAGCAAAAAATGGAGCACAAAATACTCTTCTATAGTTAAAATTAGTTACCGTGTTCGACTTATCGAACTTACCGTTGCATAGCTGAAATATCATTGAACAATATCAATATTCTAAAACTGGGTTATGGTTTTTTATGATATCTCAAAAAAATATTTTACCACTAATCCACGTTTTAGTTAGTGCCACCTTACCTATTTCTGCCGCCAAGCAGTAATGTCAGCATTACTGAGTTCCGGTTTTGAAGGGTAAGCTGGTGAAGTTACAGGCACATGGGACTTAATAGACTTGTCAACTTATGTCTCACGGTAACGGGCGCAGGGGTAGTGCCCCTCAGATCTTCGCAATTTAAAGATCTGAGTGGCACTGTAACTGTTATGGACAGGCGTGTAGCGCTATTATATAATTTACCTACTTACCTAATAGCTAAATTCTGAGAAATGTGTTTATTGCGCCGGGACTGGGTTAATTTTCTATGGGCTGTGACCCTTCTCCTTTACCCATTTTGGTTTTATAAATAAACAACTATAGGTAAGGATGGAAGCAATGTTTAGTTGTTTAGTAATATATTTACATCCAACTCATATTTTACAATACGGAACCTAATTTCGTTCACAAATAGTGATGAGCCAGTAATTTTTCACAGTGGCAAAATTAAAAATATCTATCGTAATATTCGACCTCCTACGTAAAGTATCGTATGCCGAAATTGCCACGTTTACAGGGGATCGTATTAAAGTTTTCAATTCACTGAAATGAGCTTAATACGCGAATTTAGCATTTCTTAATTTTATTCGAGAATGAGTTTTAAAGTGACGAGTTTTGCTGAATAAAACTGAGAAATGCTAAAGTCACGTGTTATGATCATTTCAGTGAATTCAAAACTTTAAAACGTTCCCCTGTAAACTTGGCAATTTCGACGTACGATACTTTACTAGGAGGGGTCGAATTACGTTTGTCATGGTAGTAAAAAATCAAGATACTTAGTATTACAATGACTAAAAATGACTAGACTGTAAAGGTACCTGGCTGAGTGGAGAAAAAACCTTCACAGTTTTCTCACAGACGACGGCAAAAAAGTTGTTTAAAACAAAAAAAAAATTGTTGCAACAAGCACGTAGAAAAATTCGTAAAGCCTGCTAGTTAATTCCGTAGCTTAATTGGGAGAGCGTCAGACACGTATGCTTAAGGTTCGAATTCAGACAGATCGAAGGAAATTTTCTTAGCCATCGATCTTTATATTAATCAAATGATTATTAAATAACAATTGTAAATTTATTTATAAAGAAAAAATACCGACGTCAAAAGTTTGTGGAATTACAGTCATTTATTTGCCAAGTATGATGACGTATGACCTGGTAATGGCGGCGGGTAACCGATGGATGCACGTCGCATCCGATTGGCTGGTCTGGAAATCTTTGGGGGATGCCCATGTTCAGCAGTGGACGTATTCCGGCTGACAGGATGATTTGCCAAGTTTTATTGAAATCCGTTACCGGAAAGAACGCAAAACTCTTCATCCCCTAGTTTGCCATCCTTAGAGGTGGAATATTTTTTTTCAAATTTAAATAGGACCAATACTGATGTAACTTTAGAATAATAACGCATAGAATGATAGTTTCATATCAAACGAACTGTCACAAGTGAGGCAAAAATCAAATTCATGTAGGCTAGTTTTAGTAGTAGGTTAATTTTCGGTTTTAGTGAATATTTATATAACAATACAAGTTGAAACGCGTTACTTCATTGTGGATGAAGATGTGATGTGATGTTAGTATCTATTTTATGTTTGTCTGACGTATTTTTACACTCATTTACCGCACATTTCGTCTTTTTTAGCTAAAATTCTTGAGCTGTTCGCGGTGCAAGTTGACCTTGAGCACTGAAGGCCCGCCCGCTCGTGTAGGCCCATTGGGCGCGCTTCAATTTGCCTCACTTAGCGTGTGCGGACTAGGTTTCTATGCGTTATTATTCTAAGGATGTAACATACATAAAAAATACAGTCGAATTGAGAACCTCCCCTTTTTTGAAGTCAGTTAAATATGTAATAGATAAAGATGGCAAAGTGGCGTTAAGTGGTAGAGACCACAGATACCTACTCCTCCTGTTCCCATAGGGGCGTGAGCTTACTATGTATATATTTAAATGTGTATATTTTATAGGAGAAACCTGATGTTGGCAAATTGATTAGACGGTACTTCGCTCCTTCGTCCAATAAGGCCACATTCCCAAAATGGCAACTAATAACTTTTTTACGCTTAAATGTAGAGTTACAAAAATTACGCATATAGATAGTTGTACATCATTTTTATTACATGTTGTTGGTATTTTTAGAACTTTCATGAGATAAAAGCACTTTGACGTGTGATCACTTGTTGCTTTATTGTACTAAATAACGACGTTTTATTTTACTTTCATTCAATACACTGGACCTGTATCTTCCTAGCTTCTTTATAAGTTAAATTCTGATAAGAACTAGAAGTATAGTTGTATGACACTTTTTTTCAGGAAGGCCCACTATGGGGTAGTCTAGGCGTGACATTCAATCTATTCACACTATCGTACCTACAAGCCGAGAAACTAATGTTCCTCATTGACACGGGCCTCCTGGTGGTGAACTCCGACATTGAGTTTAAAATAAGAACAGCACATAAGCTGTTTTGGTCGCTGTTCTCATTTGTAGGACTTTTAAGGTAAGCTATTATTAACAATAGTGTCGTAAAAATCTTGTTAAATGGTGATATCTTTATCTTCTATAATAAATATTACCCACGCATACCTTTGATAGAGAAATTCTTGAGATCTTGACAACAAAATTATCTTTTCTTTTATTCAGTAGCAGGGACGGACATAATCTTGTTGTTGGCGTCGGAAACGTCTGATAGTGAAATTTTTATATATAGTGTAACAAAAATGTTCATACTTCAAGTAGCACCTTTGTGTATAATAAGGCCGCATTTTCATAATCCCAGAAGGGTTCAAGATTCTTCGAATGAAATTGGTCGACAACTTTTTTATGCTTAATTAGGAAATTTATAGAATCTTATATTTTTGTTTCACTTATTTTGTGCTATTTTTATGAATTTCGTGTAATAAAAGTACGTTTCACGTATATTACATGCGGTTTTCTTATTCCATAAGTACGAAGTAGTGATCGTAATAATAAAGAACACAAAAATGGATATTTTCTTACAATCTGTACCTATAAAAAGATTTATAAAGATTGACACCTTCCGGCGCCAACAACAAGATTATCATGATTCTTGCAATTGAGTACGATAATGTAAAAAAACAATATAATCAAGAATTTGTAAAACAACAAGCATTTGTTTTTTCTTAATCTTAATGGACACTTCCAGCCAGATTTGATAGATTGTCCAATTACTTTCTCGCTTAAGTGTCCTGATATCGCGAGATAAAATAATGCACGTGACTGCGTCGTCACGACACGCAGATATCAGTTTAAATTTATTTTTGTTATGCAGCTAAATCAATGAAAAGTGTAATTAATCATTTTATCAAACTATACATGTGGATGTAGTGGCCTTTATGTAGCACACATTGATCAATGCAACTCCAAAACATTGCGCGCGGCACTGCCACAGGCTATTTTTAAAATAAAAAAAAATAAAAAAAAATTATTTCTTATTAAAATTGAAATAAAATAAAAAGACATTTATTTCTCCACACAACATAGAAATCATAAATAATAAACTAATAATAAAACACAAATAAATAAGGACAAAAAGGTTAAGACTCAGTATATTGCTGATTTTCAATCTTCATCAGGCTGATGTGTGGAGTGTACATCATGTGTACATCATGTGTACATCAATTATACATGATTATACCTAAACCGGGTCTCCCGCGTGATTGTGAATCGTCGGGCATAGTTCAAAACCGCGTATGTAGCATTGGGAAAAGGCGCGTATCTGCACTGAACTAAATTTTACAGTAGAGGGCATTGACTTACAATTATATGGACGTCGGGTCCGCGCTAAAAAGTGTCCGAACTTATAGGGCGTTAAAATCGTATACAGAGCGTCATTCACGCTTTAGTCTTCGTTTGTTCGACTGACAGCGAAGCAAGCAAAATTAGACAGTACTGCCATGACATTACAATTTAAATTCAACGTTTTAGCTTTTTCATATTCCTTTACGTGTCACGTTGACTTGGGACATTTTCTTCGTGGTTTTTGTATTAGACCCGTCGTCCATTTATTTGTTAGTCAATGGTAGAGGGATTTAACGTTATTACTTTGTATTTCAATGGGTACGGCTTTCATATATGCACAGTAAGCTATAATTTATGTTGTTTACAGACTCATAACAATAGATTCCCGTAAATAAAGCTAATTTGGTTGCCACGACATTTACGCGGATTTTATTTGGCATTATTATTAGTAAATTACCGAAATGAAGACCCATAATCAAATACTAGTTACGCATAATTGCACAACCCCTGACGAAATGCCGATTACGCGGAAGACTATGGTGCGAACACGGTTGCGCAAAAGCTATAATGCGGGTGGCCTGTCGGTGTACATTATGAGCGCTGCATTACGGTTTACATTATGGGTGTGATTCCCAGTAGGACAAATTTGGGGAATGAACTTTTCCAAATATCCTCCCGATCGGAAACTGCGTCTCTTCCGAGTCGAGCCGCATAATTGCGATTCACAACTGGCCGATCGGAAACTTTTGACATTTCAAAGTGGAATAATAGTTGATTTAACTCACAAATTAGAAAGATATAGTAAGAATCAGGTTCATCTCCTCCCTCGGAAACCCATCTCATTTCGAGACTCGGTTGGGCTACCCCATCGAGTATATAACCAGAAATAGAGACGAAATAAGGGCCATATATTCCTGGTAACACATTAGCGATACAGCTCTTATAAAAATCAACTCTCGTTTGCACTGAAATATAGACAGTACAACTATGTGTACGTCTCCGTATATTCCAAAAAATATTACATATTTATTGTAATTAAAGATAATATCTTTAACAATGCCGTGCTGTTCTACTCGGTGGTATGGGAAAAACAGCAAAACGTCTAATTACAAAACAAACGGAATCAAATTTCATCGGTAATTAAATATTAAATATGTAATTTTGCAATTTTCGTCCATTATAGCGAAGCTCAAGCTAACTGGTCGATTTGAAGTGAAACAGTTGACGACAGCCATTGACGACACCCGTCAATTGTTTCGAACTCGGGCTGGCCAATCGGAGCGTAGTTGTCACAGTAATGATATGGCAGAATAGTTTTCAAACAAATTAAATGACATTTCGTCTCTATTTCTGGTTCTATACTCGATGGGCTACCCGATCGGACCGATTCCGATTTCAATTAAAATCAATCTGCAGGTCTGGTTCTGGGAAGTGTTCCAGAGTGAATTCCGTTGCTCTGGTACTCACAGTAAAGATAATTCCATAGTTTGAGTCAGGCAATCGGTGTGGTTGTTTGGCACACTTGGCGCATACTCATACTTCATACTTCATATTCATACGCGTTCTAAACCTGTAGTCAGTGTTGTGCGTAAGAATTAACATGCATTCCGAGTGTAAAGGTTAAAATAATTGAAGTCAAGAATAATAGGAATAACATAATACAATCAACTAGAAAAAGGATTCGAAATTAAAAAAAAAGGAACATCTAACACGGTTTTAACGGAATTTTATTCAATTTCCAAATGATTTATTTCTTAAGCCTAAACGGACGAAGTATCTTTCGGTACAAAATGTTTTACTGTGCTTACGCAATTACACACAACACTTTATGAAACCACATAAGAATCAAATAGTCACAGGTAATAAAACACATAAGAGAATCGTTAAAGAAAAGGCTCACGTCACCGATGAAATCGGAGCGGGCGCCGACAAGCAAATGCCTCGCTCTGGATCTTCTGCTTTTATAAAGTGGCGAAGGACGGTGCACTGCCGAGAGGTGTACAGCTTACAATACATATAATTATAGTAGTGGTAGAGTTTCTTGTGAAAGAGTTCGTCTAAGGAAGTACTGCCTTAGCTATTTCTGCCGCCAAGCGTAACGTGAGCGTTACTGCGTTCCGGTTTTTGAAGGATAAAGGTGCTGGTGAAATTACAGGCACATGGGACTTGTCAATTTAGTCTTAGGATGACGGGTTTAGTATGGCAGTGCCCCTCAGATATTTGCGATTTAAAGTTCTAAGTTTCACTGCAACTGCTACCTATATCCAGTTCTTTGTCTGTATATTCCAGATCAATTCGAGCACTTCATGTATCAGCACAAGCGCTGAACTCTTCGTCCAGAACAAAATGTGCTCCTGCTCGATTCGTACAAGCTTCATTGACATCCACCAAGGCTCTCCTGGACGTAATTCACACGGTCAGCTGGCTACCACCAGGCTGGCTGTGGGGCAGTTCATTGTCTACGCAAAAAGCGAGCGGTATTGCTACTCTATCTGCTATTATAGGTTTGGTTCTACATTACCATGCAAAACAATTTTGACTTTGATACGCCGAAATGACGCCATAGAGTATGGTGTACAAAGTCCCTCTGGGAATTACAGATTCGAGGGAACTTGAATGCACAAACCATAGAGGATCTAAAAGTTTCCCTACTCTTGGATCTCGTTCTCTCGTAAGATTAAAGGTGTTTGTACCTGCTAGCTCAACAATTAATAAAGGATAATAATGATCATAATGAACACCTTTGCATAGCGTGAAGTTTTGGAAATAACAGAAGAGTAAAGAGAAGATGTATAATAGAAAAAGTAACAAATATGTTAATTAAAATTAATATTTCACAAATCATTTGCAGGCGTTTTTGTTATCGCTCTTCTCACTAGAACTTATTTTCGCGAAACGTGAAAAAAAGGCCTAAAAACAGAAAAGAATACCAAAACACTTTAGTTTTTTTTTATCGCCCTTTTTTAAATAAAACGTGATTAAATTACGGTGCAATTAGGAACACTTGGCAGTTGGCTGGATAAGTTTTCAGCTTGTTTACATAGTTCATTTATTAGCATGTAGATTTCATACATACTTAGCAGGCCTTGGCCACGAGGAAGTCGCACACGGTCCATAAATGACAAACGTTCCGTGTTCGTTTTTGTTTGAGAAAAATAAATAAATAGTTTTTTGCCGATTGATGCGCTGGGGCAGATATTTTTCTCGTACATTAATGCAAACGTTTATAAACGTTTCTTGTACAGGTTATTGAATGAATGTAACAAATAATGATAATGATGTCAATACAAGTTGACATCTATAAGCCGCCCGCCCCGACGACGTTGCAAGTGTATGCCGGCGATCATTGGTATGTGTGAGTAGTGCTTATACTTATCCTGTGATACTTCGATACTGCTTGTCGCTAGAGATTCAATATTTTGATATGTTGTAGAGCAATGACGTCACTATTAAGATTTCGTATGTGGTTTTCGCCAAATAGCGTTCTCTACGTTATTCGACAAAATAAAAGTAATTAAATGACGTAATAGTAGGTTGTTCTAAGTACATCATTTGCAAATGTTTAGGGCGGCATAGTACTTAGGTCACCAAAGGTAATGTTAATTGTAATGAATATTAATTAAGATGTTTTACTAACTGAATGAAACATGAAGGTGCTTTACCACTGGCGAGGCGAGAAGAGACGAGGATTGATAATTGTATGGCAAAATTTTTATTCTCTCCTAACGCATTATCTTCGGTGGAAATGGTCTGGATTTACGAGGATTTACTCGCGAATGCAGGAGCACGAGCTCGCGACGGCTATGATATAAAATTTATTGCGAAATTACTACCTCGTTTGTTATAATTATTAATACAAAGATGCGAGTAATTACACAAAAAATACACGAATATCATGATACTAACACATAATATTCATTACAATCAATATTACAATTTATAAAGCGACATCTCTTGTCAACGTCTGGTAGCTACAATACAATACAATACAAAATGCTTTATTTCTCTCAAAAAGGTTTACAAAATGCAGATTTGTTACATTTCAAGCTGTAAAGGTACCGCGTCGAGTAAAGAAAAGCTCACAGATTTCTTACAGATGGCGCTACCTATGGTTAAAACCAAAACAAAGGTAACAAACGCATAGAAAAATTCGTAAAGTCCGCTGACCCGATCTGTAGTTCAGTTGGTAAAGCTGTCGCCCTGATAAGGCACACACGCAAGTTCGAGTCCTGTCAGATCGAAGGAATTTTTCTTAGTGTTCCATCTTTATATTAATAATTGTTGCATTATTATTTGGGCTGTGAATGTGGTTGGGAAACTCTTGGATCTCTTTTTTTCTTAAGTGCTGACATTCTTTTTACAACTTGCCGTATTTCATCGCGAACTAAGACTGCTATCCCAACTAGCACACAAGCTCTATAACAAGCCGTAAAATTGCCACTTACAAGTTCTTAATAAATGCATAGTGACTGTGAACTGGCAACCGTCTATACTAATCTCAATTTTCTAAAGATTTCACTTTTTAATACTATTTCATACTCCGCGGCGTTGCAAGAAATTCCATTGGTTTTAATAACATGTGCAATAAAAATATTTAAAAACTACGTATTTTCATTTAATAAACCAGATGCTATGTAAATGACGCAAATAAGTTTTTTCTTCGTCCTGTATAGTTGTCGAAATTGAGATAGTACCGGTTGCCAGTTCATAGTCGATAGACTGCGTAAATCAGTTCTACAGTAGATGTATATGTAAGCGGCTACAGCGCCGCTGTACCCCCAAAATGGGTACCGATTTAGACGCTATGGGTCCTACACTATTAGATGAACTGCGTCCGCGAAGTGGATATGTAAAACTACATACAGTCGACACTGACTCCAAGCAGTTTTCGCCAGGTGCACAGTGTAATTGTTATGTTGTATATTATTCATGTCGATATGTAAGATGTTACTTGTAGTTTATCATTGTATTTAGAACATTTATGATTCCAAACGGTTACTTCACTTTTTATTAAGGAAATAAACATATCAATATCGAAATACTCACTTTTAATTTGTCAATAAATCACGTCCGTAAACATCGACTATACTCTGCGTTGGATTTTTCAATTAAAAATAATACATAATCTCAGTATAGAGTACTAAAAAAGCCGACCTCAAAAGTCACTCATCCCCTAGTTTGCCACCCTTGGAGGTGGAATATTTTCTTGAAATTTAAATGGGATCACTACTGCAAAAAAACATACAGTCGACTTGAGAACCTCCTCCTTTTTTGAAGTCGGTTAAAAATGTAAACAAAGCTGCTATTATGTGCAAAATGTTATAAATTCGCTTTTTTGTTTTACCGTTAATTTGATTAAACTATCAAGTAATCGCTACCTTTTGCCGTTACTTCTAAATATCAAGTTGCTTCAGATACAAAAAAGGAAAAAATCATGTATCCTCTTAAGAGGGAGCAGAGGAAAAATTCCTAATCTTCGATTTGATTTTAGAGGGGTATATCCACTTTAAAGTTAAAAATAAAATATTGTATGAGTAACTACACGATATATTCAAGCAAAGACACTAATCAGAAACATAAAATAATAAAGTTTCCTCGATAGATAAAAATCACGAAATGACCTCTAATTTTCAAATTTTTTCGATTCATCCTCGAAATGCTACAGGTTATTAGGACAAAAATTAGACAATTAATTATATTTATGCATGATCGAGAACTGTCACTACGGATTTTTTTTTAATCCCTTTAGTTTTAGAGTTATTCCGCTAAAACGAATTTGGTACTTTTAATGCACAAAATTCAACATCTCAAACAACTTCAGGCATATATTTGTTTCACAAATTTGGGCGGAGCCAACGTCAAAACTTTTTTTGCATGCTCCCTCTTAAGGATGTCAACGGCTCCTTTTGATGCTCGGGCTATCGTTCACATCGGCTGCACTGTATACTAAAGATTATTTGTACAGCTTCTGCATACTTAGATGACAAAAATCCGTGATAGTGGCCTGTTTAGCTCCAGCAGGTTGTCTCGATAATTGGTCTCGGTTGAAATAAATATTTTAAATGATACATAGGACGCGCTATAAGTTTCCGGAACTGGCCAATTACATAAACAATATTTAAAAAGTAATTACAACATTTAAAAATGGAATTCTTTGGCTGACAATACAGTTTGTTTCATCTGACTGTCACTTGTTTTTATATTGTGGCATCATTTTAGTAATTGGTTGTCTACATCACCATGGATTTAACTCGTGAAAATTTTCGTAGTATGAGTTTCTACGATTTTAAGTGTAATTTAACAGCTCAGCGGAGCTTCGCTAGGCTTCAAATTGCTTTTGGCGATGAAGTACCATGCAAGACAACTATTTATAGCTGGTTTGCAGAATTCAAACGCGGTCGTGTGAATCTCAGTGACGAATTTTGTGATGGTCACCTTTCCACTGCTGTGCACAACAAAAACATCGATGCTGTGCGCCGTATGATCAAAACAGACAGGCATGCTGTGACATACCATAAGGTTCAGGCATCTTTAGGCATAGGCATGACTCAAATACAATCAATACTACATAAACATTTGGGTGTGAAAAGGCTGTGCTGTGGATCTCACCCAATAAGACTGAGCCTCAATAAACGGATCTCGTCACTTGGTGCAATGCCATGCTTACCAGATCCAACGAAGGGGCGTCAAATCTGGTGTGGGACATAGTAATAGGTGACGAAACATGGATTTATAGTTACGATCCCAAAACAAAGCAGCAATCGAGCGTATGGGTCTTTCGAGATGAGCCGAAACCATCCAAAATGGCGCGCGTGGGAAGTGCCCCTAAGCGGATGATTGCTTATTTTTTTAATAAAACTGGACACGTGGCTGATGTTGCTTTGGAGAATCGTTGCACCGTGATTGGTAAACGACCATTTGTTTGCCGGAAGTTATTGACAAACTCCGTAAAAATAACCGTAAACGCCGTATCATCTTGCACCACGATAATGCCAGTTCGCACACGGCCAGACAGACAAATGAATTTTTGAAGGTGAACAATGTTGACCTTATGAGCCATCCCGCGTACAGTCCCGACCTGGCACCTTATGACTTTTATTTATTTCCAAAATATAGAACAAGTTACGCCGTCAACGATTTTCATCACCTGAAGAGGCTGTCGAAGAGTATGAAAAATATGTTTCAGAGATTGTCACGGAAGAGTGGCATAAATGTTTTCAAAATTGGTTCATTCGTATGAAAAAGTGCATTAACGCTAACGGGGAATATTTTGAGAAACAATAGATTTATTTCTGACCATTTATAGTATTTTTTCTTATTCATTCCGGAAACCTATAGTGCGCCCCACGTACATGTATACAAATGCTTATGTACAAGCAACCCCCTAGAGTTTCTTGCCCATACTCCTCAGCCTCTGCCTTACTAATGAGCAGTAAATTTTACGAACGAACAATTTTGTATTTTTACTTCATATTATTAGGTGTGGATCAATACAGGACTTTAGATCTTTAAAATAAAGACGGATAATGAATGATAACTATGTTGAGTATTGATAAGACTATGATGAATAAAACGACAAATAAAGAAATTTAATCATTTATTGGTACAAAAATACAATAAAGTTTTATTGAGATGCTATAATAATAACGCACACACTCAACATCGTTCAATATTTTAAATTGATAATTTACTATCTAAATTAAAATATCGGAGTCATCACATTTATCAACACGGAATCGCATTAAACCGGGTAGAAAGAGCTTTATGTCCATGAAATTAGAGCCAGAAAGCCGTCGTGACGACAGGACGACTCCCAAAAGTGCGAAGGCCCTATTTCATACCTTCCCGATCCGTGTTGATGGCGGAATGGCGGGTCGACGCCCGAACAGCCGCGATGACGCCCGAATGGCCGCGATGATGGCCGAATGACCGCCATGACGTCCGAACGGCCGCGATAATGGCCGTGATGACGCCCGAACTGCCGCCATAAAGGCCGCGATGACGCCCGAACGCCGTGTTGCGACGTCAAAATGGCCGCGTCTAAACTCGAGCGACTGCATCTATAGCATCGAGTACATAGGTAACATAGATCCATTGACTTACAATTATATGGACGTCGGGTCCGCGCTAAAAAGTGTCCGCACTTGTAAGGCGCTAAAATCGTATACAGAGCGCGACACTCCGCTTTAGTCTTCATTTGTTCTACTGACAGCGCGATACTGCGATGACATTACAATTTAAATTTCGAATAGGTTGACTTGGGACATTTTTTTCGTGGTTTTTGTATTAGACCCGTCGTCCATTTATTTGTAAGTCAATGCATAGATCATACACTCTACGTCAATCATACACTATATTTGAGAATAGTTAACCAGAAATAGAGATGTCATTTAATTTGACAACTGCGCTCCGATTGGCCAGCCTTCACTTCAAATAGACCAGTTTAACTTGACCTTTGCTATAATGGATAGATTACATATTTAATATTGAATTACCGATGAAATGCGATTCCGTTTGTTTTGTAATTAGATGTTTTGCTGTTTTTCCCACACCACCGAATGGAAGTCCCCATTGTGAGTTGTTGGCGCTGTACTATTTCAATTTTCTAATTTGTGATTTCAGCGCTAACGAGAGTTGATATTTAAAAGTGATATAAGGCCCATTCACTTGATGAATTGCCAGGGATGGAAGGCCCTTATTTCGTCTCTATTTCTGGTTATATACTCAAATGATCTACAGTTAATAGTTTATTACCAAGGTGTGACCACATTATTTTCTCCATACATTTCGCAAGTGATCAAGATGAGAATAGTTTCTTTTTCTGCTTTTCCACACAAGTGGGTACATAAATACTTGTTCTTAAAACTGTGACAGCTTGACAGTGGAGCAAGTAACCGCTTGGAAATTTTGGAAGAAAATTAGGTCCGCGGTAGATTTTTGGTATTTAAAAAAAACTAATGATAACCAGAATAATGTGCAGGAAAACAGTATCCGTTCTTAATAATATTACACTTAACAAAATCGATACAAGTTTGTCATATGCAAAACCATTTTTCATAGCAAATTCTTTGGCTTTCTATTAACGCATCTAAAATAAAATGGCTTTCGAATGTTTTTTTTGTGAACTATTATAGCCAAGGACCTTTATTTACTAAAGTGTAAAGCGAAGCTGGGAAGACAACAACCAATAGCTATGCGTGTTTCAGCAACAAATAGCGTTGCTTGATGCAATAACCAATAGGAATGGTTGCGGCGTGGAAATTTCAAAATAACGAAATACTATTGGCTGTTGAAACAGCAGCTCTTCTCCGCTACATTTCGGTAGGTAGCCTAAGGCTCAATTTACATTGTCGCGAAACGGAACGCGAACGTTGTGCGAGGCGGGCGCGGGCGGATTCGGTACAATTCTCGCCTTGAGGCTGGAAGTAGGTGTTCAGTCTATATCTTTGACATGACAAGGATGGTGAACTCCATATTGTTTTTATTTCACTTATTTCTGGAGCAGAAAAGGAAGAGATATTTGAGTTTATGATTTGTGAAACATTTTGGAGAGATTTATATCTCTATACTTTTTTTAGAAGGCACTTGATGCAGCACTGAGCGTCTCGCTTCTTTACGCGGTTTAACTAGCCGCCGCTGACGGTAGCTGCAGGAATTCCCGTAAATGCACGAGAATTCTCCGATAGACGCGCGACCTGTTTTTTGGCTCGTAGTCGGCAACCCCTGCGACTATTATATTTAAGTTGGCATTTGTACGTACCAACACAACAACACCATTACAGAATGGCAGAGTAAATATTTCTCAACTTTACTTTGGTGCCATTTTATTCTTAAATCTAATACCAGTCTGAAACCAAGCCTCCAAAAATTCTGTTATGCGGCTATGCAAATTGAGCATGCGTAATATTGTCCCTTTTAACTCAGAAGACCACAAGACGACATCGAATGGACGATATTATAAAGCATATTGTATATATGTCTATTTTATAAAAGCGCATCCAAGAATAAGCTGTGCCTAGTTACACAATATAATAAAGACTTATACAGTGTGAATTGTAAAATACTAACAACCTCGCAGAACTATACTACTAACGTCATAAGTAACTACTTTTGTTCCATGATTTTTTACAAAACAAAGTTTTAATTATTGATATAGTCTATTTTTTTTTAAGACGGAGTAAAATTACATTTACAGGGATGCAATGTTTCGAAAAATTTTAAATAGTCATGTAGTAGTTGTCGACAGTTTTATCGATAGATTGTGAAAGTAGGTAAAATTTTGGCAAAAATGGGTGAATTGTGAATGTTACGACGTTCTAATGAGTACTAATTGCGTTATTGTATTCTTTATTCTTATTTTGACAGTTGGTACATTATTATACGAATCAATTTTTAGTCATACACATTTTAATGACGATAGGCGGATTTGATTATGTATATTATATTCAAATGAAAAACTTTAAAATGTGTCTCCTATTTGTATTTATAATACAAATTCTTCTAAATTTAGTGCATGTATGAATGAATTTTCAAAAATCAACAATTCAAAATGAACCTAGGCCCAACAGTTAGACATATGGCCGATGATGAATCGAATGAAACACTTTCGCCTATTTACTTCATAAGCGTAACCAACGTTCAGTCGATAGTCGACAGAATATTTATCGACTCCAATCACTAGCTTCTCGCAAGCGGGTAACACTTTTGCACAACGAACTGTCATTTTACTCCGTCTTCAAAAAAGACAGACTATACAGAGACTTGAACCCATGACCACGTCGTACCGTAGCGCTGCTCTAACCAACCGAGCTACAGGACAAGTTATAAAGTTGCCGAAATTCTCCTATGTGTTTTTGTTATTGATCTTTGTACTGGATTTTTCAGCATTCAGTGGTGATACCTAGTGAGAGATTTTAGAACCTAATATAATAATCTTACAAATTTAATAATCATAACCAATGGTCAGAAAAAGATGTTCCATAAAGATGTACATGTTGACGGCCTTACCCATGTACGGCTATTTATCTTCATAAATAAAGAGAGTAGTGTCTTTAGTCCGGAAATCCGGAATTCGAAACAGTAATTGATTAATATTTGGTGGTTTTAACAACTATGTCACTCCTTGTAACTATATCTAAACATGTATCTATATTGGACCCCTCCTACGTAAAGTATCGTATGTCGAAATTGCCAAGTTTACAGGGGAGCGTTTTTAAGTTTTGAATTCACTGAAATGATCATAACACGTGACCTTAGCATTTCTCAGTTTTATTCAGCAAAGCTCGTTACTTTAAAACTCATTCTCTAGGTGGGGCCGATTATGTGGAACACAAGTTTACATTGTATCTTTAATAAATAAATAAACACCTTTTTCCAACCATTGATCATAACAAAACTAGTGGAGTTAATTCACACAAAAAACTCACTAATAAAACAATATATTTACCAAAAATAATTAAATTTTTATTGTACTATCTGACACTTTTTAGATTAGTATTTGGTAGTAAGATTGGAAGTTCAAACGTGCAAGCGTCCTCCTTGACGACTCTTATCCCCGTCTGGCTCTTTGCACCGGAGTGGTATTTACACTAGGACTGCCTTTCGTTACCGCACAGAGTTATCACCGTTTCGAGCGATCAATTTTAAATATTTTTTTTTTGTGCGAAAGTAAAGTCTGATGAATTATTAAAAGTCCTGGAACAAAAGTTGTCGTTTATGACGTTAGTAATATAGTCCTGCGAGGTTGTCAGTAATTTTAAAAGAACCCTGTATTAGGGAGAATTTCTTGCATAAGGTTGACATTCAAATAGCGATTTTAGCCACTACTCTGAACAGTATGACCCACCTTATCATACAATATTCAAGTTTTCTCATATACAGGGCGAAAAATTTGAAACGGATCAGCAAGGCCGGATACTCTAACCGATAAAATTTACTAGGCTGTCTATGAATTTTGAAGGTAAAAATAGACAAGCAGCAAGATAAAAACTTTTTTTTTTTTTTCATTTTTGGTAAGGATCAAAACCTTCGAACCAAAACTTTTACAAACTAGTTTACTTTAACAAACTTTCGTAGGGACATTTTTAATAATCAGTCATTTTAGTTAGTTACAGAAAAAACGAATTGTCAACGTGTGTTTCAAAACAAGATGAATAACATATATCTTACCATAAACATTACATAAACTACGACAGCCTTGCTATGCTGACCCGTCTTAAATTTCCACCATGTATAAATTTTATCCTACAATTTATATCACAGGTTAAATAATATCAAATATCAACGAATTATACTAATGTAACTAATTAACGATTTATTAAACTTAAAAGACAAATTGTAATTACGAAGACAAGTGATTAGATTTGTGTGAGTTGCAATCATTTGGCATACAAACCAGTCTATAATGAGCTTGCACGTTATACGACCACAGTCTTTCCTCATAAACTAACTTCACAGTGCTCTACTCTGTTAAGGTCGACTTTACAGTGGCGCCACGCTAATAAGTCCTTATTTATGTATTATGGTAGCAATTCCCTGAGCTACGCATTCCTCGAACAACCAAGCAAAGATATCGCGGACTACAATTACCAAAAATGTTATTAAAAAAATAAGAAGTTGTGCGATGAAATTTGTTTCATTTCCTGTGTCCGCCAACCCCCACAGGCTCCACATTATGAGCCCCCATGGGCGTAATGTCGGATCTCCCACATGTAAAGTGCGGACCCCCTCCAGCACAGTGCGAACCCCCACGGGCATAATGTCGAGACCCCACGGGCTTAATGTCGAGCTCCTATGGGCATGATGTCGGATCCCCATAGGTATAGCGCGGGCCCCTTCCAGTACAGTGCGAACCCCCACGGGCATAATGTCGAGACCCTACGGACATAATGTTGAAGCCCCACGGGTATAATGTCGGGATCTCAAACGCTGCAATATTGGAAATGTATAACACAATTGAAGCGCGACATCAGTGACAATTTGTTAAGTCATTGCTGGATAAGCCACCTTTAACGAGTTTCTACCAACTTTATAAAAAGGCTCTATCTAATGTTATACAGACTCAGGTGCCATATCTAGCTCATCCTTAAAGTAACGTTCAGCAGTGGGGTACAATCTTATTGCTAAACGAGGCAATCTCTTCGGGTAAGGGTTCCGTCCCCAGTTGTATACGTCTTGGTTGGAGTCAAGGACGCTTGAGCAGGAAGTTTCGTAGGCTCGCTTCGTCACGTCGTTGGTTAGGATTATGCAGAGTGCTAGGCGACAGAGGAGACGATGTCTGTAAGAATAATAATTTCTTTATTTCTCCCCAAAAAGACAAAACCTACTATAATTATGCCGTTTAGTTCTATTATAAGTCACATTTAATTTAGTTGTGTCTTTATAAAGAGTAATAATATTTTCATCATATTTGCAACATAATGTTGTAGTATTGTAATAAAGCTGTGTGTGAAGGAAATAAACTTTATTATTATTATTATCACATTTGCAAGTAAATAGTATGATTGCATGCAGGCTAACTTAAGTATAATGCCCCAAATAAAACCCTCGGGTCTTTTTTCTCATTACACGACCATGGCTGTAAAGAGAAGAAAAAGGCCCGAGGGTGTTATTTGGGGCATTGTAGTCAAGTTAGCCTGCATGCAATAATACTATTTATTTGCAAATGTGATAATAATAATAATAAAGTTTATTTCCTTCACACACAACTCTATAACAATACTACAACATTATGTTGTAAACCAAAACATTTGTTGTCTGTAAAACCTGGAGCCCAAACTAGGATACCCTGTGCTATAGGTCTCCAGGCCTACGGATAAAATATTCTGAAAACAATGACTACGACAAGAATTATTTAACTGCCTCCGTGGCCGAACGGTTACCATGCCGGACTGCCACGCAGAGGTCCCAGGTTCGATTCCCGGGCCGGGAGAAATGTTTGTATGGCGTACATTTATTTCTCTCGTGAGTTTGGGTGTAATTTGTGGTTGTCTATGTGTGTGTCCATGGCACCCGCGACACAGGGTTTCCCTAGTGCGGGGCTATGTTGAGTGTGTGCGTTATTTATTCACATAAGAGTTAAGCAAATATTTCATTTAAACAAAGCTAAATGACAGAAAATTAACAATTTCATTTAAATTTGTGTTGCAAAACTAAATTTTTACTTTTTGATGAAATGAAAAAAAAAGATGATGAACACCGTAAGTTTCACGGGCGGTATGGGAACCACGAGCCTCGACTCCGAAAGCCCTCAGACTTCGACTTCGGGCTTTTAATAGAGTCTCGTTCGTAATTCCTTATTTACCGCCCTTAATACAACTATGTACTATTTTTATACCAAAAGGAGAAAATTAAAAAAGAAATAGAGAATGTGCAATGTTACTTACTGCGGCGTAGGCGCAGTGGGATCAGTCTGGAGAGTGACGACCCTGAGCAGCGAGCGCCTGGCGTCCTCGGCCCAGCGCGCCAGCAGCGTCCGAGCGGCTCCCGAGCACTCGGCGGCCTCGCCTTGTGAGGGGCACTCGCGCGCCACGCGGCTCGCCGAGCAGATCCACGTGGCTATCACTGCCTCCTCTTCCACGCTGGAACGATAGGACTATCTCAGTACTCATACGACGTCGAATTATTTGAGTGTGGCATGGAAACCGTTCGGCCACAGAGGCAGTTTGTGTGTAAGCGATAAAATAGTTATCTATCTATCTACCTATCCCTGGATTATGCTTTCGATCAGATTATTTTATTTAATTACGCCCCTTTCGCCTTTATAGTTGTTTAAATTTTCCAAAAAAAGACATGCAGAGAACTGTACACAGTTTTCCCATAACTATGTGATAATTATGATAGTAATGAACATGCTAAACAATGCTTAACAAACTCACAAGTTAATCTTCGCAGCCAGTAACGCCAGCAAAGTAGACCTCAGCCCTTCGTAAGGTTGCGTGTGCGTGCGCAGCACCGCGTACGCGGCGTGCAGACGCGCCCGCGCCGCTAAAGGCGCCGCCTCCACCCAGTGGCACGACTGCCAGCGCTGGCTTATTTCTGACCAGCCTGTGGACTCTGTAAATTATTGTTTCTATTTCGTTTCTAACCTCTTTAAATGTTGTTAACAAGTTACTTTGCACCTTGTAACGATGGCATAGTATTGACTTATGTTCTTGTTGCGAATTAAATTTGATGGATAGACGACGTCGTTAAAAATGATGAAAAGAGCCGTTTTATTTAAAGTTTGTTTTTTAAATATAATATCAAATGACGCGCGCCTGATGGTAGGCAATACGCCTGTCCATAACACTTGCAGTGCCACTCAGAGCTTTAAATCTCAATAATCTGAGGGGCACTACCATTGAGCCCAGCACCCTGAGACATAAGTTGACAAGTCTCGTATCTGTCATTTCACCAGCACCTTTACCCTTGAAAACCAGAACACAGTAATGCTGACATTACTGCTTGGCGGCAGAAATAGGTAAGGTGGCAGTACTTACCTGGACGAACTCCTAAAACCCCGTGAGTGTCCCCGTTAAGAGGATCGGACGAGAGTATTTACACGCATAGTATTTCCAAGTTTAATTGCAGGTTTAATTAGTTATTTTAATTATTTAACTGATTTCTTACCCTTTTGCGCGAGGTGAGCTTTCACAGCGACGTCGGCTAACGCGGCAAAATACTCAAACGTGGTGAGTATCGAAGCAGCAGATATGCACGCTTTGACCATACGCGGGGTCGTTGTGAATACCCATTCTTGCCATATCTGAAATATTGCCATTAATTTATGTATATGTTTCTTTTATAAGATCCAGTGACGGGACGAACAAGTCGCCCACCAGGTAGTAATTATCCATAGCAGTTGCAGTACCACTGAATGCTTTAAACGGCAAAGATCTGAGGGGCACTGCCACTGCGCCGTCACTTTGAGACATAAGTTGACAAGTCCCCGGTGCCTGTAATTTCACCAGCGCTCTTACCCTTCATAACCGGAACGCAGTAATGCCGACATTACTACTTGGCGGCAGAAATAGATAAGGTGGCAGTACTTAAATATGCTTGTAAAAAAATGTAGTAAAACTATTTTCGGTAATCAGTACTTAATGAATATTTGGTGCTTTTAACCACTCCGTCACCCATTGTTTACACTATGAATCATAATTAGACGTCCAAAATGTAAACAAAGAAATGTCATGGAATGTCGTTGTCAAAGTGTGAATGCAGGTGTGTTAAACCTTCTATTTCTAACGAAATTGGACAAGGAGGAGGTTCTCATTTTCTACAACTATATATAGAAACGAAGCACGAATGACATCTATGATGCGACCAAATGGCGACATAAAAAATATTTTTGATCCCGATTGTGTTACCACTGTCATAAAATTATTTACGACCATAAACAAAGTTTTTTTGTTATGACCATTCTATAAAACGAAATTAAGTAAAAATATACATTGCAAAACGTGAATTGTTGTAAGTTTTATCACGTAAACGTTTATTGTTATTTATGTGATGGCCACCGTGGTCGAGTGGTTTGCACACCGGTTTTCATGATTTCGCCATCTCTGAGGTCCCGGGTTCGATCCCAGTGTAGAAACTAAGTAACGAAACGAAACTTTTCTATTGTCTCGGGTCTGGGTGTTTGGGGTACCATCGTTGTTTCTGATTTCCATGACACAAGTGCTTTAGCGACTTACTTTGAGGACAGAACACTGTATGTGATGTTGTCTAATATTTATTTATTTATTTGTTTATTTATTTATTATCGACAAAAATAGAAATTTAAAATGTAGATTTTTGCTCGGTTACTGTTTACGTTTAAGACATCTAATTCTGATTCATACTATAGACATTGGTACTCTACTACGTACTATAGACAAAAATGGTATAAGTAATGTTGAGGTGTATAGCCACTTGTTAATCATAAGTATTATGTATCTACCTATAATATACTCATGTACTTTAATCGATGAGTAGTATTAAATGTTACATCGAACCGAATGATGGTGTTTTCTGTTGCTTCTCGGTCCCATCCTTATATGGCGACCATGCCAGGATCTCGCGACGTTGCGAGATCGGTTTTCAAGTAAAGTGCGAATGTGAACAGGTTTTGAATTATAAAAAAAAAAAATTTGAGTGAAGTAGTTCATAATTAGTATTTTAATGATTTAACTTTTTACGTAAAACCTAACACCCGATCATGTTGCACTCGAGAAGTCCTCGTAAGGGAATTAGGGTTATTGTGTAAAAAAAATAAATATAGATAAAATGTATATAGTAAAAGATGAAAATAATAATATATTTATACAAGAGTTAACTCAAATAATAAATAAAATGCCACAGTGGTCCGGACCGCGCATGTATTGTGAGAGGAATAAAGAAAATAAATGACAACGACATGAAAAGGATATTGCTGAACGATAACCACATGCTGCCCACAAGTGGTCATGCTGGTATTCGTCGAATGCCGAATAATTTACGTAGAAATTATTTTTGGACAGTTACGGAGAAAGACGTCACAGAATTTGTAAAAAAATGTGACAAATGTCAAAGAAATAAATACGGTAAGGATACGAAAGAACGGATGGTGACGGATACGAGTAAGTGCGCTTTTGATAAAGTATTTTTAGGCGCAGTGGGTCCATTGGTAAGTGACAGCAGTAACTACAGGTACATTTTAACAGTTCAATGCGACTTGACGAAATTCGTCGAGGCCTACCCACTTCAGTCTAAAGACACGGTTACAATAGCATCAAGTTTTGTCAATAATTTTATACTTCGTTACGGAATTCCAGGTAAAATTGTTACGGATAAAGGAAGCGAATATATTGTAGTGATGCAAAAGGTCTGCAAATTATTCAAAATAGAACAATTGAATTCTACAGTCTACCATCACCAAACAATTAGGTTCACTTGAAAATAATCAAAAACATTTGACAGCATTTTTCAGAATTCAAACAAAAAATAATCCATCTAATTGGAGTTCATGGTTACCCTATTGGTGTTTCTCATACAATAGTACAGTACACACTGAAACTAGATACACTCCCTACGAGCTTGTATTTGGTAAATCATGCCAGATTCCTTGTAATTTAAATAATGTAGTCGAACCATTGTACAATTACGATGACTATCCATTACAACTTAAATATAGACTGTAAAAGTATTGACTTACAATTATACGGACGTCGGGTCCGCGCTAAAAAGTGTCCGAACATATAGGGCGTTAAAATCGTATACAGAGCGTCATTCACGCTGTAGTCTTCGTTTGTTCGACTGACAGCGAAGCAAGCAAAATTAGACAGTACTGCGATGACATTACAATTTAAATTCAACGTTTTAGCTTTTTCATATTCCTTTACATGTCACTACGTTTAAATAGGTTGACTTGGGACATTTTTTTCGTGGTTTTTGTATTAGAATCGTCGTCCATTTATTTGTAAGTCAATGTGCAAAAGGCACAATATGATGCTAAAACTAACATTGTGAAAAGTAAGTTTACTTTTACTAAAAAGGAAAGGTTACTACGACACTTATGTGAAGTCGATTATGTACAAGTCAAGCGACAAAATTTTGCTACGAAATGGAAATATGGACAATAAATTAATACAGGATAAGCAAACGCAATGTATCAATTTTATATAAAGGAAAAGAGATGTTGTTACACAAAAATCAAACTAAAATGTATTTTAAATAATATTGTATACGTTAGATTTAAATATAATACATATATTTAGAAATTACATTATACTAAAAAATAGTTGTCTTGTATTATTAACTTTTTGTCTTTCTTTTTTTTTTCATTTATTTGTGGCAACAAACAGTCATACATGAAATAGCAATTATTTACATATATTCCTCTTAAAATAGACCTATAGTGCCAGCAGATTATAAATAGATTATAATAAGAACGGCTGTAACATATCTTATAGTTATTTGTAATGATAACATTCTTGTTTTATGCGTTACTAGAGTTTTACATTAATATCATTAATTAATCTTTCTAAATTAAGTGAGCATGAGTAACAAAGTATAATATCATTGATTAAATATATAAGACTTTTCTTTCGCAAGGGGCGTGAGGTGTAATATAGCCACTTGTTAATCATAACTATTATGTATCACCTATAATATACCCATGTACTTGAATCGATGAGTAGTATTAAATGTTACATCGAATCCAATGATCGTCTTTTCTATTGCCTCTCGGTCTCATCCTTATAGTATGATAATAGTACAAACCGGCAACGCAGCGGACGCCGCTGGTTCCATGCACATTATGATCACCGCACGTCCGAGCAACTCTTCTATTTCACCCTCTGACGTTGCGATGTGTGGCGCTGTGGATACAATGATCATTAAAACCGTGGCCTTAAAGTACCTAGTAAGTATAAGTAGACCTCGTAAACGCTTTTGTACATACTTTATTTTTACTGATTTTCGTTGAAAACTTTTTTTATAAAACCAAGTAACGAGACGAACAAGTCGTAAGTCTGGTGGTAAATGACATGCCTGTCCATAGCAGTTGCTTGACTGTGTCACTAGAAACATTTTCGCGAAGAAAATAGAAAAAAAACGAAAAAAAAAACAAACTACCGCAGCATTTTAGTTGATTTTACCACCATTTTCTTTTTTTTAAGTCAGCGGTTGAGGAAGGCAGTTTTAATTCTAGCAATTAAGAGCACTGGGTAGTTGACTGTATGAGTTTTTTTTGCCTATTTATATGGTTCATTCTTAGTAGATAGATATAATTAGAGCAGCGGACAGTTATGGATTTTCATTGGATTTGGCCGGAAAGAAGCCGCATGGTCCATAAATGATCAATTTACCGTGATCGTTTTTTTTTTAAATAATGCAAACATTTCCGAGCATACTTGAGAAGATGAACTTACCAATGTCAGTAAGGGCACTCAGCACAGCAGTGGAGTGTCCGCAAACGTGCGCGGAGAGCGCAGGTGCGCAGGCGGCGCGCACCCACAGAGAGATGGCGGAGCCTCGCTTCACACGAGACGCTGCGCTGCACGTGGACGGTGGGAGCCACTCCGGGCGAATTATGAGCTCGCTTGCATACAGAAGCACTCTGGTTCGAAAAATTAAATGTATATAACACATTATCTCAGTACAGAGTAGTAAAAAACCGGCCTCAAAGGTCGTTTGTCACCCTTAGAGGTGGAATATTTTCTTCAAGTTTAAACGGGACCACTTCTGAGGTATCCTCTTTTCAACAAAAAAGAAATTATCAAAATCGGTTCACAAATGAGTCATCGCGTAACACAAATACAAAAAAATACAGTTGAATTATGAACCTCCTCCTTTTTTCAAGTCGGTTAAAAACTATAACACTAAAACCATAGTATAATATATATACAAGTAGTTCATGAGAGTCTACTACATAAAGGACGGCCCACGACATCTTTAAGTACATAAATGTTCTAACATTTCTACGACTTCTCTCTTTCGTCTCTTTTAGAATATAATTATGTAATAGTACATTATTGCATAGGTCGGGAAGTAAGGGATTGCTGGACGAGTATAATTGCAAGGACGAGTGCCAGGGAGTCCTTGTATTCATACGAGTCAAGCAATCCCCGCTCCCTCTGAGGCATGTATAGTATTTTTCTCAAACAATGTGAGGAAATAATACAAGACTGAAGAGAGGAAAATGTATAATAGAGAAAGTAAAAAATATTAGTTAATATTAAAAGTAATATTTGACGGGCTAGGACAATTGCTAAAAGAAAAGTTATTGTTTTTCCAGGCACATTAATAGTAGTCTGCTGAACTTCTGACGATGTGTTTGAATGTTTATCTATTATCATTACCGCTCTTCTCACTGGCACTCATTTTCGCGACCAAAATACAGACGAAAAAACAAAAGAATACCAAAACACTTTAGTTTAAATGCTACCATCATTTTCTTTTTTTTTAAGTAAGCTGTATAGGTAGGTATTTTTAATTCTCGCAACTATGAACACTGGGAAGTTGTTTGTATGAGTTTTTCTTTTGCCTGTTTATGTAGTTCATTATTAGTAGGTAGATTTAAAAGAACAAACTTCCCGTGTTCGTTTTTTGAAAGTAATGCAAAAAAATATTATCTTTATAATTACATGACCACCAAATTCACAATGATGTTTATCAATAATTTTTTTTAATTATATCATACGGTTGTTTGCCTATTCGGCAAATACAGTAAACACCAAACTCGCGTTACCACGCGCAGGTCGGTTGCTCGACACACATTAAATGAGCCAAATAGTCAAATACGCAAGTAAACCGTCCACACTATGGCCACATTCATTATTTTAAGTCCTCATTTGGCTTCATGTGTAGACGGTCATATTTGTCAGTGTCTGCATGTTTGTCTGTGCGTCAAATATTTTTACAAGTATATCAAACACCCAATAACGAATACAAGTAGCCATGTGAAGTGCCGATAAGATACGATAACAAGTAGAAGAAGATTGTCATATACGTTATAATTCCTTCTGCAACTAGAAGACCACGTACCTGAATTGCAAGACCTCGTGGTAGGGTATAGATGGATTGTAGTATTGGGAGAAGAACCGGTCCAATGCCTCGTCGAGCGCCGCCGCCGGCAGTCGCCACCACGGCAGGTATGTTGCTTCTTCTAATGTCTGTAGACAAGTATAGTTTAGAGTTGGTGTTATGTGGGGCATAATTAATTAACGAATTTTATTTCTATCGTTACATACTTGATTTAATTTAAAAACTTGCACTAAAATAATCTCAGTATAGAGTACTAAAAAAACCGACCTCAAAAGCTCGTGAAATTACATCTATTTGCAAAGTTTTATTGAAATCGGTTACCGGAAAGTGCGCGAAACCAGATTAATCCTCGAGTTTCCATTCCTAAGGGTCGAAACACGAAAGTGGGAAACGGCGCGATGAGAATTCGCAAAGCAGAAAAATGCGACAAATTGCTGCGGTGCGATTTCCAGCGGCAAACCATCTCACCGCCACGGCTCGGGTAACAATTCCTTCGACCATCGTCAACGGTACTGAACGCATCTTTTAAACTAGGTAGCGACATGGATCGTAAAAAGAGTGTTGTGCTGCTATTATAAGAAAGTATATAGGAAAAAAACACAAAAAAAATTTAACATCGCAGCATGCGCGATGCGGAGCAAATCGCAAATTCTTGCGATGCGTCATGCGAGCTCGCAGATTTCTGCGACACGACGTCGCATCGTCATTTTTGTGTGTCGACTCTTAGAGGTGGAATATTTTCTAAATAAACGGGACCAATACTGCGGTACCCTCTTTCCGACAAAAAAGACTCACCAAAGTCGGTACACAAATTTTTTTACTTATCGCGTAACATACATACAAAAAACAATTTTTTGAAGTCGGTTAAAAAACTTATGAATCAGAGATTGCGAACATTAAATGGAAAGTATTTCTAAAATAATAACACTTTCTTAAACATGCTCGGAAATGTTTGCATTACTTTCAAAAAACGAACACGGAACGTTTGTCATTTATGGACCGTGCGACTTCTTCTTGCCCAAGGCCTGCAAAATAAGTGTGAAAAAACAAAACTGTCCTTTTCTCTAAACTTTTAAATCTACCTACTAATAATGAACTATGTAAACAGGCGAAAGAAAAACTCATACAACCAACTGCCCAGTGTTCATAGTTGCGAGAATTAAAAATACCTACCTATACGGCTTACTTAAAAAAAAAGAAAATGCGGTAACATTTAAACAAAAGTGTTTTGGTATTTGTTTGTTGTTTCGTCTTTTTTGTATTTTGGCGCGAAAATGAGTGCCAGTGAGAAGAGCGATAATGATAATAGATACACATTCAAACACATCATCAGAAGTTCAGCAGACCACTATAAATATGCCCGGAAAAACAATAACATTTTCTTTTAGTAATTGTATTGTACAAATTTTAAAGTCAATTTAAAGTTAATTATTATTTTTTTACTTTTACCATTATTCTTCCCCTCTTTAGTATTTTATTCTTTCCTTGTACTGTTTGAGAAAAATTCTGTACATGCCTCCGATGGAACGGGGATTACTTGACTCGTATTAATACAAGGCCCCGGCCTCTGCAATAATGTACTAATTAACCTGTCATTCACAAAATCTCATTTGTCACCAATTCTCATGATGTTTTCGTTAACTATTATTTGTTGTCTGAAGAAAAAGGTTTATCATAACTGCTTCACTGTTTACGTTTTTTCTAATTGTAAAAAGACGGAAGATAGAGTTATGTTTCAGTTTTCGTATGTTAAAATGGCGTCACATCACTAAATTCAAAGATGTCATAGTGCGGTGACCAACCTGTGGCGAGTGTGTCATACTGCTGAACAAATACAGCAGCGCGGCGAGACGCGATGCTATAGTGTCATCTGTGACGTCACGAAGCCATGTCGCCGCTAAAGTACTCTTCCAGGTCGACGAGCACCACGATGTTATTTCTTTATCTTTAGTTGCTGCTATCTGTGAATAAACAGTAAATTCATTTCACAAGATAGCCCTAAAAAGTTGTATTTATCTCTTATCTCTGGGAAAAAGAGAGAACGACACTCGACTTTAAGTTATAACAAAGAAGTAGAACACTTTTGTTCATTTTCAAAACAGAGATATATCCCGTGCGGTTGGATCACTATTTCTATTAATTTAAATCATATATATTGTGGCATTTGTACGGGGTTAGCTCAATAAAACAACGTTTGTTGCTTCACGTACACGTGCGATACACGCCCGCTCACGCCACTGTCTCGTGTCGTCATGGCAGGAACGGCGGGCGGCAGTGTGACATATATTGTCTATGGTACATTATGTCAATACACTACATATATGAAGATGCGTTACCTGCAAAGCAATCTGCAGACTACTGTCACACATCCACTGGTGTTCGGTCCAAGGCAGGTTCGTCAGCTCGACGAGCATCGCTGAGAGCTGCACGCGACTCTCCTGCAATGGACTGTTGTTCACACTGGCGTAGGTTTGCAATGTCCAATCGAAGATTTGTTGGAGCAAGCGTTCTTCGGTGCCTATTTGGTAAAACGGTTTGATTAGATACATGGTAGCTCAGTGGGAATGGATGCTTTTTTATTTATTTATGGGCTATACTTGAGTTCTGTTGATGTATCACAGCTTTACTAGAAACTAAAATTTAAACATAAATACTAAAGTATTTTTATAACTAACTAATCGATTGGTTTTTACTATTGCACTTTTTTTAATAATAATAACACACTCACTCAACATAGCACTAGGGAAACCTTGTGTCGCGGGTGCCATGGACACATGCATAGACAACCACAAATTACACCCAAACTCACGAGAGAAATAAATGGCCTACATTATATACATACAAATATTTCTGCCGACCCGGGAATCGAACCTGGGACCTTACCTGTAACTGGAATACATATAGGAACAATGCAGAATGTAACCTCTAGTATAAGCATTATATATAATTCTATTGGTTTGCCAAATAAATAAATATAACTAAAATATATATGAGACCTTTCACAAGAGGTCTGTAAAAAAACCCTCAACCAATTTGCATTCTTAATCAGGTAAAATATATTCAACACCGGAAAAGGCGAAACGTCTAACGTGCATTTGGAAAATAGTACAGGAGCGTGATTGAAAGTATTTTTTTTTTAAGAAACAAGAATCATAACTCTAATTTTATTTGTTACATGAAAAACTGATACTTTCTAGTTTACCATTATATATACTTTTTAATTTCGATTATATAAATATATACCATATAGAAACCAAGTAAAATAGAGTTAAGAAACTTTACCGGGACAGTCGAGAATGATCTGGTGAACGCTATCGACAAATCGCCGCAGCATGGGCGTGTAGGCCTCGTGTTCGCCGGTGGACGACAACAGCGGTGCCGCAGTGCAGTGCGGGCTCACCCACGCGGACCACGACTCCAGCAGCGACGACCAAGCGTATAGAGCCACTGAAGACAATGTTAATACAATTACTTAAACAAGGTATCTTCTTATTTAAGACCTAAGCTGTTGTTAATAATAAAATACTTGTAAACAATAGATGCGCAATCTGCGCCTTCAAACGGCCCCACGGCGCTGTTGTCTACAGGCAACTGTGAAGGTGACATCAGTCACCATATTGAATTCGAGTGAGTACAACGTCACCGTGACATAAAAGTATCAAAAATGGTAAAATATGTAATTAAAATTTGTAATTCTTGGTTCGAAAATGATCATAAAACTACTGAGGTTACTTTCCACGCATAAGTTTGTTTTTGTTTGTTTAGATTGTAGTAAATAAAAATAAAAATGAAATAAATTTATTTTAAACATCAATGTTGCCAGTACATCAATTTTCATTTGCCCATAATATTGGGAGTTTTAAATCAAGTTTATTCGTTGTAACGTTTTAACGTAAAGTGTAACCATAATACTATTAATACGTAATACTATTAAAAATGATATTTTGTTTGTTTCCCAGTATACCTAAAGAGCGAACGCGCAGGGTGGAGTGGTTAAACATTATACGACTTTTACGAAAAGATGCTTTGAGTAACAAAACACAAGGCAATTGTACAAGCTAATGGTGCAATAATAAAGTATAGTTAAATATTTGTGTATCAAGTAATTTGTAACCTACCCTTGTATAAATTATTTTCGTTAAATAGAAACAGAGACTTTATCGGAAGACAGTATTTTTATCACCTTTATCCAATAAATAAAAAATACTAGAAAAGCAATGAATTAGAAAGTCACTTCTTCATAATTTTAAAAGAACTATGAATTCCAGGCGTGGACCCTTAAGTTCATACATTTTCATGTATATTTCACTCACTCGTTCATTCCATTTCCGATTACTATCTATCTCAACTGTCTCTTTTCACCAGTAAAGCTACAAGAAATTAGGGAAAATTGTTTCTAAGCCGGTAACACTGGTCGGATCCCTTAATGAACTATGACTATCTCATTTTGACATAATAAGTTTGACATTAGAAAAAAGAGACAAATATATTTTTCTTTGAAATTTCAATCAGTTTCAAAGCTAGTCTTTAAATTTGCAACATTTTAGACAACTGTTAGTAGGACATTGCGTCTCTGGTATTATTTATTTATACTCACTGCTTGAAATCGTCGCATTGATTAAACTCTACAACTCTAGATTACTAAGATTATATTACTATTAATGGCTTTACACACTTAACAGAATTACAGAGTTGCTCTTTGTAAATCATCACCATCATCATCAACCCTTTTATACGTCCCAGTGCTGGGCACGGGTCTCCTTTCAGACGAGGGTTTAGGCCATAGTCCACCACACTGGCCCAATGCGGGTTGACTTTGTAAATAAACATATATTTATCATTTACAATATTTATTTAAAATACCATACATCGAGACACCCTGCAAGAGCACGTGTCACTGCTTTGATTTTTCTCATCCGAGTACGCAGAAGCTGTATAAAAACCTCTATTGCAAAGAGATTATTAAGAATTTAATTTAAAATTAAGATTTGACATTTTGTCATTAAAACTTAGAACTCACATTCTCTTAAATTAATTTAATTAAGTAAATTGTATGCCATAAAATTGGCAATACTTAGTGATACAACAAAATTGTTGTGTTAGTAAGTATTGCTAATTTTATAGCAGAGTAACATTACTATTGACCTTCTAGACGCGCGTACGCAAAACATATTATTTGATTGATTAATTGATAGAAAGTTTTTGTTTCAATGTAGGTTTAAGAGTCGTAAATGACAAGTTTTGAACATCAACTTAGTATAGTAATATATTCGTGTACCACGTTGTAACGTGTAATCGTATTTTCGTCGACAACACGATTTTCAAGATCAGATTTAGATATTATGCCGGCTTATACGGGGCGGCACGGGATTTTTAGATGACGAATAGTAGTATACCTTAAGATTATAACATTATAATTGCAATTTCAATGATCATTATCGCAGCTGCAAAATAAAGCTGCGGTACGCTTAGGGATGCCGAGCAGTCAGCCTCCGAAATGCTTCGGCAGCCTTCGGGATGCTTCGGAAGGCCGAGTGAGACTATGAGCTATGAGGGGAGGCACCCACGGCAAGATTGACCTGAAGCGTGTAGCTAGCTAGTATGTAGGGAAGCCGAAGGATCCCTTGCCGAGCCGTCACTTTAATGGAAGTTCATCTTGCAACAAGACAGATAGTGTAGCTTCTCCATTTACCTCTCTCGGGAGAATAGCTCAACGCAACAGCGGCTGCGACAAATGTGCGGTGCAACGTGCGCACAAGATCGGCGATGTACGGCGCGTACACTTCGTAGTTGATATTCTTATTAGCTTTCAACTGCGTGCGCGCGTCCCACCACATGACGCCTAGTTCTCGAAGTAGGTGGCCGAGCTGGGAATACAAAAATGTTCTTTAAAGCTTACATCAAGCTCGTGACCATCAAAAACCTATCACTATCACCATAGTATAGTAGGACAGGTGGTGTAACTCCATAATCCACAATTTTTCAGTAGCAGTAGAGCTCCTGGTGAAACAGTTCGTCCAGGGAAGTACCACCTTACCTATTTCTGCCGCCAAGCAATAATGACAGCATTACTGTGTTTTCCGCATTTGAAGGGTAAGGATGCTAGTGAAATTACAGGCATATGGGACAAGAGTATCATGGTGCACACAATCAAAAGCCTTGGAAAGGTCACAGAATAGCATTAGCATCATGTGAGTCTTCCCATGCATGAAATACATCGACCCCTCCTACGTAAAGTATCGTATGTCGAAATTGCCAAGTTTACAGGGAAGCGTTTTAAAGTTCTCCGTTTTATTCGGCAAAGCTCGTTACTCAAATAGAGTGATCATCTAATACATCATCTAACCGATATCTAGGATTTTATAATACTCTATGTGAGTAACGAGCTTTGTCGAGTAAAACTGAAAAATGCTAAAGTCACGTGTTGTGCTTATTTCAGTGAATTCAGAATATTTAAAAGGCTCCTCTGTAAACTTGGCAATTTCGACATACGATACTTTACGTCGGAGGGGTCGATATGTTTTATCAACTCCACACCAGCATCGGTTGTAGAACGATCCCGAGTGAAACCAAATTGTTTAGGAGACATTAAATTATTAATGTAAAAATGTGCACACATCTGATTTAGAATAATTTTTTAAAATTTTTTACATTCAGTATTGAAATAAGGTCTGAAATTGGTGGGGTCTGAATTACTACCAGATTTAAAAAGTGGGATAACTTTGCTTTGCTTGTTTTTCACGAGGTCACGGAAAAACCCATCATCAACAAATTTGTTAAAAACACAAGCTAAGTAAGGTGAAATACAATCAACTACAGAATTAATTACTTTGACGAAAAGACCATCAAGATCAGCAGTATTTTTAATGTCTATCGATTTAAAGGCTTTAACAATGTCGCTTGGAAGTACGTGACGTAACTTTAAATTAGTAAGATTATAATTAGATTTACTAATTTGTTTTTAATAACAATATGTAATGTTTTATAATATTATTTATGCATTACATGATTTTGTTTGTCAAATAAAACCGACAAAAAACCTTACCTGATCAAACGTCACGTCTCTGGCATTCGATTGAACAGCTCGAACGATGTGCGTCCAATGCGTCGGCGGCAGCGACGCTGCGACTGACGCAATTGTGCACTGCGTTATGTGCGCGCAGAGTTCTGTCGAATTTAACAACGTTGCCGTGTGGACGCCTATTAACTGTGAAACAATATTTCATTAAGCAATAAATTAATAAAAACCAGTTGTAGCGATCAAACCATAATTTATAAAAAAATTATTTAGCTAATTGGATATGAAGCTATTATTTCTGGAGTTAGATCGGGTATATTTGTTTTTTCAAACAAATTCAGGGAGCGTACAGATATGACGGATGTGACGCGAATGCGCCTGTTTGCGAAAGGCTCGCGAACTGCACACGAGCATCACATTGTGCGACAACGCGTTGTAAATTAACTTGTATTTAATTGCACGCATGCAGTATGTAGTGTTGGGTAGGACATGAAATTAAAATGAGTTTGAGGGTGTAGGTACCTCATTTGAAAAAATGAGGCGGTACAATGTCCTACTTCAAATGAGGCAATGACTTAATAGACAGAATATTAAGCACATAACACATAACTTGATGATATCAACTAATTGGATAACTGAGGTTATGATATAGTATAAATTAATGCTTATTTTATAGTACTATGGTAGTATGATCACATGATGTAAAATCAGCTAAAAAGCGGGCAGTGCATGACCAATCACTGTTGCATTTGTTGAATTCGAAGCAGTGTGACTTGAGTGAGGCTGTGACATGAAGCAATGACATGAGGTGAGGTGTGAGGTGGGACATTTTTATGACATGAGGTATTGTGACAAACCAACCAAGCGAGTGGTACAAACGCATTGCCTCGTGTATGAGAAACTCAACACTAGCAGTATGCACGCAGCGCACATGCAGCGCGTTCGCGGCACATTTGCCAGATCTGTACGCACCCTAACATTTCGGGCGCTTTGCAGGTCCTATGGTCACGGCTGACTGAGATGGTATATGATTCATCAACCAGTTATGTTATTCACGCAAACCACTCTCAGATGGAGAGTTGTACGCCAATCCTTGTCAATCTACGAACATTCATTCTTTCTACATGACCAAGCTATAGAAGCATCTCCTATCCTGGTCTCTACATCATCTTTCATACCACAACGCTCACTTACTACACTGTTTGGCATTCTGTCTTTAAGACTAATACCGCACATATTACGCAACGTTCTCATTTCTATAGGATTCACCCTTTTTATGCTTTTTCTACCACACCCAATATTGAAAATGCACAAAACCTTGTAGTTATCAACATTCTGATAACAAATACGAGAAAATGTCTGCATTATTGAGTTGAAGTAACAACATTCGCATATTTATAATTTAAACAACATTTCGTAAATCAAAAAATCACACAATAGTTTTGATTTAACTATAAAGGCTACATTACATAATCTCAGTTCAGAGTACTAAAAAACCGACCTCCAACTTTCGTGGTTCTATCTATCTATTTGCAAAGTTTTATTGAAGTACCGGAAAGTACGCAGAACTGGATTCATCTTCTAGATTGCCACTCTTAGAGGTGGAATATTTCCTTCAAATTTAAACGGGACCAATAGTGAGGTACCCTCTTTCCAATAAAAAAAGAATCATTAAAATCGGTTCGCAAGCGAGTTATCCCGTAACATACATACAAAAAAATACATTTGAATTGAGAATTTCCTCCTTTTTTCAAGTCGGTAAAAAAACGTTATGAAGCAGTGGTTACGAACATTAAACGGAAAGTATTTACAAAATAATAACATATTAAAGAGTCATTCACAAAATGTCATTTGTCATCAATTTTCATGTTGTTTTCGTTAGCTTTTATTTGTTGTCTGAAGAAAAAGGTTCATGATCACTGCTTCTTTGTTTACGTTTTCTCTAATTCTAAAAAAGAAACATAATTACTATATAGGAAATGAAACTATTTTTCCGGATTTAAATCGCGTATATTTGTTTTTTCAAACAAACCGACGTAGGTTTGTTTGAAAAAACAAATATACGTAACAATCGCGAAAACCTAAGAACTCGATAACTACTATATAATTATGTTCCAGTTTTCGTATGTTAAAATGGCGTTATATCACTAAACTCAAAGATGTCATAATGCGGTGACCTATAATGCGGTGGTCTTTCCAACAAAACAAGAATCATCAAAATCGGTTCACAAATGCCGTATCGTTATCGCGTAACATACATAAAAAAATACACAGTTAGTACAGACGAATTGAAAACCTCCTTATTTAAGTCTGTTAAAAAACAGATAGTATGCAAATATTGCACAAATATTGCAAACCAAAGATCCATGAAATCAATTAATATTACCTCTAGCAAAACGTTGTGTTCCGGTTGTGCATTGCCGAAACGCTGCGCAGCGGCCACTAGAGCGTCCAATACAACGCGCCGTTGAGCCTCGGGCTGTCCAGCCCACCACGATATCTCGAACTACGCGTCAATGAACAGAACAAAGTTAGATTCTCTCAACAAGATATAATATTTTTTTCTTTTCTCAGCCTGGCTGGTTTTAACTACATTTAGAGATCGAAATCAACTAAATGCACCATGTTAAGGGTGTGTTATGATTAGTGTTGGGTAATGATAAATTTTCATTTTGAAAAAATCATAATTTTCAGAAAAATAATATTCTTTCGGATATTTTTCCAAAATGTTTCCTTTAATTTTCCATATTTGACGTTGTCAAAAGTTGAAGTTACTGAACGAAAACGATGGAGCCATTATAAGGGTTTTTTTTCGATGTTGTGAAATCATTTTAAATTTTAAAACGAGTTTTCTCTAAGTGTCTTTTAGCTATACAAGTTTATTTCATAATTCACGCTAAATTAAACTTCAAAAGATATTTCTAAACGTAAAACATAATATGAGCCTTCGAAATTATATGTTTCCAATTTTTCAAACTTTTCCTACTTTTCGTCTAGCCTATTTCGGTTTCTTCTATTTGCACAAACTTTGTGACAATGTATTTAAAAATACAGCTTATTGTACGGTAAAGTAAAGGGTTTCTTTATTATTATTAATATAAACTATATGATTATTAATTTTGACGACCTCTGTGGTCGAGTGCCTTGCCAGTTTTCACGGTCTCGTCATCTCAGAGGTCCTGGGTGCGATCCCCGGCCGGGCGAATGTAGAAAACTTTTCTATATTGTCTCCGGTCTGGATGTTTGTGGTACGGTCGTTGTTTCCGATATCCATAACACAAGTGCTTAAGTTACTTTGGGATGTGAACAACGTATGTGATGTTGTTTATATACAAAAAACAAATATTATTAATGTCTCTAAATATGTGCTAGAAAGCAAACTTACCTTAGATAAGTAGCTAAAAACTGCATGTTCAGAGAGCTTGGACCTCAGTAAGGCAATGTATACGGTAGGCCAGTCATTGGGTGCCAGACGTCTTGGCGACACCAACGCACCGCACAGCGATTGCTGCAGTGGACTGCTCTTGTCACTGCTCCATTGGGAGATCAGTTCGCAGACGAGGTGGGCGTCGTGGCACAGCCAACGCTGAAGCGTTCACATAAAGATAACTACTTAATTGTATGATGCAACCAGGATATTGGAGAAGGATCTCTGTTACAAGAGGTATCATTTTAAACGAAGACCTTTGCACCATGGGCAGTGGATAAGAAGTGTAGTGTATCCAAGACGCACACACGTACTAACGCACGCACGCACGTACGCACGCACGCACGCACGTACGCACGCGTACGCACTCGCACACAAATCTCGGAATTTTACCAAAAAAACCGCTGTATTATCCGCTATATAAAAAAAAATCATTGGTATATGTGAACTACCAATAGGTAGTTCACACCAATGAATTTTTTTTATATCAACTGAACTAAATAGAGCACGTATACTATACGACCTACATTTTTCAAATGACTTTAATTTAATTTGTTTAAAAATATAGATTCTGAAATAAAGCCAGTGTCCCTGCCGCAAAATGAACCGTACAAGTACGGGGAAATTTTAAATTCGAGCTGAGGTAGGCGACGAAAGTGTAGAATTCGCACGGCAAATAATAATTACTCGGTTTAAAAGGAGTTTCTTCTAGTGATGAGTTCGATTTCCAGTAGGACTAATTTGGGATATGAACATTTCTAAATTAGATCTGATCTGGTCCTGGGAAGTGCCCCACAGTGAATTCCGTTGCTCTGGTAATCATAGTACAGGGAATTCCCTAGTTTGAGACGAGGCAGTTGATGTGGCTATCTGGTACATTATTATTATTATTATTATAAACCTTCCGAGATCTCTATCCAGCAGTGGGCCGTAAATAGGTTGGTGATGTTTAGTAATATTACAGTTTAAGACTTCTTTTAGACCTGGTAATTGATTATTGCTGGCCATCGAATATATAACCAGAAATAGAGACGAAATGTCATTTAATTTGTTTTAAAACTATTCTGCCAAATCATTAATGTGACAACTGCGCTCCGATTGGCCAGCCCGAATTCGAAACAATTGACGGGTGTCGTCAATTGTTTCACTTCAAATCTACCAGTTTAACTTGAGCTATAATGGACGAAAATTGCAAAATTAGGGGAACGTGGGGTATTGGGAGCCCGCGGGTAATGAGAGCGGTGTTAAACTGGACGTTCCTAATGCTCGTATTTGTGCAAACGGTACTGCTATGTCTTCGTTAACGTTCGCCAAGGTTCGAGTCCTGTGCGCGCCCCCGTAGAACCCAGCGT
>NW_020654878.1:3836374-3899323 GCF_003589595.1 Hyposmocoma kahamanoa | reverse complement strand
AGGAAATGTAGACCTTTCTGAGAGAAATAAAGCATTTTGTATTTGTATAAGGTGATCGGTGCAGTGGCAGTGACCCTCAGATCTTTGCCATTTAAATCTCTGAGCGGCACTGCAACTGTTATGGACAGGCGTGTCGCTTACCACCAGGTGCACGACTTGCTCGTCCCGTCACTTGATATTATAAAAAAAAGAATATAAAAGGAAATGAAACTCACTTCACAGCAGCCAAATGATAGCACATCAAATTGTACACGTCCTTTTTCTGCACACTTTCAACCCTTACTTCTTGTATATTGCTATATCTTTCGTCCTCAGACTCGCTGGAATCTTCCGAGTCACTGGACTCGCCGGTTAAATCTTGTATAGTCAACGTCGGTAGTAAGCTGTCGTCATTAGATTTTACTTGTCTTTGTGGTGTTGTTTCTACGACGTCAGGTTTAGTTTTCCGTTTACTTTCTTCGTGTAATTCCTGTTTTAGAATCTCTGCTTCACTATTGTGATACGCGACTGTTTCTAGAAGGCGCTTTTTAAGCTGGACGAGAGTACGCGATTTGATGAGACCGCTGAAGAATAGCGGACCTACTGGGGGAGTTGATTCGAGCCTGCAATAAATACGTATTTGTTTAGTTACTATAATAATAAAACCTCGCAGGAATATATCACTAACACCATAAAAAACAATTTATATTCCATGGCTTTTAATAATTCATCACATTCACTTTCATACACCCTACGTAGGATTTTTAAAAATTAAAATAGATATCACTCTACCTTCTTATGCGATAGTATACAAAATTTTAGTCTTAGTGAATTTAATTTCATTTGTTTTTGGTAGTAATTTATGTCTTTGTAATTTATAACTTAGTTACATTACAAAATAAGCTAAGTGTTTGTGATGTGTACGCTATAAAGCCCGAATTTTGGCAAATACGGATGTGACATTTCTCATGTAAGTGAATTGTTGTTATAATTCTTATGAGAAATAAATATTTCTTAAACCTCATATAAAAATAAAAATATTCAACCTTATGACCGTCGTGGTCGCTTTAAAACGTCTTATATTGACTTGGCTGATACGTACGCCAATGACGGCTCAAAGCGTCAATAAATAATTTTCAAATTAAATTAATACAAAAATATTAAGATATTCCTCGTGTTTATGTATTTGTATATTCTAGTTAAGTATTTTCATAGCTGCATTTTATGTTCAGTTATGTTCTTCTTTGACTTAGGAGATTTTAATTAATATAAGGTGGAACTCATAACATGTCACACTATATAGGCTTGGTGTCTAGGGAAGAAACCAGTATTTGTCGGTAGCGCATCGGCATCGAGCATATAACCAGAAACAGAGACGAAATAAGGGCCATCCACCCCTGGCAACTCATCAGCTGTTCCATTCGATGGTGTGGGAAAATCAGCTAAATCATCTAATTACTAAAGAAACGAAATTACATTTCATCGGTAATTAAATATTAAATATGTAATTTTACAATTTCGTCCATTATAGCAAAGCTCAAGTTAAACTAGTCGATTTGAAGTGAAACAATTGACGACACCTGTCAATTGTTTCGTATCTGAAATTACAGGCACATGGGACTTGTCAACTTATGTCTCAGGGTGACAGGTGCAGTAGTAGTGCCCATCAGGTCTTTGCGGTGCAAGCTCTGAATGGTACTGTACCTGCTTTGGACAGACGTGTCGCTTACCATCAGGCTTGACATCATAAAAAAAAGAAAAATCCGGAAGGCAGGAAGGAGCCAGACAAAGATTTTTAGGAGATAGATAGTTAAGAAGTCCTACATAAAAATATAGATCAAAATTCGAGATCTTACATGCTGCAAGGCGGCCGTTGCAGGTACAAATACATGAAGAGTCTCCACAATGTCAAATGCGCCGGGTGTTGCAGTGGCGTGGACAACACAGCCGGTGCCGTGCGGTATATCACTAGCTCTTCAGATGATATGGTTGCACCCACGCTCTGGACAGAATAACAATTGAATATGGCAGTGGTCTACTGCTATTAAAATAATTGTAAAGATCGAACAAACTCAAAGTGAATAACGCTTCTATAATAAGATTCCGGTTGATATTCAAAATTTGCCATTCACGAGGTCTAAAAGTATAGTGAAACAAAAACTTTATACTAAAGGTTATTTATACGGCTTAGCTCTTTAGCTCTTGCAGGTGGTCGTGATCTATGATGTTATTTTTTATTTATTTCAAAGAAATTCTTTGAAATATTTATTTCAAAGAATTTCTTGCTCATTCTTCTCAGAGGAATCTGCCTTACGAATGAGCAGTAGAGTGTAATCAATGTGACAATTTCAAGTGTAATTTGTGTATCTATGAAATATATTAATAATATTTGACTTAGTTTGAAAGAAAAATTCCAACGATCCGGCTAATTTTTCCGGCCGCAAAATTTTCGTCTAGCGCGGGTTATCCAGCCGACACGAAGGAATTTTTCTTTGAATTTGTATCAATTATAACAATAAAGCTGAGGAGTATATTCACAAGGTGGTAAAAAAGTCACTGTCTATATATTTCTTTGCTGGATATCTTCCATTCCCACCGGCCGCGGGAATGGAAGGTGTCCGCGGCCGCCACCAATGAGAAGATTTGGTAGTCGGCGTAAGTCGGCAGTTTAGCAATGGCAACAGTTAGTTGTGTGAAGCGCGGCGGGAAATTAGCGTACCTACAGCTCCGGTGCCTATTTGGAAAATAGGGAGGATGCTGTACGTGTACCCGGGGCGGCTCAATTAAGGCACTAGCCTTACAGAGAACCGGATGAAGTCCGTGCAAACGTGCTGATCCGAGGTTAGGACCTGACTTAGAATTGTCCCTGTGCGGGTTCGCTCGCACAGGTCATAGTGCCCTTCTCGTATATCTTAAGAGTCGGTAGGGAGGGTCACTATAATCACAACTAATGTAGAAAGATATGGGGCTGTCTATTTTTTCCTGTGCATTCAGTAATACAACAAATTAGTGAAATGAAAAATAAAATATCCCAATTTTCTGTTTTTAAAATGTTAACTTTTCCCGATAATTAAATAAAACTCGAGCGACTGGCGCCGCCGTGTCCGGCACGACGATGCGACACGCGCATAAGCTAGTAGTCGTCGGTTGTTGTTCCCAGAAGTACGTATTTCATTGTTCATCGAGAGTATTACGAGTGATTCGTGTTTTAGCGAAAAAGGTCTTAACGAAGCTCGAAGACTGTATGAGATTGAGAACTTCACTCGTCTACGAACTCAGGGCTTGGTAGATTCAAGGGTCCTCAACGATGCGCAATTTTAGTGGTAAACCAACGCCTTCTCATGTACAATTTGTGCAAAGTATCGAAATTCATAAGTCCTAAAGCCACCGGCATTTGTCATCTATCAATCAGAGTTATATTATATGTTAAAGTTATGATAATATTCACCTTAGAATAATAACGCATCAACACAAGTGAGGCAAAAATCAAATTCATGTAGGCTAGTTTTAGTAGTAGGTTAATTTTCGGTTTTGTTGAATATTTATATAAAAATACAAGTTGAAACGTGTTACTTCCTTGTGGAATGTGATGTTAGTATCTATTTTATGTTTGTCTGACGTATTTTTACACTCATTTACCGCACATTTCGTCATTTTTAGCTAAAATTCTGGAGCTGTTCGCGATGCAAGTTGACCTTGAGCACTGAAAGCCCGCCCGCTCATATAGGCCCTTTGGGAGCGCTTCAATTTGCCTCACTTAGCGTGTGCGCGCTAGGTTTCTATGCGTTATTATTCTAAGATATTCACCTTAAGAGCATTGTCGACGTGTATCCGGTCCCCCGCAACTCTTTGCAGGTGCAACGCGTCGAGCAATCTGGCGCCGAGGTGCGTGCGAGACTCCCGCGCATCGTGCGCGGCTCGAAGCACGCACTCGCATATCAGCGGCGCGGCCGCCGCGTGGCGCAAGGCGTGCAAGATGTGCTCCTTGGCTTTATCTTCCTGTTAACCATTTTACACTTCAAGATATCACGCACACCGCCATTCAAAAATGTGACAAGACAAAATACGTAAATTTTCATTTTTGTTACGGGTGCGTGCAGATACATTACCTTTTTCTGCCGCCATTTAATGAGACCAAATAAATATACCTTCAATAATTACCCCACTTCTCTGTGAAAGAGTTCGTCCAAGGGAAGTAATGTCACCTTACCTTACCAATTTCTGCCACCAAGCAGTTATGTGAGCATTATCGCGTCCCGGTTTTGAAGAACAAGGGTGTTATTGTAGGCACACGGGACTTGTCAATCTCGGTAAAACAAATTTGAAACCTTTTTACAATGTGACACTCAACCTAAGTAATATAACTTTTAACGACGTATTTGGTAATTTTAGTTTGTACCGCAATATTTAAGTCAATTATTAATCATTATAAATATTAATATTGTTTCTTTTTTTGGTAAATTTAAGTGTTAATGAACAGAAAGTATGTAAGAAACGTTTACTTCCAAATTTGTTCAGTAAATTTGACCTTTCAATCTACTAAATCCTATCGTCATGTAACTACACCATCAAAGCCATTGACGTACAATTATATGGACGTCGGGTCCGCGCTAAAAAGTGTCCGCACTTGTAAGGCGCTAAAATCGTATACAGAGCGCCAAACTCCGCTTTAGTCTTCATTTGTTCGACTGACAGCGCGATACTGCGATGACATTACAATTTAAATTTCGAATAGGTTGACTTGGAACATTTTTTTCGTGGTTTTTGTATTAGACCCGTCGTCCATTTATTTGTAAGTCAATGATCGAAGCATTCCCTTTTCAATCCTTATTACTACATCATATTTCACACCACAACACTAATTCAAAAAATGTATTCGAAAAATCTTCAATATTTTTTAATAAATTGCAAGAATATTGTTTTTGTTAACTGCACCTGCACGAGAAGCAGCGCGAATGCGTCAAAGTGCGTCCACTCGCGGCAGCGCAGCAACGCTGTGTCTAGCATAAGCAACGCAGCCGGGAGAGGCACGCGCCACACGCAGTGCTGCCACGCAGATAATATCGCTGCGCGCGACCCGCTTGTACAACTGTAATTACCACATACCGTTGGTATATAATAAAACCACATGTTTGTTATAATAATTGATACAAAGACCGAACACTTAGAAAAAATTCCTTCGATCCGGCCGGATTCGAACCTACGTTTCCAAGCAAACCGTGTCAGACGCTTTGCCAACTAAGCCACGGAATGATCCAGCGGATCTCACGAATTGTTGTATGTGCTTGTTGTTGGATATTTGTATTTGGTTTTCAACTATTTGTAGCCGTAGCGCCATCTATGAAAAAGCATGTAAGTATTTCGTCACTGGGATAGGTAGCTTTACAGCTACCAGGCTTGGCTAGAGTTGTCGCTATTAACTGGACATAGTTATGCAAACAAGAACCAACCCACACCTCAAATGAAATTGAGTTGTGTATTTAGGTAGAACACTAGACGTGTCCTTTACCCGCTCACAATGGATCCATGTCATATGTACTGAAGTTCTGTAGGTCTTTATCGTTTTCATTACGAAAACTAGAACATGGTTCTCGTTAACTAAATAAAAAGATACATAATGTTTTCTATTTATTGCTATATAATATAATAGTTTCCCTATATCATTCTCAATACTGCACATAGCTCACATTGTTTGTCTCAAATAATTTATCTATTTATTTCTTCACACTGTTTTTATAAAAATCTAATTATCTCGAAAGTGACATTTTGTGTGGGTGGGTTCTAGTTTGCATAACTATGTCCAACTGTAATTAATTTTTTTTTAATGAATGTCAGAATGTTTCACCGATCGAAGTATTTTTTGGAAGTGTTCGATTTTGTATTAATAATTATAACCAAAAATTATCGAATTACGGCACTTTACTACGTACTTAGTAGCATCAATTTGCGAGAGCATCAGTCGCTGCAGCAGTTCCGAGCCAGGAACAGGCCCTCGGCCTAACGCTCGCTGGACTATCGTCGGTCCAGAACTTAGTAAAGTTGTGAATAATTCGTTGAATCTATGGAAAAAAATAAACACTTTGCAGTGTACCATTATTAGGGCGATAGTGGTGCAATAAGCCCGTTAACTCGATACATTTGTTGTAGAGTAGTTGGCAACATGTTAAATGTTACAAATAGAGGTAGCAATCTTTCTTTGAGTATTGTACCGGCGGACAGTTGGTAACGTACTATACGTATACAAATGATCATTTTAAATTTACAAAAGCAGCAGGCAAAAATGTAAACGGCCATCTTTTAATGATTGACCCTTCTTCTCTGAGACATAAAATAAATTAAATCAATAGATATTTTAATATGTTCTGAGTTACGCAAAAAATGTTTTATTTGTATAAATTTATTTAAAATATATACAATTAAAATAAAATTTTGATATTTATTTTTTATAACTCGATTTACTAAAATACTTTTTTATTTTAATTTACTAGAATATTTGTACACTAATATTATATTAATTATAATATAATTTGACCTGAAACCACGTTCAGACACGCAAGCAGACTCAAATCACATCTTTATTTCATATGTAAGCAAATTACAATTAGACTCTACTGCTCATTCGTAAGGCAGATTCCCCCTATACGAATGAGTAAGAAACTCTAGGGTTGGCTCTTTGTAAATATACATTTGAATATATTTATCATTCACAATATTTATTTCAAACATCTTCAGGGTCACTACCACGGATTTGTGTCACCCAAGCACGCAGAAGCTTTATTATAACAAAACCTATGACTGACTTGACATTGGCAAAATTCTTTAAGAGAAGCCAGAAACTTAAAAATAGAATAATAATAATCATAATAATAACGCACACATAGCCTCACACTAGGGAGTCGCGGGTGCCATGGACACACACATAATCAACCACAAATTACTCCCAAACTCACGAGAGAAACAGATGTAGGCCATACAAATATTTGTCCCGGCCCAGGAATCGAACCCGCGACCTCTGCGTGGCAGTCCAGGATGGTAACCATTCGGCCACGGAGCCAGTTTGAAATAGAATAGAACGTTTTTGTATAGTGACTACCTATAACTACCTACAACTATAGTTGTAAACCTCATGAATGGCAAATGTTGAATAACACCCGGAATGTTATATTATAGAAGCGTATAACATTGTTTCTTAAATGAATTTGTGACTTTGTGAAGACGACTGTCAAGAACCGCTAGTTTATTTTTATTTCAGTATTAATGTTATGCCTGTCACTGTTTTTCATAAAAAACTTACTATTCTCTTAACACAAATTACATTTTCATAAATCGACCCCTCCGACGTAAAGTATCGTATGTCGAAATTGCCAAGTTTACAGGGAAGCGTCTTAAAGTTCTGAATTCACTAAAACTAACATAACACGTGACTTTAGCATTTCTCAGTTTTGTTCGGCAAAGCTCATTACTCACATAGAGTATTATAAAATCCTAGATATCGGTTAGAAGATCTATGGTGATCACTCTTTCAGTGAATTCAGAACTTTAAAACGCACCCCTGTAAACTTGGCAATTTCGACATACGATACTTTACGTAGGAGGGGTCGAAATGTACTATGACGCTAGTGTAATGTTAATCTCTAAACTTATCTCTCAAAAACACTTTGTGGTCCAGATTGTAAATGGCCCTAATCGCACGTTTCTGCAGGAAAAAGATTCTATAAATATCGGCGGCATTACCCCAAAGCAAATCAGCGGATCCTCGAGACATTATCGAAATGAGACAGCGAATAGCCACTTACTTGGGTGTGAAAGAGATGGACTCAGGTGAATGCGCCATGACAAGCATAACGGGTGCGAGACAGTGTATTGCGTCGCGAGGCCGAGCTATTGCTATACGGCACAGAGCGGACACTCCTTCGGAACAAATCTGTTAAAACCACATTATCGTTTGTAAACATTCACTTCGGTAAAATACCTACTGAACACAAGTCTGAAGTCATCGAGTATATAACCAGAAATAGAGATGAAAATCGACAACTGCGCTCCGATTGGCCAGCCCGAATTAGAAACAATTGACGGGTGTCGTCAATTATTTCACTTCAAATCGACCAGTTTAACTTAAGCTTTGCCATAATGGATAAAAATGGAAAAATTACATATTTAACATTTAATTACGGAGGAAATATGATTCCGTTCGTTTTGTAATTAGATGTTTTGCTGTTTTTCCAACACCACCGAATGTAACAGAATATTTTTTGGAATATACGGAGACGTACACACAGATCAGTTGTTGGCGCTGTACTATTTCAGCTTTCTAATGTGTAATTTCAGTGCAAACGAGAGTTGATATTTAAAAGTGATATAAGGCCCATTTGCCTAACGAGTTGCCAGGGTTGGATGGTCCTTATTTCGTCTATATTTCTGGTTATATACTCGATGACGCTAGTATACTAAATAAACACCAAAACACATAATTCGTTCATCTAGAGAAGTACTGCTACCATACCTATTTCCAAAGCAGTAATGTGAGCAATTACTGCGTTCTGGTTTTGAACAGTAAAGGCGCTGGTGAACTTACATACTTTTAGAAATGTCCAGTTTGTTTCAGAAAATCATAATTTTTGCCCCAGGAACGCATTTAAAGTACCAATCTTGTGTATAAGATCATGGCAATTACCTACAATACTGTTCCATTGCGTTTATACCTTTAATGTTAGTAAATTAAGTTTTGTTTTCGTTTACCCGATTGTATGCACGGATAAACAAGGGGAAGCGGGGAGCGGGTTGTCGACCCCAACATCTAACAAATGTGAACATCGTCATACTTACTCATAGGCCAACGAGATACGAGACGATTTTTTTCCGGGCGCAGAGGGCTGGCAAAATACCCGACAGTTCTTGACGGCGCCGACACAAAATCGGTTATAGACAAGTGTGAGCTTCATATAAAATGCTCTGCCACTGGAACGTCCGATTAAAATCCGGGTCCGACAGCCGACAAGTGGGAACGGGCTCTTAGGCTACCACGGCTTTTTTAAAATATAATATAAAAATATTTCAAAATATGCTATAATGAATAATAAAATCCTTAATGACTTACCAAAGGCACGCAATGGCCCCAGGAGCTGGCCAACACGGCGTAAGCTGAACTGAATAAATCATTGGGCCCCGGGTCTGGTGGGGGGGCGTCCAAAGGCAAGTGCCAGCCGGTTCTATGAACTTTGAGACGACGTAGAATCTTCCATAGATACTCTGGAGTGGGGTAGATGTTTTGTTGGTACCGGCATAAGTAGGAACCGATTGTTAGCTGACTTTCCAGCGAAATTCCACTGTCAAGTAAAAAAAAAATGTATAGAAAATATAATTCATAATTAATAAGTCCTTAGGTTTACGTGGACCATGGAACTGTAGAAAGCCCTGAAGCGTGAAACACACTGAAAGCGGGTGCGGGTCGGGCGCATGTCGGAGCGGGGGCGCGGCGGGTGTAATTCCGTGTATTTCTAAGGACGACAACACAACAAGCGCGGGCACGGGACGGGTGCAGGTGGGGTCCCGCGCCTGCGCGTAGTGTGGAGTTTGCGTGTTTCACGCTTTACCGTTGGCGATTTAGATCCGAAAAAAGTTCAATATCTCTCTCTCTCCATCTCTCTAATCTCTCTCTCTCCATCTCTCTAATCTCTCCCTCTCTCTCTCTCTCTCTCTCTCTCTCCGTGTCTCTAATATCTTTCTTTATCTCTCGTCTCTCCCTCTCTCCCGTCTCTCTCTCTCTCTCTCTCTCCCGTCTCCCTGCTCTCTCTCTCCCGTCTCTCTCTCTCTCTCTCTCTCGTCTCTCTCTACGTCTCTCGTCTCTCTCTCCATCTCTCTTTCTCTCTACGTCTCGCTCTCCCCGTCTATCTCTATATCTTTGTCACTCTGTACTTATCTACCCATCCTAATATATATCTTTCTGTCAATGTTTTATCTTGTCTTTCTTGTGAGCAATTTGTTAGTATAGATTTTACGACTTTCGTGTTTACCATTAGTGATAATCATTTAATTTGTTAGAACTTACGAATGAGGAGTATAATCAAGCAGCAGCAATAGATGCTGCAACAGCCCCGGGCAGCGTTGCGACCAGTCGGTCAGAACTGCGGTAACCTCACCGGGGCTCGGCCGCCAGCGGTCCACGTATAACGGCCGGACTGATGACGGGTCCAAGAGCTCCACTGTGAAACGAGGACAACAACATGATGACTGATACATGGGGAACTCTTAGGGTGCGTAAAAATTACCCGCTGTTAATCGCGCTGCAGCCGCGCGGAGGTCGCGCTGAAACCGCGCGGCGGCCGCGCGACTGTCGCGCTGCTGAAGTGCGACCAAATTTTTAGTGAAGTTTTATCTTTCGACACAGTTGGATTCGACACGATGGATTCGGACGAAGAAACGTTACTTTCACTTATTTTGTTAAAATTGATAAAAAAAATTAAAAAGAATACTAGAACGTATTAATATAATCGACAAAGTATAATCGAGATTGTCGATCGACAATGAGACTTATAGACGTTTTCGAGTTGTTTGGGAGTGCTTATTGAGAATGTGGCATTCATTTCTAAAAATTTATTTTGTAATCTTTATGGGATTGGCATTTATATCTGAATACATGATGGCTCACACGACTTTTCTAAATGCAAGATGGCGGGCACGATTTCTCAAATAATGGCAAGTTGTGTATCGTTTTCGAGATATTTGGGGCTGCTCATTATGAATATAGCACTTATTTCTAAATCCAAGGTGGATTTATTGGATTTACAAATAAGTGCTATATTCGTAATGAGCACCCTTAAATATATCGAAAACGATACCCTACTTGCCATTATTTGAGAAATCTTGCCCGCCATCTTGCATTTAGAAATGCGAAAAGTCGTGTCTAATCATGTATTTAGATATAAATGCCATTTCCATAAGGATTACCTAAAATAAATTTTTGAAAATTCTTGCCAACCATCTTGGATTTAGAAATTAATTCCACATTCTCAATGAGCACTTCCAAACAACTCGAAACGTCTATAATTCTCGTTGTTGATCGACAATGTCGTAGGCACCTTTAGAATCCGTTCGTTACCTTTATTTTGTCAAAATAATCAAAATGAATACTACCATTAAATAGTTACAAAACTTGCCAACTTCTGTCTCAGGGTGACGGGCACAGCGGCAGTGCCCCTTAGATCTTTGCGACTTAAAGCTCTGAGTGGCATTGCAACTGTTATGGTCAGGCGTGTACCTTCCTATCAGGCGCACAACTGGTTACTTCCCTGTCCCCCCCTCCCTGAATAAAAGTACAAAAATTGTACACAATTTAAAATTTAAAAATTCAAATTATTAATTCAAAAATTATAAATTCAAAATTTAAATTTAAAACTATAGTGAAACAAAAGCTTTATACTAAAAATTATTTGAGGCCATCAGCGCAAAAGTGGGTTTTTTTTTTGTACAATATTACTTTAAATGACACAAAAGTACATATTTTATATTTGGATTATTTTTTGGTGTATAAAAAATATTTAATTATTAATTTCTTTTTATACATGAAAATAGCATCCAAATACAAAATAATTGTGTGCTTTAGTTATCATTTTAAATAACATTGTAGAAAAAAAATTAATGTAGTTTACACCACTTTTGCGCTCACACCTTCAGAGTATAATAAATGGATGACAAAAACGTTAATGATAGTGACCCGTTTAGCTCTTGCAGGTTATCTCGATCTTGATATTCGAAATAAATATTGTAAATGATAAATGTATACAAATGTTTATTTACAAAGAGCAACCCCTAGAGTTTCTTTCTCATTCTTCCCAGAGGTATCTTACGAAAAAGTAGTAGAGTTTGACGAATGTGACGGCTTCAAGTGTAATGTGCTTGCCTATGAAATAAAGATTATTTACGTCGTCTCCTTTCTTAGTGGGACTCTATCAGTCAGATCAATATCTAAAGTTACCAACATATGCATACCTTGATAGAGATCAGCCAGCATATGAAAGGCCATAGTGTGAAGATATGGATGAACAGCAAGCAGCCGTGGTAACAGTTCTCGTGCCGTTACATCACATAGCCCTTTGCACTGCACTGTCTTGCGCTTGATGCCCGTCTGAAAATAATATTTTGCTTTTTTTAACCGACTTCAAAAAAAGAAGGTTCTCATTCCGACTGCATTTTTTTACGTATGTTATACGATTCCTTCGGTATTCGTGAACTGATTTTGATGATTCTTTTTCTGGTGGAAAGAGGGTACCTCAGTATTGGTCCCATTTAAATTTTAAGAAAATATTGCACCTCTAAGGGTGGCAAACTAGGGGTTGAAACGTATTTCAATCAATCTTGGCAAATTGATGTGATTCCACGAACTTTTGAGGTCGGTTTTTTATTATAAAAAAGATATTACAATAATAATAAAACGCTGTATGAGCGGGCGTTTGTTATTTATTTATTTAATTGCGCAATGGATGAAATCGCAAAGAATTGTATCTTGTACAAAGACCCTGTATAGCCGCATTTTTGTAACGCAATTGTACACAGCATAATGAACTCAATGTGAATTGTGTAACATACAAACTAGATAAGGTACGGTACGTACCTAATATAGAAAACAAAACTATTTCTTCAAAATATAAATTTTTCCATAACGTAACACTTATCTGATACTACTCTAATGTTAAAAATAAAACAATGAATCTATTAGTTTTTCTTAAAAAATACTAAATATTATATTCTATCAGCTAGTGCCCGCGACTTTGTCTGCATAGAATAAGTAGTTCGAGCAACTTACTATACTATATTAATTTTCATTTTTTTTTTAAATTTAAATGAACCCTATTTTACCTTGAGGCGTGATTAGTCAAAAACGCTGAATATAACATTGTTTATTTCGTACAAAAGGCATAAACATGAATTTTAAAATCCCTTACTCGAGAAATGAATGGTTCACCATACAAACCTGAAGGTTGGGATGAATCCCCTATCCCACTTTATCCTTTAAGATTTATTTTGGTGACAAAATGTAGCCTATGTTCTTCTTCTTGGTCCCATTTATCACTACACTAATTTATCAAAATTGGTTCAGAGCTTTAGGAGTGTTATTTAGAACACCACGACCTCAGCTCTGGTGTCATATCTAGCGTGCGCTCGCAAAGGGTGGAAGTGACCCAATCTATACCACAAGGAAGTGTGATCGGGTGTATATTATTCCTGATATATATTAATGATTTACCCAAGGCCTTGAACGTCACAAACATTTTATTTGCAGACGACTTGTCGGTGGTTTTTCCATGTTCAATGGAATCAGATGTAAGCGAACGCATAAATAATATTCTTAACGATATAAATAGCTGGCTTACGGATCACAACCTAGTTATAAATTACACAAAAACCAAAATAATACAATTTAGACCACACCAGAAAACTCCGTTACATATAAATTTTCAAATCAACAATATTCCGATAGAAACAGTAAATAAGTTTAATTTGCTAGGGATAAATATCGACACAAATCTAAATTGGAAACAACACGTACAAAATATATCAAGCAAACTCAGTAGATTTACATATGCATTATTACAATTAAAGAAAACCACCGACACAAGTACAGCAAAAACAACCTACTATGCTTATGCTCATGCTTGGATGAGCTATGGTATCATCTTGTGGGGAAATAGCACAGATGCCTTGAAGTTATTCATTTTACAGAAAAAATGTATTAGAATACTAGTGAATATCGACCCGAAGGAAAGTTGTAAACCGTACTTCATAAAATTAAAAATTCTGACAATACCGTCTTTATACATTTTAGAAATGTGTAAATTTGTTAAAAAAAATTATCAATATTTCACTAAAGTAAAGGACACGTACACCCGACCATTGAACCTCAGGTTAAAAATAGATTGGCACTACCTAGGTCGAAATTACAAATGTATAATCAAGGACCCTATGTAATGGCCATTAAAGTTTACAACAAAATTCCAAAGGAGATTTCATCACAAACTAAATATAATTTATTCATCAAGCAACTTAAGGCTCATTTGATAGAAAAATGTTACTATAGCTTGAAACAATATTTTGAAGAATGATTGTAACAATTTAATCCCATTTGCACCTATTGAGAGGAAGAAATTTGTGAAATGTCAGCTATATATTTTCGATTTACTTGCTGTTAATTTGATTTATAATCTAGTATTTAAAAGTAACTTTAGGTAATGTTTTTTTTTCTTTTCTTTAATTTAGAAAAGAAAAGATATTGTTTAAGTACATATGGTTAAATTGCGGCGCCCTAACAGGGTCATGTTGATACTACTTTAACTACTTTAATGATCTTAAATCATTTGTAACACATGAAAGCAATAAATACTTTGACTTTGACTTTGACTTTGACTCTGACTTTGACTTTGACTTTGCGCACGTATAATATTAGTTTAAATTAGAAGCTATTGGGTGGCAGACGAAACATTTATTCTTATTACAGCTCTCGATCTGGCAAGAATTCTTCTATCGAGTAGCAATTTTTAGAGGACAGCAATACATTAATTTGCTTTGAAATTTTTAAATCTTTTATTTGTATATTTAACATCAATTTCAGTACTCATGTAAAAATTGAGTAGTTTTTTCGTGGTACGCGCATTGTACGACGATGTCAGACTAACCTAGCTCTGTAGTCCACTACCTAGATCATCCGTACAATCAACCTAATTAACGTTCGAATAGATATAGACAGTTCTCATTCTTCCCGGAATGTTTTCAAAAATAACGTTCTCGAATAGCGTCTCCCTAGTGCGGGGCTATGTTGAGTGTGTGCGTTATTATTATTAAAGAAAGTTACACTGTTATCTGAGAGTATATGTACTACTGTTGATGTAGTAGTACCTTATCTATAAAAATAAAATGAACATAAATAAATTGACACTACTCAATCCCTTGAAGCACGAGTTGAAGACAACAATCTACGCTACCATGTTGTTTTTTGTTGTGTACAAATATTTTAATCTGTGACAGTTTATATTTAATATTAACAACACATTTATTAATAGACAGAGCACTAACTTGAAAAAGAAAGTCCAACACCATCCTAGCTAGCTCGTGATCCATGGTTCGATCTAGCGAAGCCTGGGCAGCGATGCGTGTGCGCTGCTCGCACGTTAACACTGGCAAGTCTATTAACAGGCCGTCAAGCCGCTTTGGCGTTACGTCTGGTGACAGAAAACAAAATTTTTGCGATATATTCCGGTGATATTACAATAGAATACAGTAAAATAATAGCGGTATATCGATTGTGAACTGGCAACAAGTACCATCTCAATTTTGACAACTTTACAGGATGAAGAAAAAACTTCTTTGCGTCATTTATATACCATCTGGTTTGTTAAATAAAAATAAGTAGTTTTGAAATATTTTTATTACACATGTTATTAAAAACAATGGAATTTCTTGCAACACTGCGGAGTATGAAATAGTATTAAAAAGTCTTTAGAAAATTGAGATAGTACTGGTTGCCAGTTCATAGTTGATATACCAGTCATTATACAGGTGACGTTATAATAACGACGCGTATGATGGTATATGGTGGATAAAAATGTACCTAAATAAAAATAGTTGATCGATGACTTTTTTTTATAATATCAACTGACGGGAGGGATAAGTCGTGCGCCTGGTGGTAAGCGACACGTCTATCCATAACAGTTGCAGTGTCACTCAGAGATTTAAATCGCAAAGAACTTTTTTTGCATTGCTACTGCGCCAGTCAGAGAGAGACGTAAGTTGACAAGTCCCATGTGCCTGTAACTTCACCAGCACCCTTCCAAACCGGAACGGAATAATGCTCACTAATGTCAATAATGTGTGCATTACTGCGTTTTGGTTCTAATTAAGTTTAAGTTAAGTGTTTTGTTGAATGTCAGAATATTTCACCGTCTTTATATTCAATTCTAGAAGACGTCGGTTCGAATTCGGCCGGATCGAAGGAATTTTTTCTAAGTGTTCGATATTTGTATTAATAATTACAACATACTAGTGGAGAAATTGCACAAAAAATTACTTTAAGTTTTAAAATTGAATTTAAGACGGAACGTATATATTTTCAAACAGTTGTGAAAAACTAAAACATGCTCCCCAGAAATTTTTCTTTTATTTTTTGTAAACAACACCGACAATATATTTATGTTATGTTGGTATAACATAATAGTACAACTACTTAGGTTCCTTACCATGTAATCCTGCTATAAGCGTAACACAGAAGTCCTTCGCAGAGTCTTGAGCTAATAAGGTCGTTGGCAATAAGTGCATCTGCTCCGAACCGCACAATGCCACTCCTGCCGCGAAACATGCTTCTAGTTCCGCTAATATCTTCTCTTCTAATACATTTGAGTAACTGAAAATGAAAGTAATTAATAATACAAAGTTCAAACACAAAGAAACAGACTCTAATAGCATTAAAAAAAAATAGTTATTCATTTTGTATGGAAAAATTTTATGAAATTTTTACAACTTCTGCTGTGCCGATTTTTTCGTCCCATACAATGAAATGATCGCTTTATGAAACTGAGTCGATCAGCTCTAAAAAAAATTTTAATCAATTTTATTCATTTTTATGGACAATTCACGCTTGACCAAAAATTGACTATGCCAATTTAAATTTTTCTTTTCATAAAAAAAAGACTTATTGGTTCTAAGACAGTCTCCTTGTATTTTCTATGGTTTCGGATGTCCCCATACCGTCCCTTTAAAAAAAACCTGCATATCGCACGTAAACCAAATACTGTCGTAACTCAACATTGTTGAATTGAGAAAACACAATTTGTTAACTTATGTCACAGGGTGACGGGCGCAGTGGCAGTGCCCCTCAGGCCATCTTTGCGATTTAAGCCTCTGATATTATGAAAAAAAAATCCATTTGTAAATGAGAATATCTGCCGCCATCAGTTAAAAGGGCGCACGTGACATTAAAAAAAATATTTGTTAGATGTGTATACTGCCATGATCTAAACAAAGGTCGATTTGCCACAATTTTTTTTCCTAAGTGGATAAGGTATGAAGTTACCGCAAAAGAAAAGTAGATATTTGTTAATTTCATTTCTTTTAACATTATTTTCTCGGTTTGAGTTTTTGTCACATGCGCCCTTTTAACTAACCGCGGCGACATATTGGATTCATTTTTTTTTCAAATCGTATTTTCTCTATTCTTCAATTTCGAGTTAAGACTGCATTTGATTTCGTGTGCGACATAATCATAGTAATTTCACAAAACATGAAATTAATATCACCAATTTTTAATAAAAAATCAATACGTATTACCTACATGTACTTAAACTCGATATAACGAAGTGTTATATCGAGTTTAAGACAATAATGACAGAAGTAACATTTTTAATTATAATAATATTTTAATATTAAATAACTTAATATTTTAATACAATTTTTAATTATATTAAAATATTAAGGTTTAGACAGGTACCACACGTTATTCTCTTAATAACCTCTTTTGTAATTTGTTTATATTTTTTTAATTAAAAAACTAAAAATACACATCATACTGAAGACTTGATTGTGCCTTTAAATTAAATTATTGAAGAGAAATTTAAATCTGAAATAAGATCTGGCAGTACGGCTACGCGTGAGTCCACATTTGTGATATTTTAACACAGCGGCACCGGACCCAGTGTCAAGTATGTACAAAACCGCGTAACATTGTAGCATGTGTGGATGCTAATTTTTGTACTGTCATGCTCCGATGTCACATATCACGACCCGATCCGTTGGAAGGCGGTTTTTTCGTGAGACGTCACGGAGTGTCTGTGCGTTGAAATGTCACAAATGTGCACCCACCTTAAGACGCCTTATTTATTAGTAGATCCATCGGTGCGTTTCCGTCATGTACTACCTTACCTCGAATGCAAATGTAGGGCGGCCAAAGCATGCAACGTATGACCAGCGAGTGCCTGCAACTTCGCATGTAGCTTAGTATAATGAGGATGTGCCAATAAAGCACGTTGTAAAGTATGTAGTAGGGTTCGAACGCCGCAACACGATTTGAGAACTCCGTATCCGCCTGAGGCGTCGCCCCACTCGAATTCGCGTGCTTGTTTTATATCCTGCAACAATTAATATGACCATTACTGCGTTCCGGTTTTGGAGGGTAAGGGTGCTGATGACATTACAGGCCGATGGGACTTGTCAATTCAGATCTTTGTGATATAAAGCTCTGAATGGTACTGCAACTTTTATGAACAGGCGTATCGCTTATGAGCACGACTCGCTCGTATCATAAAAAAAAAAGAAAAAAATTATCAGAGTTTTTGAAGTGATCAGAATAATGTGCCAGACAATCACAACAATTGCCTGGTGTCTAAAACTAGGCAATTTCCTGTTTAATGATACCAAGACTAGAATCAATTTCATACAATTCATTTCCAAAATTGGTCCTAACGGGAACCGAACCCGGGAGTTCATTATCCAACGCCCAAAGTGCAAACCGTTGAGCCGCCGAGGTCATCAAAACGATAATACACTGGAATATTTCAGTAGGGCTAGAACGACAGGAAGCGACTTGCGAGAGAGCGACATAGAAGCGCGAGATATTACTATTCTCTATGCGAAAACAGTATTATCTCGCGCCTTATGTCGCTCTCGCGCAAGTCGCGCCATATCGCGCAGTGAGAATGCCTACTGATGAAGTGAGACCCAAAATAGACATCTTGATGTATTTTGATCACAAGGAAAATGAGTTTTGATCCCAATAGTGTGTACAGTGATGGTACAGTTTCATAAAATTACTTACGAACTTAAACAGTATTTTATTATAATTATTGTATTAAACGCAATTAAGTAAAAACATATATTGCAAAATGTGATTTATTCCATGTTTTATCAACTTACAGCTTGAGTGTTCTAAACGTTTATTATCGTCCAAAATAGGAGATTACATTTAATAATTATTTGTTATGCAAGGCTGCAAAGTTGTTGTTTGACGTGAGAGCTTGAAGCTAAAATTGAACCACGTAGCAAGGGTTTCAAAGCACGAGACGCAAAACAACTTTGTTGCCGAACGAAACACACAACTTTTCACCTCCCTATAGTGAGGAAAATGATAGATGAAAGAAAAACAGTTGAACTATAAAACATCAGTTTTTTTTATATAAAAGAAAAAGTTTATCTTCGGATGCGTTCTGAATTTACACCTCATCAATTTTTATTCTTGCTTGTACTTTTATTTTGTGTCAATAAGTGATTATTGAAATTATTTTAGTTCTTTCACGAATTGAAATAATAATGTCAACCATAATAAGAATAAATTATACCAACGGATTTATATTGCATAAATATGACAAATCGCGTAGTTGAACGTGTCATTATCTTTTCTTTTCATCGAAAGAAAAAGTTAGGTGCACCACAGTCCATCGTCAAGTTCGAATTTCAAAAACCTTTACCACGCTAGCGTGCAAAAAAACACTTTTGCGCGCAGATTTCTAATCAGAAAGAAAGCCTTTCCGAAGTAATGAGGTGAAAAATGCACTTTCGTGCTCAGTTATAACCTTTGTTTATATTTTGGACACCTAATTATGATTTATACTATAGATCTTTATACTTACAGAATGCGTAAACAACAGCAGTCTCGCAACGAGATCTCGCAATGGGAAGATACGTAGCAATTGAAGTAGATCTCTCTCGCGCAACGTGCCTTCGCTCACTGCACTGCTGCCTCCGTGTTTGTCTAACTCCTCCCAACCACCTTCCGTATCTGTCAAATTAATTATTTTGTTAACTAAAAATTAAGCGCGCATTTGCCATCCATCTTACCTAATCACGGAATAACACACTAGTGGAACTGTGACGTGGGGGTTCCCTCCTAACCACTAGATAGATAAAATCTTCATTGACCACCACGATATATACATACACAGACACATGATAATACAGTAATATATTCTACTGATATCTTATACATAATATCATGGCAGTGACAAGGCGCTGACTCAGCATAAATGACGCGTCTGCCCGCGACGCTGGTGTTTTGCCAGGACCCTATAGGACAGTGACGCAGCTTGTACAAACAAAAATCGGGCGCCTAATGGTAAGCTACACGCCTGGCCATAACAGTTGCAATGCCATCCTGAGACATAAGTTGGCAAGTCTCATGTGACTGTAATTTCACCAGCACCCTTACCCTTCAAAACCCAACAGGAACACAGTAATGATGACACTACTGCTTGGCGGCAGGACTAGGTAAGGTGGCAGTACTTTTCTGGACGAATTCTTTCACAAGGAGCTTTACTGCTACTAAATATATCTATCACAGCCAACCATTGTTGTGCCTTATGCAAAAAAATATTTTGAGTGAATTATGGTTCATTGTTCTGTTTTGTGCTGTCAAAATAATAGCAATAACAAAAATGTATTCAGTGAAGGCGTTTTGTTTCATCAGCAAGTGTTATTTTCACTAAATTAAACATATCGCCCGGTTGCCGAAAATTTAAGATGTACACTGATTAACTATACGGTGTGAAAAAAAAAATTCTCACGATAGAAAAAAAACACAAACTTACCTCGAAATTTTGCAAGAAAACAGCTCTATTCAATAAGTACATACTTTACAAACTGTTTATAACTGCCTCTGTGGCCGAACGGTTACCATGCCGGACGGACACGCAGAGGTCCCAGGTTCGATTCCCGGGCCGGGAGAAATATTTGTATGGCCTACATTTATTTCTCTCATGAGTTTGGGTGTAACTTGTGTTGGTCTATGTGTGTGTCCATGGCACCCGCGACGCAGGGTTTCCCTAATGCGGGGCTATGTTGAGTGTGTGCGTTACATGTACCAAAGATTTTTTTATATCTACTGTACTAATTAAAACGCGCATACGATGTATATTTTTCAAATTGCTTTAATTTCGTTTGTAAAAAAATTAACTCTAAACAAAACCCGTGTCCCTGCCGCTGTGAAAATGAACCATATAAGTACGCGAAAAATTGGAAATCGAGGTAAGGTAGTATCAACTGTTAAGCAAAATTATACCTAACCGGCTGAATAATTCGGTAGGATTTGACGAGCTTTGTCCTTAATTGTAAAACAACAAGTCGATATGTGTATATATAACATAATATTTATTGTTGCATAGTCTCTAACCTTCGATACACTCGAAAGCAGGCTCAAGACGTGGCCTGGCCAACAGCAAGTCCAGCAACGCGATCGCTTGCGCAGCGGAAGTCCTGTCGCCGATGGAGAAATGCATCACACGCGCAGCCCACCTCACAGACCTGATTTGTCTAGTGATAAAAGAAGCTTCATTATAAGAGTTGTTAGTCGAGATAGGTTTTCGTTTTTCCACCTGATCGAATGTGAAGATGTGGATGGGAAAGGTACACGTTGGTGTAGAACAGCAGTCGTAACCTTTTCAATCGTATTGCCCCTATACTGTGTACAAAGAAAAGGGCTTCCTGACTTTAACAGGAATATATATTTTGGAAATATGTCTTTTTGTACGTAATCACAGTAACTTCTTTACTAATATATCTAATGTACACTCCGGACCGTCTTGTCCTCCCTAGAATAAAAATCACGATCTTTGACCGCAGCACCTATGTCCTATTGCTTATCACTTCGTAAAATTCTAATGTAGTAAGATAAGATACCTTTAATTCATAAAAGTAGCAATTATTGGTAATGCATACTTCTGGAAAATCTGCTCCCTTCATGCTGAACAAAGTGGCGACCAGCCACCCTGATATCAGAATGGCTGGTCAATTATTTTTTTAATTTCTCAGAATATAACAAAGGTAGCAATTATTTACAAAAGTTAGCAAACAGGTAGCAATTCTTGAATATACACTCAGTGCCAGATGCCACAGGCGACCAGCCATCCTGGCAGTCACTACCAATTTCTGCCATCAAGCAAATACGTGAACATTGGTGTGTTCCGGTTTTGAATGAAAAGGGTGAAGGTGAAATTACAGGCACATGGGACTTGTCAATTGATGTCTCACGGTGACGAGCAGAGGCAGTGCCCCTTAGATCTTTGTGTTTTATAAAACTATAGAGCTATTCATTTAGTGCTGCTACCGATTACTATGGACAAGCGTGTCGCTCACCACCACGTACGACTTGTTCCTCCCCTTTCTTGGTATCGTAAAAATAGTTATTTGTTATGCAAGGCTGCAAAGTTGTTGTTTAACGCGAGTGCTTGTATTGAAACCTGAGCAAGCTAAGATAGAAAAATAGATTCCTGAGCGTAGCGAGAGTTTAAAGACACGAGACGCAAAACAACTTTGCTGCCGAGCGAAACACAACTTTTCACCTCACTATAGCGAGGAAAATGGTAAATGAAAGAAAAACAGTTGTACTAGCGATGCGCGACTTTGAATGTTACTAATACTAATCATTCGAATGGGCAAATCATTCGCCAAAGTCGAATCCAAGCACAACCATTCGACTCGAGTCGAACGATCATTATATCGGAAGACCTCATTCATCATATCCATACCAAAATATCCCTGTCCCCGTCATATTTACAGTATTTACCATTATGTCAGAGAGGGCTAGGTGATCACGAGCAGAAATGCTCTATGGAATATATGGATTAGTACTACTAATTAGTAATGAATGATCATTCAAATCATTCGAATATGAAAATTAGTAGGTTACTGATTTGACATTCGAATGACAGGGTTAGCGATTACTAACGAGTCGAATAACGAAATCATTCACAATCGCGCATCGTTAAGTGGAACTACAAAACATCAGTATTTTTAATTAAAAGAAAAAAATTATCTTCGGGTGCGTTCTGAATTTACACCTCATGAATTTTTATTCTAGCGTGAAATTTTATTTTGTGTGATTAAGTGATCGTTGAAATTATTTTAGTTCTTCGACGAATTCAAATAATTTAATAAACACATTTAGTTATCATTAATGTCATTATGTTTCAGTTATGTCATTATGTTTTTTTTTCATCGAAAGAAAAAGTTAGGTGCACCACATTCCATGGCAAAGTTCGAATTTCAAAAATCTTTTCCACGCTGGCGCAACCGCTTTTGCGCGCAGATTTCTAATGATGAGAAAGCCTTTCCGAGCTAGTGAGGTGAAAAAACTATTTTAAGGTACCAAAGAACTAACAGTTTCTTTCCCTTTTACTAAAGCAGTAATTCGAAAAATTTACCTAATGCTATGTTTATAAGTACCTGAATAAATGATGTAACAAATGTAGAAGCTGTCGTAAATCCGACCCATGCAACCATGCTGCACTGAGTATAGTCGCCCACCGTTGCAGTGCAAAGGCCAATGCAGCAGGCGTAATATCACAAAGCCGCAACGCTTGTAATACAAGCGCCAGGGCTTCGCGTATTTCGTGTTTGTTACTTTGTATTGTTTCTAATATTAGTTCTTCGATCTGGAAGATAATCAAAGATGTTTATCGATTAAAATGTTTATAACTCAGAGTAAAATCCATTTCATTTAAGAGTCGATACTACCTCAGCTTGATTTAATTTTTTTCCGTACATTTCATTTTGCTTGAGTCGAGCGGCTGGGACTCTAATGGTACTATGTATATACATGTTCTATTTAGTTCAATTGATATTAAAGAAATCATTGGCACCTATATGTAAAGTACCTACAGAATACAGCGGTTTTCTTGTAAAATGTCGAGGTAAGTTTGTGTTTTTTTTTTCTATCGTGAAAATTTTCAGGAATCGTGTTTTCACACCGTTTAGTATATCAGTGCTTAGAATAATAACGCATAGAATGATAGTTTCATATCAAACGAACAGCCACAAGTGAGGCAAAAATCAAATTCATGTAGGCTAGTTTTAGTAGTAGGTTAATTTTCGGTTTTAGTGAATATTTATATAAAAATACAAATTGTAACGCGTTACTTCCTTATGGAATGTGATGTTAGTATCTATTTTATGTTTGTCTGAGGTATTTTTACACTCATTACATTTCGTCATTTTTAGTTAAAATTCTTGAGCTGTTCGCGGTGCAAGTTGACCTTGAGCACTGACGGCCCGCCCGCTCGTGTAGGCCCTTTGGGAGCGCTTCAATTTGCCTCACTTAGCGTGTGCGGATTCGGTTGCTATGCGTTATTATTCTAAGTATCAGTGTATATCCTCAAATTTTCTATACTATATTTTTTCAGTCATGTGATTGTTTCAACACTTTCATTGTTATGCGGAATCAACCAAAGCCATTTGAGGATGCATAGACTCTGAAGTCATATTTTTTTATTAACGACGGAAACACGATAAAAATGTTATTAAAACAAACAAGATTTTTGTTGCAATTATTAATACAAAGATCGAACACAAAACAATTCCTTCGAGCTGACAGGATTCGAACATGTGTCTGTTTGCCAAACTAGGGGACTTTTTTTTTTCTTTTTTTTATTGTGACTCGGCAAAATGACTGCACCGCGCCTGATGGAAAGTGCGAATACAGTTCAGAGATGAGAGTAACGGATGGAAAACATAAATATCTTCACTCCGTCACTATCATACATGGGACTACTATTAATACATGTTATAATATATAATAGTACAAGTGGCCCTAGTTTGAACTACACCCGCAGGTAGGTCAGAACGTTAGGAATTTTCCTTTATGAATAGAATAGAATAGATGAATAGATCTTTGTGAATAATTATAATATCAGGAAATATATCGCACCACTCATGGAAGAATGGCATAAGTGGAATTGCGTCAAAAACGTTTGTTGCTCCATTAGATACAGAAAAATATAACCCACATCCTCTCCAATTCTTGTAACTCCATCGACTAATATTGTAGATAGAGTTACAAGAATTGGATTTCGAAAGTTATTTATTTATTATATTCAAGTGGTATCTAGAGTTAAGTTTTCAATAGTGGCCTAGTACAAACCTGAGAATGTGCTAACAAAGCTGCGTGTTGATGATGGCAATATGAATCCTGCACATCTTGTAATAAGGACTTCAATTTCATCTTAGCAATAGGCAATCTCGCCCGTAACAATTCTGCATGCTCATAAGCAAATCTCCGCTGGACGTCCAAGCCGCAAGTGCATTTTGCTGACATAGTGGTATATCTTTTTTCGATTTTCCAAAGTGTGCTTCGTGACTTTTCTTCCTCTGCGAAACCACAAGACAGATGGGTGCGTTCTCTTTCCACTGCTCTTAGAGAGGATCTGTGAAGTTATGGTATTTTTAATAATATACACTTTACATGAACGTATGATAAATCACTAACTAGGCCACTATAATATGCTAGCTGATACAGTAAAGATAACATTGTTTAAGGCATTTTGTGGTTCAAATATACTAAATAATCGTACAATGCAGCTCCCGCGTTTTTGTATCGCCTCGAGCATGTTAGCAGAAGCGCGCGTCCGGCTTTGACGCGGTCTAGCGAAAGAAAAGTGCCTCGCTGTTGAACAGGATGCGCGTGAGCTGTAACGGCATCCTGAAAGCTATAGCTGATAGGCCTGATTGCCCGGTGATGTATAAACTCGCACAGGGGCCAATTTCATTGTCAGTTATTAAGTATTAATCTAGGATAAGCTCTACTAACATTAAAATGGACCTTAAATGTTGTCGGAAATAAATAAATAATAATTATTATTATCATGTCATTACTATAAATAGAAATATGCATATTAAATATTTAAAAAGGATTGTAGTTAATTACAATTTTGACGAGGATGACTCATTTATACCTCTTCTATGGGCTCTTATAATGGATCAATTTCCGTATAAGCTGGTTAAAACGAATATTGAAGTCGCATGATAGTCGCGACGCGCGCGATAAAATTGAAATAAGCGCGCGCTATTGGCTACCTAAATTAGATCTGATTGAGACAGCCAATAGCGCGCGCTTATTTCAAATTTATCGCGCGCGTCGCGACTATCTTGCGTAGCCATGCTACGGGGGCTGGTGACGACGATCCGAGGGCACTATATCATGTCTTATACAAGGAGGTTTCAACACTACATCTGCATGATGTCAGGTCAATGAAGTGTCCATAAAAATGACAAAAACAACCACATTCTCATTCACTATGGAACCTAAATAAGGTAATCGAACCAATTCTCAATGACAAGGCTATTTTACAGCTAAGTTTTTCCACAGAGGTTAAATAAGAATAACATTAGACTATAACCTTCGGTGGAACTGCCGCATAGCTGATACAGTAAATAAAGCCAGCATTTTAAGGCAGTGCAACGCTGGATTTTGAAAGTTGTCTGGTTACAGAGGCAATTCTTAGGTCTATAGTAACATTATGCCTCCGTTGTTTGGTGTGTTAAATCAACCAATGCGACACATAGGGCAGTTTACAGCGCACTGCATGCTTGCTGGCTATACAAGCCACCTCACCTTGAGCAGCCCTGAATGCCTTGCTTAATCTGACTGAAATGAAATGCCTACGATGAAAATAGGGGGTTTCATCGTACAGAAGGAGGCAAGAGCCAGCACGTAAATAAAATGCAGCTATATGCAGATATAATAGGCAGCTATGTCAAGGATGAAATCTTTCTAGGCTATACAAAACAGTAATAAGCAAAACATTAAGACATTTTACCAGGATTACGATTAACTACGACCAACTAGGAAGTACTGGAAACAGCTGGGTTCACTCTGTGCAAAGAAGCACAAGATGATGGGGCCGACGCTAAGGCCTTTATTGACCCAAACCCTTCAATTATTGACAATAACCCACAATTGAGATCATATACGCCCTGACGAAAGCGCATCCTCCAGAACTAAAGAAACACATCTCTAAAATAATTGGTTTCAAGAGAATGTTGAACACTCCAAAGCCATTATGAACTTCCAAAGGTCTAAACACTGTAGAGAATTTCTAACACTGCGCAGGAATGGCCACGAGACATTGTGGCTCGCTGAATAAACACTTATCGTTAAGCAAAAGTACGAACTGTACATTCTGTCACGAAGTAAATTTTTTAATGAGTAGTATGAAACTCACTTGTTGCCACTGCACCCGTCACCCTGAGACGTAAGTTGACAAGTCCCATGTGCCTGTAATTTTATCAGCATCTTCGCCCTTCCAAACCAAAATGCAGTAATGCTCACATTACTGTTGCAGGAATAGGAATGACGGCAGTTCTTCCCTGAACGAACTCTTTCATAAGGCGCTTTATTGCTACTATTTCATTTGGCTCTGAGGCATGTGATGTGTGATGTTGCAAAAAAAAATCAATAATGTCATTCTAATTGATGTTTTTTTTTATCAATAACCATCAAACTATCAATGTATCACCTATGGAGATCAATAAATGGTAAAATGTAATAACCCCACATTATTCCAATCTCCACAAATCAATCAATCAGTCAACCACAAAATCCCTGCAGTTTGGGGAATTCTCCACAAATTGGTGAGTTGCCATTTGTTGTGGATTCTAAGAAAAAAAAACTTATTAAATTTGACCAACTTCTGCTCTCCTGATTTTTTTCTTCCTATACAATGAAGTCATACTTTTAAGAAATTGAGTCTATTAGCATAAAAAAAATTGTCAATTTTATTCATTTTGCACGAAATATATTTCATGAAATTTGACCAACTTCAGCTGTCCCGATCTTCATCGTCCCGTACAACGAAATGATCCTTACATAAAATCGAGTTGATTAGCAATAAAAAAACTTTGATATTTTATTTATTTTTATGCACACTCACTCACAATTGTTTTCACAATAATCTCAGTACAGAGTACTAAAAAAACCGACCTCAAAAGTACGTGGAATTACATCTATTTGCCAAGTTTTATTCAATTATTTGACACAGGAGATAATAAAAATCGGTTCTCACTACTCAAAGTATATTGAAAGAGAAAAACGCCTTGAATTGGGGAATAGCAAAACCAATCATTAAAATAATTGCTCCTTAAATAAAATTTAGGCGCTATTTATAAAAATGAATGTTCATGCGTGATCAGCCACCCTTAGAGGTGGATGATATTATTCAAAATGAATTGGGACCACTATGGAGGTACCCTCTTTCCAACAAAAAAAGAATCATGAAAATCGGTTCACAAATACCGGAGTTATCGCGTAACATACATACAAAAAAAAAAGTTGAATTGGGAACCTCCTCCTTTTTTTGAAGTCGATTAAAAAAGGATTTAATAGTTCCTAAGACAGTTTCCCTGTATCTTTTATGGTTTTGGATTTCCCCATACTGCCCAATTTAAAAATAACTCTGTATACGTAACTCTATCGTGTTAAAATTGTAAGTTCATAATAATGTGCCAGGCAACTACACCCAAACAGGGAATTCCCTATACTATATAATTGTGAACAAAGTCCAATATGTAAACAAAGGAGACAACAGAGCAAAAACATATATTTCAATTGATAGTTTCCCGTTTTTTATGATAATAATAATAACAACGCAACACACTCATACCGCACTAGGGAAACCCTGTGTTGCGGGTGCCATGGACACACACATAGACAACCACAAATGACACTCAAAATCGCGAAAGAAATAAATGTAGGCCATACATATACTTCTCCCAGCCTGGGAATGGAACCCAGGACCTCTGCAAGGCAGTCCGGTATGGTAACTGTTCGGCCATGGAGGCAGTTTAATAATCATTTAGAAATTTTTTCAAGCCATAGTCTGATAAAACTTATAATTCACATTTTGCAATATATATTTTTACTTGATATTATTAATTATAATAAAAGACTAAGCTTAACAAACAATTTTACAACACTGGTAACACAATCGAGATCAAAAACATTTTTTGTGCTGCCAGTTTGTCATGTCATAGATGTCAGATAGAGATAGATAGATAGATTACTAGTTTATTTGCTGAATCACAGTACATTACAAACAAGCTTATGACATAGGTACAATGGTAATCATAAAGAAAAAGGCTAGTCTAGGTTTGCGGGTATGGTCTGGAGTATTATAAAGTATCAGGTGTAGAGTTGAGTGTACTGTGACAGCAAAAAGGGCCCGACTCAGCATTATGCCGCAGTTCAGTCGAACTACGACGCTGATGATTTTGCCAGGTCCTAAGGTGGGTCAATAAAAAAAATGTAACTCAGAATAGAGAATCGACACAGAGTTAGAATGTAAGGTGCGTAGGTATAAAATTAATTGTATAGGTGAATAAGTTATTACATAAGCTATAAAACGTGGACAAGTTAACTGGAAAAAAATAAAAAAAAGATGAAAGATCTAAATGTTTGAGTAAGTTGTGTGGTTGTATAATAATTGTAAATGAATGGGTGTTTTGCTTAAAGGTGTGTGTTTGTGTATAGGTATGTAAAAAATAAGTGGAGTGTATGAGTGGTTTATATATAACTATGCAACAAAGTATTTATGGCGGAGAAAATATTTTGTAGGCAGGTAGTGTAAAAGATATTGAGGGTTATTTGTGAATTTTGGTATTTGTATCAGACACACATCAAAATATTCTGTAGGAAGTTTTTAAGTGCAAATTTAAAAAAGTGAGTTGATGTCAGATTTCTTATGGGCAGTGGTATGTCATTCCATATTCTGGATGCGTTGTATTTGAAGCAGCTATAGAAAGCAGCTGTTTTATGTGTGGGAATAAACTCATTGCATGGGGGTATTCTGAAACAATACCCTGCACAAGCATTTTGCACACACTGAATTAATTTCTGGGATTTTTTAGTAATACAGAGCCCATACACGGTGATGCAGTACACCGTATGTCATTTGTGATTTGTTCTTGAACTGGAAAGATTTCTTGTCTTCATATTGCATTTCTTACATTATTGTTGTGTTGTTTAAGTTTTTGTTTGTTGTTAATATTTTGTAATAGATAATTAGAAAATGAAAACATTCCCCTTTTCCAATCCCACACAAAAGCAAACCCGCATCCACACTCTGATAATGACATTTCTTTGTTTACATTTTGGACACCTAATTTTTCTACATAAGCCAGAAAAAAGCCTGAAAATTAGATTACAGATATTATTATTGTAGACAGAAAACATACCTGAAAGTAGACAATAGATCAACCAATGGATGTTCTGGCCCACACACAGGTCCCGCTTCTACAATAGCTTCCTCTTTTTCACTCATTGCCTTTACCTCAGCAATTATTTCCCCTCCAAAAAGACTAATGGCCTCTTCCAGTGGTAAACATGGTGTTTTAATTTTAACAACATCTATACATTCCTGTTTAGGAGCTGTTTCTACAAAGACTGGTCTTTCTTCTAATAGGGGTGCCGATGGGGTTACAACTTCTTGAGGTATTTCAGTCTCTATTACATATTCTGATGGTACTATGTTTGTGTGCTTTGATTGAATTGCATCTAATGAGGCTTCATTTGTTTCTATTTCTTGTTTGGTTATATGACTTTCAGAATTTATATTAATGTTTGAAGATGATGGAGTGTTTTCTGTGTATCCCAGAACTTGGTTTCCGTTATTACTAAGTGTATCAGTCCTATAAGCCTCAATAGAAGTTCTTTCGACATATTCAATGGGAGTTTTTTGTTTAATTTCTGTAGCTTCACTTAGAATGGTATTTTGATCATTAACATCTTTTTCTTCTAAAATCGGCGGCTCTTCACGCTCTTTACTACTTCGAGACATGTGTTTCTCTTTGGACTTTTTCTTCTGCGAGCGGAATAAAAAATAATGTTATGTTTACTGCGCAAATGTACTATTTATACAAAAAGACAAAGGTGCTTGCAAAAGTGCATATAAACTTACCTCCCGCCGCTTTTCTTTGACCATAGTCGCCATTTCTTAACTTTTATTCTTACAGAGTACCAAACGTATTATTATAATGTTATTTAAGAAACAACACGCTTGAAGATAATATTTATTTTGCAATTTTTTTTATTTGAAATATCAGCTGGTACCTGTCAACTGTCACTGTCAAAAAGTAGATTTTTTTTTGGCTTGTACAGATTGGAGTTTCAGCCACTTGCATTTTTAGAAAATTTTCCGAATTTCATGCAGTGGAATTTTTTCCGGCAAATTTGAAAAATATTGGAAAAATATTTAACCTGTTATATTTTCTTATTTGACGTTGACAACTGTCAAAAGTTGAAGTTACTGAACCAAAAAGATTGAGCCATTAAAAGCGTTTTTTTCGCTGTTGTCCAATCCAATAATTTTACATCTCGTTTTTCTTTAATTTATTTTATAATTCACGGCAAATAAAACTTGAAAAGATGTTTCTAAACGTAGAACATAATATGAGCCTTCGAATTGTATTTTGTCAATGTTTTTCAATTTTACCATTTTTTCAAAAACGACGGAGCCATAGATACTAAAGTTGAAGTTGAGCCAGTAGGTAGCTTAGAGTTATTTGTTTTCCATACTCTAAGGGTAGGTAGGCAGGGAACCAACACAAATGTCACCATTATGGTGCGTCAATGGTACGGCGGCGAATACATTTTATGCCTGTCTTGAACGGGACGACACTCGTACCGCCTATAGATATAGAGTACCGTCGTATTCGAGGAACTGAGGGAGAGAGGACAAGTGGAAGAATTGTGGAGGTGTTCGCCGACATTGTAGTGGCGCACAAGGAGAAGGTACAGCGAGAGCGGGAACGAGAGCCCGATATCCCAATCCGTTGCAGACGAGTAGGTTGTCGGAAGATGGCCTCTAATCAACGTCCCCAATGGGGACTTTCCTGCGCGATAAAACGCGGTTAAGTGACAAAATAATATTTTGAGATATCATAAAAAACCGTAACCCAGTTTTAAAATATTGAAATTCTTTAATGATATTTCAGCTATGCATTGTCAGGGCACACCCCGGACACTATACAACGGTCGAAAATTATTTACCTACTACTACTACTACATATAGCACGGCGCTATCTGCACACACGCAAATGTGTGCGTGAAGTGGCAGGTTAACCATCACTTGCTCTTACTATTTATTACGTTACGTGGTCAGAGCGGCAATCTGTTATCTATAATTCAATTATAGAATCCTAATAATTACACATGTTCATTACACATTTATATCGATATAGTATTATATTTTTAATTAATTCTCTAACTGGAATAATATTGAAGATTTATTTAAAAAATTAAAAGCTCTTAAAATGTTACATTTTGGACAGGTACCTTTAAATAAGGTAACCAAAGAATTTGAAATTGTGTGTCCAAGTTTATCATTACCTAGTTAATAATTAGGTATATTCACTACGTAGTATTTTATTGGCAATACAAATTGAAAATTCGAGAAGCCTTCTCTAACTCACGAAGTTATGGCGTCTTATTATATTGATATAATAAATCTGTATTATATATTACTCTGCACTAAAGAAAGCAATAACTGAATGAATCTCAGACATAAGTTTTTTTACTTACTTCTTACATAGCACGATTCACGGCCATTATAAATAGTAACGTAACATGATGTTATATATTAACGTACAAATTTCGTAATGAAAAAATTAAAACTATATTCAAATATCAAAGCCGTCTTAAAACGGCTCGCCGACAGCCTTGTTCTCGTTCAGTAGAATGTGACGTCACGACGTGAGTCAATGTGGTGCGGTATATAAAGCTAGGGAGGTTCTCTGATCAGGGTAAGTTCCGATAAGCCGAACACGTTAACTAATTTTAACTGTTTTAAACATTGACCTACGTTTTAAAAGAGAATTTTGTGCCATAACTTTTTCTATTTAAAATGGATATTTGACCACTTGTCACTTAGCCACGTTTTAATTAGTGGGCTACAGAAATATATTTCGGGTGCGAAGGAATGGGGGCTCTAAAACCTATCAGAACATCACAGGGTTCGGAGACGGACGGCCGCCGAAGGGCCACAACACGGCACTGCGACGTCAGGGCCTGTCACGCAACAGAGGACAGTGAAACATCCCGGGGGTTTAGTGCGAGCGGGCTGCTCCCCACCAGGGTTCAGCTCACTATGGCGAGGAATCTGTTCAGATAGACTAGGTTCAGTAACAGGCACAGTGGTAGCGTTCCTCAGATGTTTGCGTAATAAATTCATTGAATACAATAAATTCTCGCATGGTTTAGTAAATGTCTAAAACGCCATAGAGATTCTTTTAGAAATCTATTTCACATTCAGTTCTCAACGTATATTTTAAATAAAAATAACTCATGTATTACAACAATTTATTTCCTTTTATTAATCTACTTAACAACTCAATTACTGATACTATATCCTACAAAAAGGCGGATCGTATAAACTAATTTAACGATATATCTACAGACGATCCCTTGGTTACTCAAGTACCCATTTATCATTAAAATGTTAACTAAAAATAAAAAAAATATTTACAAAAAAAGCAAATGAAAATACACACTCGGCCCCAAATCCCAAACCTCAATATGAACTATTTGAAAAATACTAACAACCTCTACTATGTTACTAACATCATAATAAAACAATTTTTGTTCCATGATTTACAACAAAACAATTTTATCAAAAACATACTTTTAAGTTTTTGTTGCTATCTGATACTTTTAGATCAAGTTATTTAGTAATGCCTCTCGCGTGCTGTCATTCACAAAAATAAATTTTGGCGGTGGGTGCTTTATTTTGCGACCGCACAGTGTTACCACCGTTTAGAGCGATATATTTTAAATATTTTTATTTTGGCACCCGACTAAAATTATTAAAAGGCATGGAACAAAAGTTGATGAGTTGTTCGACAACAAATGCTAGTAACACAGCCTAGTTCTGTGAGATTGTTAGTATGTTACAAATCAACTTGGAAAATTCTATTACGCCATACTAACCACAAAAACTCAGGTGGTCAAATAATTTAAAAAAAATCTAATTAAAAGAATGTTTATCGTAGAGTGAAGTAGAAAATATTAGTTTAACCTTTGATCTCTCCACATTGTTTACCTCCAAATACTGCATACTTTCAACTAGTCATTGTACTGCTAAGTATGTTGCATAAAAATGCTGAACAGCCAGCAGGGAGACAATATTTTTAAATAAAAAAATCAGTGTACGCATTTGAACTCCATCTCACCTGATGGAAAGTGACGACGAGGTCGACGATGGAACATGCACACCTAAATAATATAATTATTATTCCCTCGGCATGGTATTACAAAAAAGTAAAAACTTAATTCTTTGATTCCTCCATAGGGTCTTCATCCAGATATTGTATACTTTCATCTTCTTCATCATATTGTTCAGTTGCTTGTGTAACAATGAACAACGGTGATCTAGTTTTTCTAGGCACCGAGTTTGTAGTAAGATTCGCATTATGAGGTTGTGAGTTCATACTTTGCATTTTCGCTGTAAACATTATATTATCAATCTCATGCATAGCCAGGTCTCTCTGATGCTCATCAAGTCTTCTTAATTTATTTGTTAATAATCGAGTATATAATTCACATTCGTCTAGTTCTCCATTACTGATTGCATGTAGAGTTTCGCGTTTCTCCTCTGGCTTCCTTTTCAAATAAACAATTTTTTTTGTACTGACCTCACTGTTATTTGACATAGTGCTATGTGTACTCACATTGCCTAGGTATTGATGATCTTCTGTGATGTCTTTGAGTGATATGTTATTGTCGTCCTTCTGAAACAAACATAGTATTATACTATAATATTAAACATACTCGTAGTAGATGGTCGCTTGCGGATGCTGAGGAGTTTTAGTGCTGCCGCTCGGCAGGCGCATCGGAAGCAATTGTGGGGCGGTAAATAATAAAAACTGCCACGGAAATTAGATAGTGAACCCTAGTCCGAGAATACCCGGCTCACAGTCTTCCGTAATTTATCCATCCGTTTCACTGAAACCATCTTCTTAATGTTCTCATTTCCGCTGCATTAATACTGCTTACGTGCTTCTTCTGTCAAATTGAACATTCATTACCATACGTGAGTGCAGCAACCATCACCCTTCTGCACACAGTCAATCATATACCTTACTTTCTACTTTATTAACGACCACTCCATATATTTTTTTTATAATATCAAGTGACGGGACGAACAAGTCGTGCGTCTGATGATGAGCTACACGCCTGTCCATAACAGTTACAGTGCCAATCAGAGCTTTAAATTGCAAAGATCTGAGGGGCACTACCATTGCGCCCGTCACGTCACCCTGAGTTGACAAGTCCCATGTGCCTGTAACTTTTCTGTAAAGACGTCAATCAGCCTTAAGTTCGCGGATGATATGAAACTTGCTATGCCAGTGAAGTGCACTGAGGATTTCGATCTACTGCAGGCTGATATTAAAAGCATTTTCGCAGGGAGCCAGATTAACGGCTTAGAGGCGAACATAGATAAATGCTCTGTGATGTCGTATTCTCGTAAAGATCACATCCTAAACGAGTACAATAACTGCGGAATACCCCTAGATCGTGTGCAATCTGTACACGTAACCTGGGAGTAAGATTTAATTCACAACTAAAATTTAATGACTATATTATTGGTATTTGTATTTCTGCATGGAAAAGCCTCGGCTTTATAAAACGACAATCTAAACTTTTCGACAAGCGTGTATGCGTGCGTGTGCGTGTAAATATACAACGCCTTATTCGTAGTAAATTAGGGAGTGGTTGTACAGTCTGAAATCCTCACAATCAACTGTACATCACAATGATGGAACGAATCCAGAAGTCATTTGTGCGGTCTTTGTACAAAAAACTTTATGGGTACTATCCCTATATGTACCCTATATCATTCATTTTGGGCAGTGTCCTAGACATTTCTAGAAGAAAGGCCAAAATTGGCGCTTATCATGTATATCTTTTGCCTGATAAGGGGATATCTCACTAACGCTCCCCTATTGGCTCAGGATCTCTTTTTTTATCCCACCAATACCACGGTACGTTCTATGCCAACGTCGGGACCCTCTGTTCGTTCTACATCTAATTCGCACGGAAGCACTTAGGCGGACACCATTCTACGAGGCCTTGATAGAATCTTTAAATGGTATCAATGATACTGACCTGAATGTTCAGTAATTCTCAAATCGAAATTTCTGACATCGGCTTTTTACTACATGGAGACGATCACCGCCCGAAGCTCTGTCATCGAAATTCAGCAGTTTGCTTTGCGGTGATTAACTCGACCCTTTGACTATGGCTTACCTACATGTTTAAAGTTTTTATCACTGTTAGTGCAAATTGTATCAAATGAATGAATATACAAATAAGTAATATTAATTAATATTGCACAATAATATTATTAGTATGTAGGGGTAATATTATCGAAATTATTACGTATTTCAAACAGGAAGGTAGATATCAGTTTAATCCGGTATCATAATAATATGTATTTTTTTTATATGTACCTACCTATACAAAAATTATAGTAGGGATTTAATTAGTAGGTAATTTATTTATTACTAAGTAGCTAAGCACACAAAGAAGTTATAATCACTTTATAAAACCCTGAATGATAAATAAACAACGTAGGATACAATGTCCGACAAATGACGTCATATAAAGAACGGAACTAAGCAATCGGAAAAGGTCAGCTGATGATTGTATATGATATATTATGACTATGATATGATTATGACATAATATGTATCTATATCGTGAAATCTGCCTTCAAATATCCCTTTTTATTTCCTTCATAGACGATTTACTACAAAAAGTTACAATACTGCAATGTTGAATTCTACTTCAAGGCCCATCTAATTACCTCAATAAGTCATCAGTCATCATATCACGCTCGACACTTGGACTTTGAACCGACAAGTAGCAACATAGAGATGAATTGCTCATATGCTCTAAATCAGTACAAAGTCCGATGAGTTAAATGTTTTTTCCGCGTGTTTATTCTTACCTATTATGCAGGAGTTGTCTAAAGTTCAGCTTTACGTACGTAGTAAGTAATAGGTCAGAAGATTGTTATATTATTGATTGGTTCAAATTTAAATTTTACGTAAGTACAGTCAAGAGCATATCAAACTTGACACGTTGGACCGTTCTTATTGCAAGCGGCATAGAGTTCAATTTAAACCTTTAGTGTCAAGCTTGACGAGCTCTTCTACATCAAGCTTACACGGACTTTGAACTGTTCTAATCACTTAGGCTTTAAGAGCATAATTGAGGCATTATACGGTTGAAATTAAATCTCGATGTGTTTTGGTTGATGAATGCTCTAAGTAATGCAATAAAATTTGTATTATCGTGTGCATACTAAGATCCTGTGTGAGATTTATACCCACACAACTTCCTACACATCAATGCCTGCATATTACACATTCAACAAAGTGAGTAAAGTAGAACGCTTCTCCTCTACTCTACATACATCGCCAAGGCATTCTGCCAAGTTTACTACCATTTGCCATTATTTGGCTGAATCACATCATTATAATGGCCTTGAGTTGGCCCCAATCTTGGTCCAATCATGGACGAATGCATAGTATATTTCACCATAATTATAGATAGGACTTCATACGAACTGGTATCGAAATTATCGTAAAAACATGTAAATGGGTAGGTACTTATAAAATGCTCACTTTAACTGTGGGTGAATATATGTCAGCGAGAAAACTGTTGATAATATCAAAAGCAAACCACTGAACGTTGTATTTGCCGCCTGTACCAAGTACTTTCTTAACATTTGACCGATAACTAGTCATTAAAGATTCTTTTTTCTTCTTAAGTTCCGCAATTGAAACTTGTTGGCTCATTGACGTTTTTATTCGCCTCCACGCCTCCATTACCGAGTTTCTATTTTGAGCGTTCGGGTATTTAGGGTTCCAAAGGATAGGTTCTTGCTTGTAAAGTTCTAGGAACTCCAAACACATTTCATTGGTCCACGACATCCCCAAATATTTGTTGAAGTGCAAAATTCAAGTATGCTTGAGGTTATGTCCTCACAACACGCGTCAAGCGACACACACAAACTCAAGACTCAGAGAGCATAAACAAACTCAACACAATGACGCACAAGGAGAAGCACGCATTGGACTTGGACGAGTATTTGTGCGTCTGTAGCGCCAACTTGGGTTGCCACTTTCCACATAATATATAAAAGATGTGTATTCTGCCATGCTTGCAATAGCAGTAATGAAACCTGTGTGACCAGATTTAAATTGATGATCCTGCTAACCGCTCGGCTAAAATAAAAACTGATAAAATCTAAAAAAAAAATTTTAAATTATGTTGAATTAAATAACTCACAATTATTTAATCATCGTTTAATCAATATAATAAAATTTACATAATCCACGTTCGTCCTCCGTAAGCGGCTCGAGATGGTGTCGCGTGCAATATGCAGTATATAGGTCCTGTTCCTGTGTTAAGGAATACTATAACTTGATTGTAGGAAGAGACTTAAATTTCAACAGTAAATATATGTACTTGCTGTGATTGTGCTGAAAAGGTTGTAAACTACTAATGTGCCGTGACCAGGATCTCGGCAAATAAAATAGAATAATTCGGTCCACAAAAATTTATACGATAGTTTGAAGGAAAAGGAAGGAAAGGTCCAAAAGGGCCGAGTTATACAGAGTTACAGATTGGTATTAATATTAAAATTGGCACATGATTTAGGTTGATAACTGGTAAAAGGGTCAAAATTAGACGCAATTAAGAATTACAGCTGAACTGTCGCTACCGCGATTGACAGGCAGTGATGACGGAACGAAACAAAAAGAGAATGTAGAGGCAAAGGAAGTAAAGAACGATTCAAAATTTGAAAACAAGTACAATATTATTTATTTTATGATTGTGAATACAAGTATCGAACACTGAAAAATTTCGTTCACCCGAGTGGTGGGACTCGGACCCACGACCATGCTGCACCGTAGCCTTGCTCTAACCATCTGAGCTACCAACCAACAGTGCCCGTCAGTTAATCAAAAATCAACGAATGTCGAAAGTCAGTATAAAGATAACTGTACAATTTTGACTTACTGTTCTTATTGTCAATACGGCAGTATTAGAAAGCCAGTTTTGATGATAATATTATAAATATTTTATTGTTAAATATTCAATTGTAGTTGTAAAGTCAGTTAATGCCTAAGTAGTTTAAGGCAAATGGGCCACATACCTCGTACGGAGGATGCAAAACCTTGAATCAGAAGTCTCTTCCAAATTGGTAAAAACTATGCTATCCTCTTTAGCCCCGAATGTGCTGCAGCATAACCAGCTTGACGACAAGCAGGTAACATTTCCAAAAGTTTTGTATATAATAATTAATTAATGAAACACGAGATAATTCCAGTAGTGAATAGTACACGATTTATCTACCACATACCACAACGGAACTACAAAATCCGTGAAAATGATGATAAGTAGTAGGCTACTAATTACTATTTAAAATATTACAATACATCGTAATAAATAGCGTCTATTCCTTTTCAACTTGCACTAGAAGCTATCACCTCTCGCATTCGGAACATTTGCCGGTATATTGCGTGTTCTGTATGGGAAGATTACGTGGGACTCGGCACACAGTCATCATTCGAGCAAAGTCCATTGCATTCAATGAATATAATACAAGAAGCGTCACGAGGTTGCGTCAGTCCATCAGTCTATTCATTTCACAGCACTTGTTGAGTTGTGTGTTGGTTGCGTCAGATATAAATTTTTGTTTTGCCTTTTTTCCTAAGTGATTTATTATTGTCTCACGTGCATTTATTTTACATTCGAGCAACAATTCTTAGCTTTAATTTACAGGTAAAGAACAATAGTTTAACGTTTTTCTAGATTGCGAAACTATTTCAATGTGACCCTCGTTTCCTTTCATTACGCCGCAGTCGTTGCATTTTACGTTTATGATTCTTGCTTCAATAAGTGGTTTAAAAATAGCTTTGCTTACCTTACCAGGTATAATAAAGTATGCGTCTTCATTTTACCTAAGTCTATGTTGTTTTCTATGGCAGTTTTCTTTTATACCAACTGACCTATTTATTAAAACAGCATTAAACAGAATTTATAGACAAAATTGTTCTTAAATTAAGTTTAAATAAAAATTAGGAATTTTTTTGATGTACCGTCTTTGTAGATAACCTTTATATTTGCTCTATATACACGATTTCATTACATTTTGAAAGAACAATGAATATTAATGTTGAAACAATTGCATTTACAAAGGAGGAATAATTGCAATGTAAACTTCGTGAACAGAACGTTGCAATTTTAACACGCAGTTTACAGAAATTGCAATTTTTGTCGTTTGAATTTCTATTGGAAACTTCTAGAAATTTCCCAACTACCTTACTATCTTTTTTGAAACATAATTGGCGTTCGATAGAGGAGAATTAACGAAGTTTTTTCTAAATAGAAATGGCAACAGAAGTGTCAGCCCCAATGATGCCGCAGTTCCAGTCTGTACAGAAGGCCATGGCGCTGCCAACGGTCGGTGCTGCGGTGGAACAAGTCGGAGCTTTCTACAACAGAGTTAAAGGTATGTAATAGTCAATTATTAGTATATTCTTGGAACAGTTATTAAAACTTACATACTTGTAGACAAAGAATTACGTGTTAATCGCATCGGAAAAATAACCAATTTTTTTTAATAGGCGCACATTCTCTCCTGGAATGGGCCTTGTCTACGGCGGAAGCCAGCATCACACAGGCAGCTATCGTCGCCGCACCATATGTTGCCACACCCTTAGCAGCTGGAGACGCTAAAGTGGCCGCAGCATTGGACCAGTTGGAACTCAAAGTCCCGCTCGTAAAGGAACAACCCAAAGTCATCGTTGAAACAACTAAGCAAGCTGTGCTTACGAGGTTCGCTCCGCAAGTTAACAAGGTAAGTTTAGATGTTCAAGAAGTTTTAAAGTAACTTTCATTACAACATAGTTTCACTTGTAAATCAGAATTACATTTATATTCTACATTTTGGAACTGCATCATGGAACAATACTATATGAAATTGAAATATGAAACAATTTTTTATTTACAATATTTCTCTAAATAGCTTGCATCTATGGTCTCTTGTAGTTAAAGTCGAGTCAATTTGCATTTAACAAATTCTTACTTTTATTGTAAGTAGGTACTATTTTTATAAAAAAAAACAAAAGTATAAAGTAAGTGCTAGTACTAAAATTTTCATCCATAAAAAATGTCCTCATAGTAGTTAGGAGCCTACCCTAGGACAGTTTCCCTATATTTGGCTATGGTTTCAGACTTCACCATACTATCGCTCACAGTTATAAAATAACACACTGTACACTATAAACTAGAAATGTAGCTACCTACCAATCAACAGAATAAGGAAATCATCGAGAAAAGTATTGAGCAACACTATTCACCTTTTGTTATTGTGGAAGAACTATGACATGCTAACTCGTTATGTAAACGTTCTAGGTATTTCTATTGTATGCTTTCTACTTTTGCTGTTATATCGAAAGCGTAAGAAAAGTAGGTAGTTGGTAACAAATACAAATATAGTAGTATTTTTTTACAGAAATTAGGTTAGGTTATTAAACAAACTAAACACACAATTTCTAGAAGTTTCCATGTCCCAAATTGCCATATACAATGATACATGTATTACAAAGTACCTAATTTAACAATGACAAGCGCGTAGGGTATTGCGTCATGTGTTTAGGCATGCTTTTCTGGGACATTCGAAAGTTCAAAGTTCTGTACTCAGGATACAGCTCATTACGTAACGTCGGGAAGCGCAGATTGTCTCTCATTCAAACATTACTGCTTATAAAGTACCTAACTGTCCATATTGTTCATAGCTTAGTGCAGAGAAAATCGTATGTTGTGTCTTAAATATTTGCATTGTCTACATTGTCCTTTATTGAACATTCGTTATGTAGTTAGATACTAACTAACAGATACGATTTCTCAAAACCAGTAATTTTTAAAAATAAATTTAAGTTCCAAAGTTCATTTTAGTAGGTACAGTACTCACTTAGGTATGTACTCAATTAGGTTACACGTGTAGGTACAATGTTATATTTCAAATCTTAGCAATTAAACTCTGACGTTAACTAAGTTCATTAATAGATGTTTCTTTCACACTCTTCATGATTAATGTAGCAAACCTACATGGGTGTAAAAAGATTATTATAAGGTACCTTTTTTGTTTTTAGACGTTTAGCGTCTTAGCCACTGGTAAAAGAACCTTTAATCTATTTGCCAAATTTGGTTGAAATCGATCAAAGCAAGTGGGCGAAATCTAATAAGCCGGATTCATCCTCTAATTTGCCACCCTTATAGGTGGAATATTTTCTTGAAATATACCCTTTCCAAAAAAATCATAGAAATCAGTCCTATTGAGAACCTCCCCCTTTTTTAAAGTCAGTTAATTAGAAACTAGACTGTCTAGAAAAAGGTATCAGGTAAAATAAACTTAAACATGTATACATAATAGTATTTAATACTAAATAATAGGAGAAATATACAACGGTGACGTTTTTACGAGCGAAACAAAACAGGATTTCTGATAAGAATGCCACAGTACAAAGATAAAGGTCATGATCGTACGATCGTCAGCTACAGACAATGAACCGGAAATTGATATGCTTTTAAAAATAATTTTATATCTGATACCTACCAGCAAATGATTATTATCCATATTCAACGATTTGTGCATTGCTCGTGATAAAATCTCACGTAGAAAACAGATCACATGCGAGATCATTCAAATAGATACTTATTATTTGAAACCATAAATTAGTTCTTGTATTGATTTATTACCGAGGAAAATTACTGAAGGAACAAAAAGGTCATTGAAGATTAGTGAGATTACGGATGACACATAATAAATCTAAACCTTGACAAGTAGGTAATGATAATATTCTTTCTGATATAATGCGTACATGCGTACGTATATAAAGATAATAATAATCATAATATGTACGACGTAACACCTAGTTAATAGCTTATATATTTATTTACTTTTGGACAACGTCCCCACGCCACTCCGTGCATTGAAATGAGTACTGTTTTCTAATCTTCGCTTTCATCGTCAGGTGTGTGCGGCGCGTACAGTTGCAGAGCAACGTGTGAAATCTCTTAAAGAATTATCCTGGACCAAAGCCAATGCACTCCTGTCTACGGCGTACGGCCAGAAGGCAGTTCATAGCGTCGACAGCGGGGCTACCTATGCCATGCAACTGTTAGACCACTATCTACCACCTGTAGGCCCTCAAGAGGAACCTAGCAGTAAGTTGTTTTTTAGTACCTAATATAATACTGTGTATCACGATTATTATGATTTTTTAGTAGAAAACACTAAAGATACGAATTTACATTTCTATATGAACCGTGACGTATCTTAAGCAAAAAACAACATTTAGTAGGAATTAGTACCTACATCAGTAAAACATACAATCATTTCTAAATAGATTTTTTTAACCCAAACATTTATTTGCGTATGCAGATGAGATCATAGCGGCTACCAACGACCCAGCACTTCATACAGTTCAAACTGTAGGCAGACTGAGCTCTGTAGCAGCCAGGCGTGTATGGGCTAACCTTGCATACAAGATTAATGAGCTGAGAAACTCTGGAATCGAGCTGGACTTTCGCCGTTACATCGCAGCTTTACTGGCAGCTCTCCATCTAGCCAAGGTCACTAGTGAACAGCAACAGCGCGAACAAGCACAGGAGGAAAAGAAAGATACTCCTCCCTCTGAACCTACCCCACAAGTTATAACCCCACCGAAGCAAACCCAAGAATCTGTGCCCAAAACTTCCGCCAAAGTCAAGGCGACTCCCGAAGCGAAGTCTAAAGTTTCGGAAAAAACAAACTCCGATTAAGTACATTTAAAACTACAATTCATGTTAATTATTTTTAATTATTAAGTTGAACAAGACTAAATAATAATATTACTAGATGTTCTTGTGTGCGAATTGCCATGGCAAACATGCCGCCTAAATAGTTTGTCAAAACAATGCACAAGAGCAAATTTTAAGAGGATCGTTATTACTCTGTCTTCGTTCTTTACAATTTTAATATACAGCCACGTGTAGGTATATTGGGTGTACCTATTATGTTATGGCTATAGATTTTAAGAACACAATATTTTTATTTTTTTCTAGACATTTTTAAAGGAAGACTAAATGTGAAATTGTGAATTTTTCGAAGAATTTGTATGAATTTATAACTTTACAAGATTTTGTATGTTTATGAATAAAAGGCTTTTAATTGATAAATGTTTTTATTTTATTGTATAATCATTTATTAAAACTTAAACTAATCATATGGTTCAGGAAACATCTTTGCCATGATATTTAGGCCCATTGAAATTTCAAAGATATGAGAGATTGATATGGGAAAAGATACAATAGATTAAAAACATACCACATACATACCACTTCAAAATTTAAAATAGCACCTGTAATATTGCAAAAACACAAGAAATCATAGTTAACGTATATTCTATAAGGTTTTATAAATATGTAAATGTTTGGAGGTCAAAACAGCATTGTACAATAAAGCACTTGTTCCTAGATTGCCACCATTTAAATGAATATGAAAATACATTTGATTCCTTACTTTTGGCACAATTCATTAAGATTCTCAAGAATCCTTATGCATAGAAAAATGGAATTACGTGTATTTGATTACAGTTACGTTACGTGCATTAACAGCTGCCATTAGTTAAAAAAAATAAATATCAGAATTTGTATGCATAGTGTAAAATTATACTTAACACAAGGACACTGCTTAGTCTAAATAATTAATCTTGTAAATAAACTTCTGGATTTGATTCAGAAGCTTAGTTTTTAACTTTTGAAAATCTACCTCAAATGTTTAACGCGTACCTTCATACGGTAAAGTGAATGATAAACAATTGTGGGTGGTTTTTAAATTTTTATGCCACTCGTCTATTGACTTGGGTGTTAAAAATTAGATGGGCGTGTAATATATTCATAAACGCATTGAGACACTTACGTGTTGAGGCTTGACTTGATAATATATTGGAATTTCTTACAATGTAGGTAGATAAATAACTACAAGCGTATAAATCTTTTAATACTTTTACATGGTTACGTGTGCGAGAAATACGTAGGCACTTAATACATGTGGGTATAGATGCCTTTCAAAGTAATTACAGTATATATAGTTTCAAAAAAATATATTAGGAACTACCACGGCAACTTAATGAGTATAAGTAATTCGATAATGATTTTACAGAAATGGGTATGGGATATTTACTTCTACAGTGGATTATACTGGAAGTACACTTAGAGCTATTTACCTACGTATGTCGTCAGTCGTGGAAGATGCCATCTTAGCCCAAGCCATGGTCCTCGAAGAATCCTTGCGGCGTCTCCTCCTGCAACAAGGGTCATCACTGAGCATGTGTCGCTCGTGCCGCGTTAGACCGGCTCGGCCTGAGCGGAGCCATCGCTTTTCGGTTACACAAACTAGTTACGAACAACGTGAGTGCGAAGACCAAGTTAACTCACTGACCTTACGCAGACAGTCGTACAACACGCGAAGAATTTATAATCATATTTTAAACATAATAAACGCTGCTACGTTTAATCTTTATATCTGGGATGGTGCTATGATATCATATTTTGGGCTATTTATTCGATTAGTGTTGCCCAGAAAATACGTTAATAATTTATCATCATAAAGCATTTATTTCTTTAAATTGTGAACCTAATGGGCATAACAATGAAATCGAAAGTTATGAATAAAATTGTTTAATCCGTAAGTCATAAATGTACAAAAGTTGTAACTTAAAAACAATAGAATACATAGACATTAGCGAGAGCTCGGAATTTATAGTGGTACCGTTGACCTAAAAACCAAAACAAGTAAATATGTGAGTTGTCCGAAATATATATAACTTGTTTAGTTTGATTTTCAAGCGGACCAAAATGACTACTGAATGAATTTTCATGAATCTACCTTACAAACTGCAACTATATATCGCAGTATTATCCAATCCATACCGCATACAAATCTAGTCAAAAATATTAGTGAAAATCTGAAAACTCGATCAAAAATATAAATAATGTATTTAAAAAAATAATTTTTGTTGTTTTCTTTTTACAAAACATAACAAACCTCGTTTTTGCCTTTACGAAGAAAATCAAAATTCATATATAAAATTTCTGTAAACACACAAATATCATTACGTATGCAATTTCGAGTTCTCGCTAATAGAACTACACTAATGGATTGAGTAAATATAAGACTATAAAAAAACAAAAATTCGAACTCGTAATCAAAAATTTGCATTGCATAATGGCACAAAAACGGAGAATTCGTATTTTTTTTCATTGTGTAACATTTAAACCCTGTTTTCAAAACACAATTCGGAATTATAAAAATTTATGTAAATAAACAATATTTAGCTTTATTAAACTATAAAACAATTATAACAAAATTAAATTCAATTAATGTGCTTAAACAACAAAAATACCACACTTTAGTAGGACACACATATTTAAGCACTAATGTCTAAAGGTGTACTAATGTACAAATTTTGGCTAAATATATTTATGCTAATTAACTCAATTTCGTTAGGCAAGGTCAAATAAACATAATAATAATGCACAAGATTTTTTGATTAATTAGGAAATAGGCTAACAAACATAATTTCAATTTGGTCCACTTTGGTTTATTATATTACACGGTGGTTTGTTCTGAGACAAACTACCAAAAATGTGTCATGTGTAAGGTTAAGAGAGATTTTATAAAATAATTATTTTACGTAAAATTAAAATGTAATATATAACAACCATAAGTAGAATCAAGTAGAACTATAGTGACAAAATAATTTACAATGGAGAATTTCCACACGAAACATTCATCTAGCCTTAGCTAGCACAGAACTACATTTGAATCCTATCTAAAGAGAATTTTATTGCAATTGCAGGAATTCATATTCCTCATTTTTATTATTACGTAAACTTATCCGTGTACGTGAAATATGCTGTTTACTTAGTTATGTCCAGTACTTAAAGGTTAATTCTTTTAGTTAATGGCTCGGAAACAATCAGACTTACAATAGATTTATTTCTGATAATATTGAATGTTTAAAGTGTTTATTTAGACATGAATGTTGATTATAACTATGTGCGTCCTTATTTCTTCTAAGGGTTGCATATGTATATACATGTGCAACCTTTAGAAGAAATAACGGCCACAGCAAAGTTAACGTACACAAATATTATTTGATAACGGTGTACTTGGAATGTGAAGATTCTGGAACTTCGGCGATCTCACAGCAGGCCGACTTCTCGCAGCGCAGCATCCACTGTTTCGTCCTAATACAATCCATCCCGTATTTACCGTCAATTTGTTACATAATAGGTTTTCAAAATTTTGAGGATTATGTTAAAGACGGATCTTTTTTCTTCCAATTTCGTTTCTCTTTTGTTTAAAGTATTCATAAGTAAGACAACTGGTAATTAAAGTTAATTTATTTTTATTTTCCAGAGTTATTCGTAGTAAGTTGGAAGCGATAATAGCATGCTGTTAACAAAATTATATTACAAAGGGTAACCCACACCAATAAATAGCCCACACCACATCAAAGCTTTAAAATAATTTAAAGCTGTATATATGTGTATTATTCGACTTTATGTAATGGGAAATAACATGAGTTTTTGTTTCACAATTTCTATTATAAGTAAATGTTTTTTATAAAAGGAATCATAAACTCATGTCTTTCAGGCGAAGGGAAGAGGTCCATGCAAGAAAACAGAATATTGATTCAAACGATTATATTTCCACATCCCATTACAATAAATGCATGAGCAGGCACGAATATTATAAATACGAGTAAAATGTGATACTGATTCACCGTTACTGCCCTGTAAACATGCATTGGTGCAATTGCAATTTGTGTAAACATGTTTAATTTTATTTACAATTCTTGTAAATTATAAATATGAATTATGTAAACTCAATATTTAAAATGCATTATTTGTTAACAAGCAATAATTGACATTGAAATTGACACGCAGTTCTATTATTATTTTCAACCACTTTAATATAAGGCGTAAAGGTGAAACAGTTTATGAGTTACAATTAAATTGTAAATAATGACAAGTTGTTAACTACACGAATACGAGGCCACTGTAACTTACATTGACTACGGCTATTTAAAATGCTATAAATAGACATAAAATTACTCTTTTGACATAAATTATCTACTCAATTACAATTTTAGTTTCCAACATCTGCTTAATATTGTGTTGTTATGTACATATTTAACAACAACAAATCGGTTATCATAAGGTCTAATTTGCAGAAGCTCAGATTTGTGATCGTGCACAAAAGCGGTAGAATATACTGGTATACTGTAGAAGATACTTACATACTTCTAAAATAACAAAACTATTTAACCATATTTCAAATAAAGTGCACTAATACATAAAAAGCTAATAACCAAAATGGGCACGCAGGCAAGAAGCATGATTTTATAAATATGAAAAGCAACCATGGTCAGTAACTTGGAATTGTTATGATTTAATTATCCTTTTCACCATGACAAACGAATGAATGAAAACAATACCTATTATTCTGATTCTCGTAATTCTTGTTCCACCAAAAATGCACGTAAACTCAAGTAATGAGCAATGGTTGGAAAAAGATGTTCCATATAATTATATAGATACATGTATAGACATAGATACAATGAGCGACATAGAATAGTTAAAACCACCAAATATTAATGAATTAAACTATTTTTCAGGATTTAAATCGCGTATATTTGTTTTTTCAACCGTGACCATGGGACCTGTAAAGGGCCCGAAACGTCGGTTTGTTTGAAAAAACAAATATACGCGATTTAAATCCGGAAAAATAGTTTCATTTCCTATGTGTAACAATCGCGAAAACCTAAGAACTCGATTAATTACTTTTTCGAATTACGGATTTACGGAAATGGTTTTACTGCATCATAGGACGAACTACTGACCAAGGAAGTCGAAGTCGGATTTTGAAGTAATTCTAATAGTGCCATGTAAAAATGTAGTAGATAATTAACAGCCTTGGTGCGGTTCCGTCATTGTGGCCGCCAATATGGGTTCCATCACAATGTAATTTTAATTCATTTGTGGTGAGAGTACCAACTCAACATCTGTCGACCTTCATGAAGGATGAGTTTTGGCCGAAGGGTGTCATGTACCGACGTTTCCGAGGCCGGCTATCGGACACCCACGTTGCGTCACACGTCGCAGACAATACGTGTGAATAATAATTGTCATAAGTGTTTTATTGTATACTGCTCAAAACAATTAGGGAAACAAAACTTTAAAGTACAACTAAACTTTTTGCTTAAGGATTTAATTATATGTGGCCACTAAATAACGTAGAGGCATTGTCGAAGAAATTAAAAAACACAAGAGCATCGGCGTGTTTGTTAGTAGTTCTCAATAAAGTGGTCAAGAGTCTATAAACACCTAAACATAAAGTGACGCCATTGAATTTTCTTTACTTTCTAATCACAGAAAACACATTTTAAGTTGTTTTTCAGGTCATTTGAGTATTAATAGAGATTAAAGTGAGTCTTTTGAGTATTCTTATTCATTGAAGCGAGTGAGTTTAGGTCATAATGCCAGATATGACTGTCTGACTACCAAGCTGTTGCTTTGCTGGAACAGGGTCGAACTATGCGTTATGTAGGAAATGATCTTGGAGTAGTCCTTTCTGTTATTTACAGGTTTTGGAAGCGATACCGTGAGACGGGAGAATGACCACGCCGGTCAAGGTCGAGAGAGAAAAACTACACGTTGGCAAGATCGCTACATCGTCAACTGTGCTTTACGTAGCCGCACCACAACTGCAAGAGATCTCCAAAATACATTAAGCACGGCTACTGGTATAGAAATTTCCGACCAGACGGTAAGAAACAGGTTGATGGAAGTCAATTTGAGATCGCGCCGACCAGTTCGGGCTGTGAGTCTAACTATTTAACATAGATAAGCTCGCCGACGGTTCGTGCATCACGCTAATTGGCAACTTCGACATTGGAGGCCAGTGCTTTTTACTGACGAATCACGATTCCGTCTAACACGTTGCGATGGTCGTATCCGTGTTTATAGACGCCCAGGCAAGCGATACAGTGCAGTGGCAGTACAGGAATATGACAAATTTGGATGTGGCTAGGTGATGGTTTGGGTCGGAGTTAGTTGCGACGAGCGCACAGATCTCGCCATTGTTTCCGAGCAGTTGTGTGCTCAAGCTTACATAGAAAACGTGTTCGAAGATCATGTTTTGCCTGCATCATATGGTATCGGTCCAGATTTTCTTTTAATGCAAGATAATGCTAGCCACGTGCTGCGGCCATCACGTCAGATTACTTAAGACATCATGAAATATATGTAATGGAGTGGCCTTCCATGAGCCCGGACCTAAATCCGATTGAATACATTTGGGACTTGGTTGACAGGCGCATCCAGAAGCGTTCTATTACACCTCAAACACTGCAGCAGCTCACTGAAGCGTTGATGGAAGAACGGGAGCGAATTCCGCAAGAAGATATTCGGAGGATCATACGAAGCATGACACGTCGTTGTCAAGCTGTAATTAGGGCTCATGGGGGCCACACACGTTACTAAAAGTCACTAAAGACGAATATTTAATCGATATAAGAATATTTCTTTGATGGACCTTTTTTACCACCAATTAGGTTTTCGCCAACTGTTTTTTTTTTTTTTTTTTAAATGCAAAATGTGTTTTTTGTTAAGTAATAAAAAATTAACAAGCAAAAAATTTACTTCAAATTTATTTTAAAACTAATTGTAGTTTAAACAATGTATTTTTTATTATTATTATTTTTTTATTATTTATATTATTATTAGTTAGTCTTTAAGGTATGTATTTATGGGTCTTTGCAACCTGATTACAAATAATTAAATAAAAAATATAAAAAAATATGCAGGGCGCAGTGCGGTATCTATAGTAAAGCTAGGGAGGGGCGGAGAGTGACCATTTTCGTTACTATTTTATTATCTGCTTTGGTAAAAGGTCAGTTAGCTACTGCATTATTTTACATGGCGTTCGTAAAATTACTTTGAAATGCGACTTCGACTTCCTAGATGAGTAGTGTTGTCTTACGATGCAGTAAAACCATTTCCGGAAATCCGGAATTCGAAAAATTAATTAATTAATAATTGCTTGTTTTGACAACGTTATGTCGTTCCTTGTAGTTCATCGAGTATAGAACCAGAAACAGAGACGAAATGTCATTTAATTTGTTTGAAAACTATTCTGCCATACTGCGACAACTGCGCTCCGATTGGCCTACCCGAATTCGAAACAATGTCGATTGTTTCACTTCAAATCGACCAGTAACTAGAGCTTTGCTTTATTGGACGAAAATTGCAAAATTACATATTTAATTAGGTACCGATGAAATTTGATTCCGTTTGTTTTATAATTAGATGTTTTGGTGTTTTTCCCCACACCACCGAATGAAACAGCACGCCATTGTTAGAGATATTATCTTTATTACAATAAATACAGAATATTTTTGGAATATACGCAGACGTACACATAGGTCAATTGTTGGCGCTTCTGTATTTCAGTGCAAACGAGAGTTGATGTTTATAAGTGATGAATCACTGATAAGTTACCAGGAATGTATTGCCCTTATTTCGTCTCTATTTCTGGTTATATACTTGATGTTGTAGGTATATACATGTCTCTATGTATGTGGAGCACCTTTTTCCGATCATTGGTAATGAGTTAATTTTTGCAAAAACTACTGAATGCAAAGGATAATGTAAAGCAAATTAGGATACCAAGGGCTAAAGGTATAAGAGCAAGTATCTACAAAGGTAGACATATAGACTTAGGAATAGCGTTGCAGGGGGCGACAGTTTCAGTGCAACAATCCATCGTTCAGGTCCTGCCTCCATCAGTGCATGCACATCACACCAAAAAATAATATATTTATTAGCAAAATATAAAGTTCTATTAGTAATTTTGAAGTGTAAAAGAGACGGTGTTTGTCATATTTTAGGCCGCCACGTATTATGTGAAAGAGAAAATGTGCAGCAAAAAGGAAATGTTAAAATATCTGGGTTAAGTAACCAATCGTAATACATTGTATCATATACATTTATAGTAACTAAGGTTAATAAATACGAAAAAGGGGTGCCGCCACTTCAAAAGGTCTGAAATATTGTGTTTCAAAAAGCAATTGTAAACTATCAATAAGACTTAACAAATTATATTTACTACTCAAGATATGCGTTGTAAAATTTAGCATTTTATACAACAACTAATCACCCTTAAGAACTATTTTAAGTGATTGTATTATGTTCTTTTATAGCAATCAATATAAAATATTGTCACAATTAGTTAGTTGCGATTATGACACATAAACTGTGAAAGAATATTGATATGTAAAACACTTTAAATACATAGAGCATAAAATTGAAAAGGCAGTGCTCTGGCTACACTAGTGACGTTATATACAATGAAAAGGCACTACCGAGGCCACAGTCCTAATATTCTGGTCCACATTATGATATCTCATAGATTATTAACTCTATTAAATATCCAACTAGATACTAACAATACAGTATAGTTGTTTAGGACTAGAATTCATTATGGGCAGATAATTTTAAGATTATTTCACCTATCAGTTTTAATGGCCATGAAATATAACTATATTTCATTGTCATTAAAACTGTAACTCTGGGAAGCAACAACTATATAACAACAAACATTGTTACCCCAAATGGCATATTTGCTATAAAGTATAATCAACAAATTAAAAGCTGTGACAAAATTGTAATGTAATTACAAGAGATAATGATGATGTTTATTTGCAAAAACTGTAAACATTTAATCAGTGGGACTTTTTGTATGCTAAGCATAATCGTGAGTTTATTTAATCTAGATTTCGAGAACAATTCACATAAACCTAACTGTCATAGAACTTTATTTTGCTAAAAATTGTAGTACCTAAAGATCGGTTCCCTGAACCTCTATTTAACGATAACCTAAGCAGAAAAAATCAAACACTTGTCCATAAACGGTAGATAAAAAGTGGTCCAAACAAATGCAAGTTTAGACAAGCTCATTGTCCTGGCTACTGACCTCTTGGAGCAGGTCCTGGGCAGCGATGGCTTTCAGCACATTCTTCTTACTGGTCTCTTGCAGCTCTCCTCCGAGAACCAATTCGTCTAGTATGAAGTACGCCTTCTCAAAGTTGAAGATAATGTCCAGCTCACATACCTGTTTAAGGGAGAGTAAAATTATAAAACTTTCTTTTATTGGTTACACTTATGTGGTATTTCTCATACAATCTAAAAGATATAACTTACATTTAGTGTTTTTGTATGCTAAGGGCCATACCGCGTAGTCGCGATACTGGAGTTACGATTTCGTTTATTCACGTCAAACAAATAACTTGTATCAGTTTTTAGGTGTGTCATTACATAATCAAAAATACTGGGTGTGTCATGCAGCTAAAATTCGCTAAGATTTTAAAAATTTACTATGACCCATGCAGATGAAGAAATGTGTTAAATGAATGTAAAATTTCGCAAGTCAATTGGTAACAAATAATCTAGGTAAGTAACAAATTGACTATAGTATATCCTTTTTAAAGACGGAGTAAAATGACAGTTTATTGCGTAAAAGTGTTGCCTGCTTGTGAGCAGTTAATGATTGCAGTTGATAAATATTCCATCGACTATCGACTGAATATTAGTCGCGCTTATGGAATAAACAGCCGAACTTGTTTCATTTGAATCATCTTCGACTCATTATTCATCCAATTACTGAGCACAAGTTCATTTGAATTGTCAATTTTTGTAAGTTATACATGTATGTATAACACTGTATTTAGAGAGATGTTTATGAAAAATACAAAGAGGAGACATATTTTAAAGTTTTTCATTTTAATTCAATATACATAGATAATCAAATCCGGTTATTCTTGTAAAATGTATACGAATGAAAATTGATCTTGATGGTAGCAGGCCTACTGTCAAAATAAGAATAACGGAATTAATAATCATTAGAACGTCGTAACATTCACGATTCAGTAATTTTTGGTAAGATTTTATCTTTGACAATCTATCGATAAAACTATCACCAACAATTACATAACTATTTAAAATTTTATGAAATCAGGCAACCCTACAAATGTCATTTTACTCCATCTTCAAAAAAAGAGACTATTGTTGGGTGTGATATTGTTTAGTATAGTTTTGTGCTGTTATTAAAGCTAGCTTGCTATACATGAAGTGGTAAGGGAAAGCTGTAACCTATCACAATCAACCCTAGGGTCCTACCTAGCAGCTTAGCCCTAACCATAAACTACAATACTGCCGCCGTTAGTTGAAAGGGCGCATGTGATACATTTGTTTCTCTCGAGAGTGTAGGTGTTGTTTGCGGTTTGTGTGGTGTCTAGGTATGTGTGTAGTGCATAATATTATAAATAATGCACACACTCAGCATAAGCAGAAGACAGTCAATGTATTTGGCCAAACATACTAAACAGGCTTGATTTTAATACCTAGTGTTAAGGAAACAATTAAGAAGAAAAGGTAAAAACACTCACACTTCCAAAATATTTATCGAGTAGTTCAACATAACGGTGGATTAGCTCCAGAGTCAATAACTCGTTATCTTCTTGCTCCATTGCGCAACAAAAGTATAATGATGCATATCTATAAACAATATTCGCATTTTTAAAAAGAGGAAACACATGACAACCTTGAGAACTTAATTAAAAAATGTAATTAAAATGTGCAAGGCTTGTAGAATTTTTATATTTATGATTAGGTACATATATCGTTCGCCAACTAGTTTTGCGATTTAAAATTCCGAGCGGCACTGCAACTGTTATGGACAGGCTCACATCTCTCTGCTTAAGTTTTGTTTATAGCGCCCCCAATAATCTCATGGTTATACAGTAAAGGTACAGGGACCATATCAGTCAGGGCCTGACCCTAGATCATCCCATATACAGACTTCATTCAGTGTTCAAAAGACTAGTGCCTTAGGTCAGCGACCCCGGGTTAACGTACAGCATCCTCCCCATTGTCCATACAGGCAAAAGCACATCAAGCTTTGAACAATTTGTATTGTAAGCGACATAAAGTCGAATAAAAATCTTAAATGTCCAGCTCACATGCCTATTTTAATTTTTTTTTCCATTTGATTCCCGCGAGTAGACTGTAAACACTCGGCAGTCAATTTGGCCTTCTGATGTCAATCACTAATGATTATTCTAACTGTGTACAATATTCCCAAGGAAGGTAATCTCGAAAAGACAGGCAGATACCTTTTGTAAACGACTTTGACATCCTTCCACTCGAGGAAAGAGCACATCTTTGGCTTACGAGCCAAAACTGTTGTGATCAGTTCTCGAGTAATTTTCTTCTTCAGCTTGTCAGGGTGCGCCACATACCACTTTTGCAGCCGAAGCTTGCCTTGCCGGCTAAACAGGAGCATGAACTGCATCTGAAATTGTATACAAATAAGTATTTTTAAGCTTCTAAGACCGAGCAAACTATTATGGAATAAACACTAAACGTCCAAAGCACTTTTCTTTTTCTTTTTTTTATGATTATTTTATTTGCAATCGGCCGCCAGGCCATAAGCGAATCTTTTGAACGAGAGAAAACGTTTTTGGTGGAGCGGCCAGTGCCGCACCTCCCAACTATAGAACATGGCCTCGCTTAAGCCGTTTGACCATAGTTGATGGATCTAGAAGTTCCGCAATGAGTGGGTTCGGGTGGCAGGATAGTCGCTCTTTGTGCTTAGTTTTATGTCGGTCGATCTCATCAGCTACCGATATGACATTTAGATGACCATGGATCTCTTCATTACCGTCCATTACCGTAGTCCAAAGCACTTAACATAATTTTTGCAGTGTATGGATAAACCTATGCAGATTTTTGTTGTGCAGTCATGTTTAGATCAATAAGTATTATTTAGGTGTGCATGCTCCATTGTTGACCTCAATGTCACTTTCCGTCAGGTGATATGAAGGTCAAATCTGCCCTTGGAAAAAAAAAGGCACAACTGTCGAATAAAGTACGCATAGTTGGGCCTTTTTTCGTTATGAGGCCAGAGCGAGTGTGTCCTCTCAGTTTTGTACAAAAAAACATATTTTTAAAGAAAGAAAGAAACATTTATTCGGCTATTACAAATAAAATATACAAATTATTAATATTACTGTAGGTTGGACATTAATAATCTCGCCAAGGTTTCGTATAATGGAGTGAGTCTTGCATATGCTGATAATACAAAGAACCTGGGTCTGATAATCGATAATACACTGTCTTGAAGACCGCAGGTAAATGAGGTTAGTCGACGCATGCATTTTTCCTACCATTCTCTCAAGCGGCTTCAATTCTTCTTGCCATTCAATACCAAGCAATTATGCTTGCTCAGTCTTTACTACTTCCTCTTCTCGACTATGCCGATGTTTGTTATTTGGATGCTACTGAGGAGCTGCTTAACAAACTGGAGCGCTTACAAAATCTGGCAATCCGTTTCATATTCGGTTTACGGAAATATGACCGTGTCTCGGAATTTCGAACTAAGTTGAAATGGCTACAAATCCGACTTCGCCGAGATATGCACGTTCTTTGTCTCCTTTATAAAATTCTACATAACCCCCAGCTTCCTCATTATCTGTGTTCCCGTTTTTCTCCCTTATCCCCCAGTTCCCGCCCAAAACGTACCTGTGACACTAGATCACTAATAAATCCCCAATCCAACTCGAAATTCTTCCACAACTCTTTCACGGTAAGTGCAACTCGTATGTGGAATAGACTGCCTGCTAGCATTCGTGACAGTCCATCAGTGGCATCTTTCAAACATAAATTAAAAGAGCACTAGTACCTGTCGAACGCGTTAGATAGCTAATAGGTAACATATATTATAAAGTAGTAATTTGTTTAGATTATAATATATATTCTGCTTATGTTTGTATTTATGTATATAAAGTTCATGTAGGTGTGTATGTCTGTCATATGTATATATTATCATCCTTTATATGTATATATACATTATTTATATATATATTTTAATTATTTTTTTTTACTCACATTTAAATTTAAATTTTATTGTACAATAATTAGTCCCGCAGACTTCATTTTTCACCTAAACTAGGGTTGGCTGGAAGAGATCTCTTCTAGAGATAAGCTCACCTTTGTATATGTCCTTTATAACTTGTGTTTCATGTATCTTTTCTTTGTGCAATAAAGAGTTATTATTATAATAATAATAATATTAATTATTCAAATGTTGTGCATAGCTGCATAATATAATATAAGGAACCAAAAAATATATATATTACTAAGTACATAAATAATAGCCGAAAAGGCTAGCCAGCTCAGCTTAATGCTGCGCAGAGCCACAGCGCTGGTTTTCAGCTGGAGCCTGAGAAGAGGTAGATAGGCTATGCCTATTTAACAAAAACTAAAAAGAATAACAAGGATTTGATCCGTAACCTAAACATTTAAAATAACAATACCCAATTTATAATATAATTATTACAATATGCAGCGTGCTCTTAAACAGTATAAAATAACAAAATTAATAATAATAATAATAAGAATAATGTATAAGTCATAACAATACTAAAATAAATTAACAACTAGCTTTAGTGATTGATGCCGTTCATTTGTCCTATTAGCGTAAACTCTTTACTTCTTTTGCGAAAGCCAGACAAAGAAGCTATATCGCGAATAGGAGGAGGCAAATCATTCCAGATTTTCGCCGCGGCATACTTAAAGCTCCCTTGAAATGATGCAGTTCTGTGGCACTGGAGAATTAGCCGACCAAGACGCAATTGCGAAGACCATATTAAACTTTTATATAGGTAATACGGTTTTTTATGTTTTATTATACCAAAGAGTAAAGTGGCAAAATGTATATACCGACGTGAAGACATATTTAATAGTTTATTTTTATTTAAAAATGGCGATACATGACTTCTAGGAGGTATTGTATAACAAAATCTTAGGCATGCATTTTGAACTCGCTGTATTAATGCTTTAGTTTTACACAGAAGACGAGAACCATAAACTGTATCTGTATAGTTAAATTTAGACAAAAATCAAGGATTCCACCAATTTAAACCGCAAATCCGTGCTGAGATAATCTCGCATCTTATATAAAACTTTTAGGCGATAAAAACTGTTACGAGCAACTTCTGCTATATGAGATTCAAAACGTAGCCCAGAGTCCATTATGAGACCTAGATTGCGCGCTTCACGGACACCAGCTATTGCTTCTCCTTGAATAGTTAATTGAGGTTCTCTCGAAGCCATTCTCGAAACTTGCAGCCTTGACCCAAATACTATAAACTTGGACTTGTTAGGATGCAATGTAAAGAATGAAGAGCAAAGGCCCTAAGATAGAACCCTGTGGGACACTGCTTCGCATATGGGCAAGGGACGATGAAGACACAGAACCATCTCTCCCACCAAACTGTACATATTGAGAGCGATTATTCAGGTAGCTATCAAACCATTTCACTGAAGGCTCATCGAAACCATAATACACTAATTTGGATAATAGGAGAGAAATATTTATTGTATCAAATGCACGGGAAAAATCAAGAAGCACAAGCACAGTTCCCATTCCTGTGTCTTGAGCCTCCAAAATGTTCCACGTGACATCCATCAAAGCCGTAGAGGTGCTGTGTTTTTTCCTAAAACCCGACTGAACCTGGGGAAGAATGCTATTTGATTCCAAAAAGTCTGTGAGCTGCTGACTTACGACCCTCTCCAACAACTTAGACATGCAAGGTAGTATACTAATTGGTCAAAGATCCTTAAAAGTAAGTGGATTTGTATTTTTGGGGAGAGGTTGTCCGATGGCTGTTTTGTAAAGATCAGGGAACGTTGAAGAAAGTATCGAGGTGTTAATTATGGATGTTAAAGTTTCCAGGGTATATGGGAGCGTTAACAGTAACATGTCCAAGGAAATCATATCGGCTCCCAGGGCATTAGATTTAAGACTGTTAATAATTCGCAACATAGATGCAGAAGTAATAGTTTTGAGAGTAAAGACAAAATTTCCAGCTCTATGAAGCGTAAAATACTCTAGTACTGAGACGTCGGTATCGGATTCAGGCAAATTGAGAAAGTGTCTATTAATATCATCAGGCAAGCAGAGATGAGATGGAAGTTCGAATTCAGGTTTTGGTGGAAGTATATTTAACTTGAGATTCTTTCACAAAGTCGCAGGGTCCTTTATATGTCTGTTAAAATGTTGCTTAAAATAAGCTGTTTTTTCAAGATCAAGGGAGGTCTTCACTAGATTTTTAAGATCTTTGTAATAACTTTTATGTGTCTCATCTTTGGTTTTGTGATATCGTGTGTGAGCTTCATTTCTCAATCTCATCATTAGCTTTACATTCTCCGTAATCCATGGATATGAGTGATAATGGACCAAAACCGATTTGGTAGGAGAATGCAAATCAAACAGTTTTGTAATAAACTCAGTTGCCGAAATTACCATCTCATTAACATTTTCTAAGCTTAGGATAATATGCCATGGAATGGCTCTGACGTCATTCTGAAAATAGTCCAAATTTATGTCTTTTAAACTACGTCGGGTCACATGCCTTGGTACAGTCCTAAACTTTTTAAAATTAAATTCACACATGACCAAAGCATGATTTGAGAGTTTACTCCCTATCACTTCGGCAGACACACTGCGATAGGAAGCATCAGTGCATACAAGGTCTTCTTGCATACTGTGCCAGACGCTATACCAACTAAGCCACGGAACGAACCAACGGACCTCTCGAATTTTTCTATGTGCTTGTGTCGTGTCTTTGTACTTGGTCTTTCAACGACTTTTTAGTCATAGCGCCATCTATGAGAAATCTATGACAGATTTATGCAAGAAGACGTCAGTTCGAATCCGACCGGATTGAAGGAATTTTTTCTGAGTGTTTTTTCTGAGTGTTCGATCTTTGTATTAATAATTATAACAAACTAGTGGAGTCATTTCACAAAAAATAATTGAATATCAATTCAATAAAAATTTAATTAATACAGTGAATAGCGACATCTCTCGCCAGGACTGGTAGCTGTAAAGGTACTAACTGGGTGATAAATCTGTCATAGATTTCTCATAGATGGCGCTACGACTAAAAAGTCGTTGAAAGACCAAGTACAAAGACAACGACGCAAGCACATAGAAAAATTCGTGAGGCCCATTGGTTCGTTCCGTGTCTTAGTTGGTATAGCGTCTGGCACGGTATGCAAGAAGACGTCGGTTCGAATCCGACCGGATCGAATTAATTTTTTCTGAGTGTTCGATCTTTGTATTAATAATTGTAATTGTTTATGTTCATAATAGTAGGAACAATGTACTTCTTTCTATAGTCTTCTTCTTTATAATGATATAGCTCCATCAATACTATCGATGGCTCCGCTAATGTCGAGTTATTTATACGGTCAATTTTCTTGTTTTTTTTGTCGCTTTCTCTTCACGCTGTTATGATAACATTTAAAAGCTTATGAACCCATTCTGAGTAATGCTAAACATATACCAGTGGATTTATTATCATAATATTTGGAACGATATAATGCAATTATCAGATATTCTTAGAATGATCAATGAAAATGAAGTGACTCGATGTTACGAGATGTATGCGGTCTTACCATCTTGGAAGCTCGTTAGCAAAACAATCTGTCAATTCTTGTTTGGAAATATAGAATACTTCAACATGAATCACTTCATATTACGAATATTTCATAAGTCATTAGCAAAATTTAATAAACGTGCAAGTAAACTGAAAATATTGAAATGCACAGACAGGAAAAGCTACGTTGGAATTATTGACATTGACGTTTCAAACATGACAAGACTTTTTTGGTATGGCAACATTTTTTCTTTTCTTTTTTTTTAAGGATTTTTAGCTTGGATATGAGACTCTTGAGTCAGGCCTTCATTTCGTTTTCGGGTTTTTCACCAATTTTTCACTGTTGTTCAATAATTCTAATACTCATTTTGCGTTATACAATTTTGTGTTAATAATCACGCTAAATAACACATCAAAAGATATTTCTAAACGAAGAACATAACATGCGCTTTCGATTTACATTTTTTCAATATTTTTTAACTTTGATGAGATATTGAAAGAAGGGAAGGACAATAAATGTACCACATATGGTCTAATGGGGAGCAACATCTTATCCCAAAAAGCACACATGTCCATACACAATGCTTAGCTGGTTCCTGGTGAAAGTTGAGTATTGTAGAAAAAGCATGAAAGTAAAATTAATGCAGTGGAGATGAGATCTTTGAGGAAAATTTCTGGAATAAATGTGAGTGATGGAGTGAAGAATACAATGATACATGAAAGATGTATCTTGAAAGAGGACGTGTTGACTAGGATAGAGAAAGGAATGTTGAGGTGGTTTGAATATGTAGAGCGGATGGATGAAAGAAGTATTACCAAACTTTATGATGCGAGTATGGATTTTAAGAGGACGTCCCAGAAGGACTTAGATACATACATTGACCAGGTCAGTGTTATCCTGAAAAAGGCTGAGATCTGATCATTCCCGCAATATGCTAAGTGGCACGTCTTCCAGTAGACCTGATACCCCGTTCTCCAGATTTCTATGTGAGTGTAAATGAGTTGAAGGCTGAGGTTCAGAATACGATTTGTAATACAATTCATCACAACACGTTATTAAAAGTTACTCAAAATGAATTCGTTAAAAGATTCAAGATCCAAGAAAATGGAGCTCATTTCACATGGAGAGCAATTAATTAGTTAGTATTTTAGAGTACTTTCCCTCCAGGTGGCATTACAAATTTCCACCCTGTATAAAGAATATGTACGTATTATAAATATCTTCTCTTTGGATATTACTGTGTAAGTTTGAATGTGAAGAAAAAAGAGTTACTAGAGTTGTAAGAGCTTAAACATGGCTTAGACTCTATGGAAAAAACTTAGACTAAGGAAACAGTGTCAATTTTTATTTTGTTTTTGACAAACTGACTGCATTCGTCGAAACTGACACTGGCCTAAGCGTAGAGGGAGAATAAAAATTCTCCCTCTACGGGCCTAAGATAGTGGCCGCCATTAGAAAATAATATTATAGACAAAATGTATGTGTAGGTATTTTTCCTGCGTGAATTTTTGCTACAAGTTTCCATATTTTACGTAATACGTTATATATTTGACAAAGGGTTTCACTGGATATTACAATCATCAAACCGAATCTAGATTTAGCTGTATTATGAAAGGAACACCCGCTGGAAGACTCTGAAATTGGAGATGATATCAGGGCTATCAGGACTTGATAGAAATTGAACAGATCAAGAACGATTAAAAAATGACACAAGCAAATACGTTGCCACCATTAACGCCGGCTCCACCAAAAATATCAAAAGCAATCACAAATTTCGTTACTGGGTACCGTTTTCCAGTATTTTACTATTGCTGCATTTGTGTGCCTTTAAAAGTAGCTGTTTCATTAATAGCTTTGTGGGGAGTAGTACCGACACTGGCGTGTGTTTATCTCTCGTCGCCTTCCGGGAAAAAAATGCTTGTTGAAAACGGTGTGCCGAAGACAGAAGTAGATGCGATAGCCATATTCTATGGAGCCTTGGGCGCTATAGTGTTTACGTTTCATATTTTATTGCTAGTTGCTGATATGGCCCGCTTGGCAAGATTTTATATAGCTTATTTAGCATTTGTCCTATTCTACTTAATCATCCAATTTGTATTAATAACTGTGATGTGTATTGAAGCTCTCAGATTTAGAAATATAGAATTCGGAGTTATGTGTTTAGCTTTAGGTTTATGTAATGAAATGATTTATTTGTATTTTTGGCTAATTGTACAAAGTAAACTACAAGTTACGAAGTGTGAAGGAAATGTTATTCATATTAACGTAACTCTTGTTTGATTTGAAACTATTGTTTTAATTTATTTTGGTTTGCTGATACATACATACCCACGTTTCAATGAATGTCAACAATATTTAAAGGAACATTAGGATAAAACTATTAAGTGATTAGCTGTTTGGATTTTAAAGTAAATCGTGTCAAAAAATTCGGTAGATGACTGACTTTTCATTTTATTAAATCAGCTTGGCGGAAGAAATAAGTTATGGCGGCTGTACTTCCCTGGACGAACTTTCTTATGGAGCTCTATAAAACGATTGTAAAA